>NC_133658.1:286823559-287140434 GCF_037893015.1 Macrotis lagotis
TGCTATATAACTTTACTAGACAGTTGTCCTGTCTGAGAGAGAAGGATGGTACCTTGTAGGGTCTCTGATGCCCTCTGAGTAGTCTTGTGAATAAGGTGGGGCTGGGCAAGTCTGTGGTCTGCCACCAAGCTCCAATGCTCTCTCTTCAGAGGTTGAATGTAAAGCTGCTCACCCTTCATTATGATCTCCCCTTGCTGATAAAAATAAAAAAGAATATGAAGCAAAGGGAATGACCCTTTATCTTCCCTCTTTAGAAGTGAGTTATTTCATTTTACAATTATTCTCCATGTTATTTTCCTTGATATTTGGTTCTTAGATTGCTTCCCTCCCACTTCTGTTTGCAAAGTCTTCCATCATGTTTTCTTCCTCACTAGAGTTGTCCTACTACCTATAGAAGATATACCCTGAGCTAAATATCTGACAGTGAATATTAATTTACACTAATTCATATGCCCTTTCTTTCTCTTTCCTGTTATGAACACAAATTCATATTTGTAAGGTGGCTGGGATGCCAATTTCTAATACTAACATGCTAACTGGTTCATATAGAGCCTGGACCCCATGGTGTTGACCTTAGAAAGATTATGCTCTACACAAGCAAACAACTCTATTCTAAATATAGTTCCTCAAAATCTTACCTAATCACTCTTTGAGGTCAACAGAATTTAGGCCTTAGGAGATTAGTGTGGAAGTGTCAAAGATAAAATCCTTTATTGGATCATTGCTGTATAAGTAAGAAGAAACTAGTTAAGCCCATTCTAAATCCTAGAACCTGTCACAGAACTGAAGCAGAATCACAGAATATTTGAGTTGGAAAAGTATCTCCAAAATTATATAGCATCTAATCTTCTCATTTTAGAAAAAGGAAAATTGAATCCAGAGAGGGAAAATAGCTTGGCTAACATCACAGAGCCACACAGAGGCACCATATGGTATGATGAAAATGATTTCTGATGATGTTCGTCCTTTGTTCTGGAAAAAGACCATGACATCAGGGAGGTGATACAATGACAAGCACATGAATTGTATCTGAGTGAGGCAGTGCCAAAACTAAGTCACCAGCCTCACTCCAGAGTCATCTAGGCCCAGTGGCCAGATATGGATCAGGACGACTGGAGATGGCCCTGGATGTGAGACAATCAAGGTTAAGTGATCTGTCCAAGGTCACACCTAGGAAGTGTCAAGTATCTGAGGCTGGGTTTAAACTCAGGTCCTCCTGACTCCAGGGCTGATGCTCTATCCACTGTACTATCTAGCTTCCCACAACATGGTGTGATGAAAAAAATCACTGGATTTAAAGTCAGAGGACCTGGGTTAATTACTACCTATGTGCTCCTGGGCACATAGACCCCTTTATGGGTCTCAATTTTCTCATCTATACAGTAAGAACACTGGACAAGATGGTCTGTAAGAAATTTTATGGTTCTAAATCTATGAACCTAAGAGCCAAGCTCTTTTGACTACCAATTCACCAACTTAGGAACTAGAGTTTTTAAAGATATATTCAATAACCAAGTTAAGGAAAATTAATCATACACATTTTCACAGAACCTTCCTCTCATTCTTCTACTTTGAGTTCTAGTGGTTGTCATATTAGGCTCAATATCCCTCCCACTAATATATTCCACTTAGCTGCAAGCAAATGTTAATAAGATGAAGCCACTAATAAGCCTAGCATTCACTCACCAATTGCCTGGCACAGTAAGTAATCTTAGCAGTAGTCACAGGGGGCAATAGGACCCTGCCTCCTGTAATGCAACTGTCTGGATATTGTTTCAGCTGCCAGAGAGAAGAGTTTACCACCCATTGGCTGGTAAAGGATGGAATCAGGAGACTGAGCTCTTCAGGGAACTGGAAGGCAAAGTGTTCTGCCAGGGCCTCGAAGGTACAATATTGGGTCTTACAACGCAGCCTGGAGATCCCGTGGTCTTCACAAAGGCAGCTGAGCTGAAGAATATCGAACTCTAGGGCTGGAAGAAACAAGATGGGCTGTGTGATTTAGGAAATCTTAGCTCAGCATTTCTGCAGTTCTCTCTGATGGAGAAAATGGGCAAAACTGAATACTTTGGAGAACTTATTTTTCAGGAAGAGGCCTCCTTCATTAAAAACCTGCATTTTTAAAATGATCATCTTCTCTCCACTAGACCATGAACAACCCTTTGGTCCTTGAGGGAAAAGACAGTGATTCCTCATCTGTCATACTAGTACCTAACAGTGCCTGGCAGAGCTACTAAAACCCCAAAAATCTGTGCTTTCAGTAGCAATGCAGACTCCCAGTATGGTTTCACCAGGTCAGGACAAAACTACCTCCAATAGTGGGTATGCAAGCCCTGAAGCACATAAAGACTAAGGATCTCACAAGTAAGCCTCAGAAGTCAGATTTGAATAAGGATTTTCTGTCTCCAAAGCCAATGTTCTTTTCACTATGCCAACAATACCCCTTGGACCTTGAACACTGTAGGTGCTGAATAAATGTCTTCACATTTTAATTGAATATACTAGGTATAGAAAAAGGCTGCAAGTAACAAGTGAGTCCATGTCAGTAGTAGAAAGTCCCTTAATACTCTACTCTGCCTAGGGATACCCATACAATGACAAAATTTGTCATGCTCCTAAATCTCCAATTAACAAGCAGAGAAGTATTCATATGCGAGGGTGAAAATTGATTAATTAATCGCTTTGGTTAAAAAAAAAAGTGAGGCAATGCTATTCATCTCCATTTCCCACCAAAAAAAAAGTTAACCCTGAGTTCTATTAAATAGAAATAACCCTTCTTAAATAAAAAAAAATGCTGAAGTTGAAGGGATTTTAGAAAATATCTATCTTAATTGCCTTGTTTTATAGATGAGAGACAGAATCCTAGAAAAAGGTACTTGCCCAAGCTAATTGGAAGCAATTTGAGATATTTTAAAACATTCTTTTACTGAAAGTTCTGAAATCAGATCTCTAGCTCAGTCCTGAAAACTACTCAGATCATGTTTCTATATATTTGTCAGTAAGATAACAGCAAGCATTTCATTAGCAGGAAGATACTTGGTCCATGGAAGAGAAGTAGCTTCCCCCTCATACATACTTCTAAGAAAAAGGTCCTTACAACATGTGTCTTAGCCTAAAGTGGGGGATGTAACAATGAAAATCAAAAACATATTGACTCAACTAATTATCATGGAAGATAAAAATTAGTAATGTTTCCCTTACTAAAAAAACACCACAGAATAGTACCTTCTAGGTTGGAAACAGCACCAAAATAAAAGAAAATATTCTCTGGATCCAAATTCATCAGAAATCTCTGAAAGAGAAAGGGAAAGGAAGGAGCAGGTATATTTTAGTAAATATATATTTTCACTTTTCACTAGATGAAAAGAAATGATCATAATAATGACAATATTCCTTCTGTAATAAATTGGCTTTAGTCTCCTGGATTTCTAAGTTCTGACTTTAATTTATGTCAAACAACTTGATATTAGTTCAAAGAAAAATAAAAACTAACTTTTGTGTACTATTATAAAGTTTACAAAGCACACTATAAAACATTGTACTATTTAAGCCTTTTAATAGCCCCAAAACAGGCACTACAATTATTATCCCCATTTTACAGATGAAGGGACTGAGTCTCAGAGAATTTAAGAAAATTGCTGGTAGTCATTTATCTAGAAATCATTAGAGTCCAGTTTTGAATCTACACCTTCCTGACACCAAGTCATTTCTTTTATTTAACAAGATGGTCAGTTTCAATCCATGTCATCATATTTTCAAGGACCATAATTCCCTGAATATTAGTATTTCCAGGGAGTAAACTCACCTTCTGGAAATCTGGGAGCTGGAAAGATCCCAGAAGGAAGAAAGCAGAAGCAAAGATCACCCATGTGCTAACCATGGCCAGAGAAAAGGTAGCTCACGCTGTGCTGAAGTCTTCCCCCTGCATTACTCAAAATACAGTCTCAAGGAAAAGACAAATTCAGAATTTTAAACAACTATGCAAAGTGGTATGGTGGGGAATGGAGCTCCCAGGAGGGAAATCTGGACAGTATCAACTGTGACAGCAACAGCTGGGAGGGAGCTGTTAGGCAATGTTTACTCATTAGGAGCCTTGTAAGGTTAAGAGGTCTGAGATAGTTTGCATTATACAACAACCAAACAAAAAGGGAAAAAGAAGTTAGAAAAGAGGTGGTTTCTAATAGCAAAAAAATTTCCATTCCACAATGAAGATTCTTATACTATAGGACAGAAGCACTGAATTCAGTATGTAAATTTGTCTCTGTGGGACTTGTGACTTTCCTGGGTGATCTACTTCTTGCTATTGTTATTGTATTTGATTCCATAAGTTTGGCATTTTCCCAAAGTTTCATGCAATCATGGATGCTTGCCTTGACAGAGTGAAGCATGGGAGAATTTGCTGGGAAATTTCAGTCAATGAATAGGATCTAATCCTTCTTTCTTGTTATTTCAAAAAGCCAGGGATGAATCTACATCCTGGGTCTGTTTAATGCTTGAGCAAATCAGAGCTTTGCACTATTTTAGTGGTCTCCAAAGTAGAACACGTTTCCTAGAAGTATAAGAGACAATACGTTGGGAAACAGGAAGAACCGGGCTAGGATTTTCTATTTAAACAGATAAGAAATGAATTTTTACTAGTATTTAACATGTGATATGGGTTAACACTGGCTCTTTGACTCAGTCCAAATTTCAGATGGTTATGTAACATTATCTTTAAGTCCCAACTAAAATCTCACTTTCTACAACTCCTCCGAATTCTAATACCTTCCCTCTTTTAATTATTTCCTCTTTATCCTGTATTTGGCTTGCTTCATATATCTTTATTTGCATGTCATTTTCTTACTAGAGTGTAAGTCTTTGAGGGGAGGGATTCTTTTTTCTTCTTTTTGTATTCTCACCACTTAGTACAGTGTCTGACATTTGACAAATATTTATTGATTGACTGATGTAATATGCATGGTATATAAGTTATCCTAAGGGAAATGTGGGCATTCTGCTACAAAGAGGTAAGGTGAATGCTATCTATATCTGTTTCATATATTTTAAGTATGCACATGCCCAGTTAAGTGACAAGAAGATTCCTGCAAAGAAACCAAAGATTAAACTAATACAAGCTCAAGTAAAAAGGCAAAATTGCTCCTTCTACTCCTAGGGCAAACTCTTTGTCAGATATATTGAGGTAAAAAAAACTGATTTAATCTGTTAGGAAAAAAACAGCACCCTGAAATCAAGATTATCAAAGACATTTGACATGAATTTATTTACACAACTGTTAATAATGAACTTTACTCTGTATTTATATTGTGTTTTGTAACATTAGCTAATGATAACAAAAAGCCATTGTGATTAATGAAATTGAAAAATTAAGCATTTAAAGCCCCAAATTAGATTGTGACACCCATGAAAATTCTCATATTTTCTAAAATTTGGAAACTGATTTTTTTCCTGTTTAAAAATATTCAAAATGGAGAGTTCATAGGGTTTTCTAACTCACCTATTTGAAATATAAGTATCTTCTAATTTACAACTAACATCAAAGAAAATAGAACATACTAGCTGATTTCAACAAAAACCTTTATATAGCTGATAGATTATGATGAAGATGGCTGCTTGAACAGAAGCAGACCAAATGGCACCCACAGACTCTTTTTCCTGAAAAATAACAATTAAAAAACTCTTAAACTAAAAAAAAAAACTTTGAAATTTGCTAGAACAAAAATAAAGATATTTAAAAATCTGATGATAAACTTAAGTAAACAGTTTTTTTTCCCCATCCTAGAGTGCACAAAATTTCAGTTAAAAGTCCATAGGCAGTCAGGGAGGGGGCTATTGGCAAAAGCCAATTTGCCAGAGCAGGCAAATGAAAAGGTAGTCTCCCAGAGTCCTGTATAGATTTTGGGACTATGTGTTTGGAGAAAGGAAGAGTGGAAGGACCCATCAGGAAGCCCCAGAGAAGTGAGAAATCCCCTTTGTGGTCATAAAATCTCAGGATAAAGGCCTTGGCAGCCTGGGGAATAGGAGTGAACAGTAGGGCACAGTGATGCTCAGCTCAGAATGAGATAGAACAGGTGCCCAGGGTCTCCAAAATTCTTAACATGTTCTAAGATGACATTGAGAGACCTTAAGTTCCAGTACTTTGAACTTCAAAAATCTAGGGGAGGTTAACCTTTGTTGGTGAAATTGGTCTAGGAACAAAGGTGACTCAAGAAGCCATAAGGGAAAACTGGCCAAATCTATTAGAACTAGAGTCCAAAGTAAAGGAAGAAAGAATCCACCAATCACCTCCTGAAGAAAAAAATAAGTCTCAGGAATATTACAGTCAAAATCCAGAGTTTCCATGTCAAAGAAAAATTACTGCAAGCATTTACAAAGTAGGCAATAGGCAAGTAACAGGCAAATTTATTTATTAAGCTCCAGCTATGTGTTAGATAGTGTGCTAAGCCAAAGAACCAGTCAGAATCACATAAATCTTGGCTACTTCTACAAATGAAAGATCATGGAATGTAGTATTCTAAAGGGCAAAAGACAGAAGGATTACAACTAAGAATAATTTACAGAATTGTATAATCCTACAGGGGAAAACAAATATTTAATGAACTTTAGAGGATTTTCAA
This sequence comes from Macrotis lagotis, assembly GCF_037893015.1. NCBI lineage: Eukaryota > Metazoa > Chordata > Mammalia > Peramelemorphia > Peramelidae > Macrotis > Macrotis lagotis. The sequence continues at coordinate 286,830,171 of NC_133658.1, forward strand.
GAATTTATGACAAAATAACTTATCATAATAACTAAGTTGTTTTAAGCCTGGGGAAAATATAATGGCCCACAAGATCCACTTGTGTCTTCCCTCTGAGACATTAGCGAATTTATTTTATATGAAAAGTTCTAAGATGAGTCACAATGACTCTCACCTCCAGGTAGGAAAATTCTTAACATCTAGGCAAAGGTTTAATTCTCTGCTTAGTCTTACATTTATCTCTCCATCTAATTAACCTGTGACATTGTGGTTGAGGCAAAATTCAGTTCAATGAAAACATTTGGATAACTAAACAATAGATTATATTATAATGTTTGTGAAAAAATAGTCATCAGGAGGAAAAGTTGGGGAAAGAGCTGATCTTTTATTGGGACTTGCTAGCAGACTGGGCACAGCTCTCCAAAATGCTTATAGAGCAACAAAAACACAAACATACTTCCTAATCTTGAAAGGGAATGGAAAAGAAAAGAAACAGATATGGAATGGTTGAACAAATATACTGAAATATTATTGAACAATGAAAAATGAAGAAAGGTTACTTCAGAAATCCTGAACAGTATTAACTGAATTTGAGTAAACTGTGTAGAACCAGAAAAAACAATTTATATGACATCCCTGTAAACAAAAATAAAGATTCATATACATGTCTGCGTTTAATTGTTTATATGGAAATATTTTTTAGTGTTTAAGTAAATAAAATATAAATAAAATTAGTAGCACAATTTTAGTTGTGTAAATTCTTCCACTTAAGTCAATGGATGTTTGTGAAGCATCTTTTATGCTATGACAGCTAATAGCATCAACTATCAAAACAAAATGTATTAACTTAGAATCTGATCTTTGAATGTCCATATCATAGTGTTAAACCAAGAGTTGTTTTTTCATGGATAAACATTTATTCATTTATTTTTCCAACTACATGCAATGGTAGTTTTCAACTATCATATTTTTGCAAGGTTTTGAGTTTTACATTTTTTCTCCTTTCCTTCCCCCCAAAGAAAGCAATCTAAGTTATGTATGTATAACTATTTTAAACATAGATCCATGTTAAACATAAATCAGGATTTTAAAGAAATAATGAAACATATTCAATCACATTGCTCTTACCAAAAACATTAATTTAAATGAGAGCAAAAAGGGTGATAAAGTTTAAAATTTTCCTATCATAAAATTTCTATTTTGTTTTATTAGTTTAATGTATACATGAAATTTAAAAATATCTAATTTAAGTATTTATAGTTTATAAATATGCATGCATACAAGTATATTATAAGTACATGATCAAATTTTTTTACTAATAGGGATTCAAAAAGTTTGTCCATCATGATAATGAATACATCTCTTCTGATTTGACCTGGATGATTGTGGCCTATAGAGAGCAACTAAGAAGTTGGGAATTCAAATGTGACCTTTTACTGTGGCAAGTTGCTTAACTTCAGTTTCCTCATCTGCAAAATGAGGCTAATAATAGGACCTACCTGCCAAGGTTTCTGTAAGTATAAAATGAAATGGTACGAAGTTCTTCTCAAACCTCAAAGTGCTATAGTAAGATCAAACAGAACATATAATCTGTCTGCATATATGTATTTACAGATGTACATGTATATTGTTGTTGGTGGTCCTGTGGGGTTTTGGACACGTAGGACAGTCTTGACTTGGAGTGAGAGGCAGAGTTGCCCTGAGTCAGACTCTTCCAAAGTCCAGTGGTAGGGAAAAGGTCAAGACCGCAGGGCGAAGGTCATGACTGCAGGGCGAAGGCCAAGACCAGAGGGCGAAGGTCAAGACCGCAGGGCGAAGGTCAAGAATGCAGGGCGAAGGTCAAGACCAGAGGGCGAAGGTCAAGAACGCAGGGCAAAGGTCAAGACCGCCAGCCCTGGTCCTGGGAACTAGCCGTTCTCATCCGGGCATTCTGAAGTCTTCATCCCTCGCCGGAGCTGCTCCCCCCGGACCGCACAGGCCGCTCTGAAGGACCCTGGTTAGGCTGTGCAGACCCGTTACCTTGGCAGGCCCTGTGCACGAGGAGCTGCAGCTTCTCGGAGCCACAGGGGGAGGCTTCGGGGGCAGGGGGTGTTCAAAGCCGCTCATCCACCTTTGGCGTCCTCCTTGGCACTCTTTTATGAGTGTGTGTGTGTGTGTGTGTGTGTGTATAAATACATGTGCTACACATGTGACTATGGAAGCATGCGTCTGCAAATGTGCGAATCTGTTCTACTGATATTTGCTAAGTCCTGGGCCAGAATGAATGAAAATGCATTTATCATGCACTCTGTGCCGAGTGTGAGAAATATTAATTGAAAAATGGAGACTGTCCGAGTTCTCAAAGAATGGGAGAAAGTGCGAGAAGGGGAGAGCGGGGAGGGAGGGGGAGGGGAGAGGACAAGAGGGAAGCCAAGCGTTGCCCCTCTTACAGACCCCCTTGCTCATTCTAAGCGGCTTCTCCCCCGCCCCCCGCTCCGGTGCGCAGTCTTCTCCGCCAGAGAACTCAGATTGTAGCCACCTAGCCTCGGCCGGGGTCACCACATTCCCCCCGGAACTCAGCCCAGAGGAGCTTCCGTCCCAGCCGACCCATAGAGCGTGGGCTTCCGGTAAGGGCACGAGCGCGCGCGCGCACGTTGCATGCGTGCCTACGTTGCGTGCGTGCGTGCGGGGCGGCGCGTAGCCCGCCCAGGACCTGTCTACGGGAGCCGGCATGCTCCCTCCCGGCCGGCCGGGAGCCCCCTTCGCTTTAGCGTGACCGGGGTTCGAGGTGAGTGAGGGGACGGGAAAGGGGGGGAGGCGCAGGCGGGAGGGCCCCCGAGTTCCAGGGCGGCCCGAGGCCGGCTGACGCTCCGGCTCGCTCCCTCCTCAGCCGCCTCGGGCCCTCGGATGGCTCTGGGATGAAAGCCAAGGCCGGGCCCGCCGGATCTCCCAAGGGGCTCGCCGTGCTCAAGCCGGAGCTTGTCAAGAGACCCGACCAGAGGAAGCAGAAGAAGAAGAAGTTCCGGAAAAAGCACCCCCGGGCGGCCGCGAAAGCCGCCAAGAAACCGGGGAATAAGGCGGCCGAGGCGGCGGCGCTGCCCCCCAAGGGGCCGCAGGAATTCTCTCACAACTGGAAGACCTTGCAGGAGGTAAGCCGTAAGCGCGGGCCGAGCCGGGCCAACGGGACCCACGCCCTAGCTCAGCTCCAGCACCCTTAGGTTTGTTTTTTTAGTTTTTTTGCAAGGCAGTGGGGTTAAGTGGCTTGCCCAAGGCCACACAGCTAGATAATTATTAAGTGATTATTAAGTGTCTGAGACCGGATTTGAACCCAGGGACTCCTGACTCCAGGGCCGGTGCTCTATCCACTGCGCCACCTAGCCGCCCCCTGAAGAGCTTTTTAAATGAAGGGAAAGGAATGAGTTTTCTGCTTGACACTAACGCAACAGGAATGTAAGAATAATTCCCAAAGATCCAAAAATAGGTAACATTTATATCACACCTCCTATGTGCCATGCAGTTTATCATTATTACCTCATTTGGTCCTTAGAAAAAAAAAAAAACCGAGGGGGGCTGCTGTTATTATCCCCATTTTATAGTTGTGTCTGAGGCCAGATTGGAGCTTAAGGCTCCCTGGTGCTATCACATACCTGCTTTCAATGTATGCAGTCTTTTTCCCCCCAAGAGGAAAAAAGGAACCCACAAGGCTAAATAAGTTTTTACGTTATTTTTTTTTGCAGTACCATTTAGTATACTGTAACTGTATAAAATAAGTTCAAGATGCTGTGAGAGGTTGAAAGGGGGTGGGGTCCTAGGCTTGGAAATTAGGTAAAGTTTCAAAACAAAAAGATCTGTGGCTAATCCCCAGGTATTTGTTGCATTAAGTGTTTGACATTCTGTAGAAATAAGGAATAGGTATTAGATTGGAAGCTACAACTGGAAAAGAATAGGTTAGTCTGAAATAATATATGGATATAAGTTTAAATTCTTTTTTTAATATTTGACAATTCTTTAGCAAAGAAAATCTAGAGTTGAAAATAATCATTAAGTGAAAAAAGAGGAACTTTGAGAGTAGAGACATCATTTTTATTGATGTTCTACTCCAAGACATAATTGTCATTTAATAAATGCTTGTTGATTCATACACAGGACCATTTGCCTTTAGATGGTGCTAAGTGCTCTTAGTAGGAAAAGATGTTCTTAGATAAAGAACCACATGTTTTGAATGTTTAAGTTTCAAGTTAAAATATAGGGTTTGTTGGGGGGTTTTGTTTTTTTTTTTTTGGTTCTCATCAGCTGTTGAAACAGAAAACACCACATCCAGAAAAGTCTGTTCCTGCTTCCCTGGTGAATTCCAGAAAACAATCCAAAAGCTACCAGAATGGCAGAAATGTTTCTAAAAAGGAAGAATATGGTGATGCAGAACTAGCAAAGGTGCCAGACCCACCCTCCTCCAAGGCTTCTATTCCTTCAGGATCTTTGAAAGACACAAAGGTTGTCCCTCATAAAAAGTTAAGTGAAACAAAGGGCAAAGACAGTGGAACTGAAACCAAGAAAAGAAAAAATGGTGGCTTTCACCAGAAAATAGGGGACATCAAGCATCAGAAGAGAAAAGCAGAGGAATTAGTTCCTCCTCCACCAACAGAGTGAGTATTGAAGCTCCTGGATTCCTTTGCAATTGGAATGAATAATATTGTTTAAGGAGGAAGAAAACATTCTAATTCCCACAGTTGACCTTCGTGGGTTTTTTGCTTCAGGTGTACACTGAGTTTTTTTTGGGGGGGGGTTAGTATTTTTTTGCAAGGAAAATGGGGTTAAGTGGCTTGCCCAATGCCACACAGCTAGGTAATTACTAAGTGTCTGAGACCGGATTTGAACCCAGGTACTCCTGACTCCAAGGCTGGTGCTTTACCCACTGTGCCACCTAGCCGCCCCCACTGCACCACCTAGCTGTCCCTACACTGAGTTTTAAAAATAAGTTAAGTGGAGCAATGAGTTAATGTTGTTGACTCTTTGATATGGAGATTTAAGTTTTGACTTGTCTGTTGCAGAAATGAACTTTAGGACATGGATCCATTAATTATTTTGGTGTATACTTAATAGAAACCCCATTAGTGGAAGTTCAGAACAAAGCCAAGATCAAAATGTCAGTTCTGAACTTGAAATCCACGAACTTTTTTTTGTTTTTTAAATTGACTATTTCAGTATAATAGAGGGGTTTCTGGTTATAGTATTTTATTAAGGTTATGTTATTTTATGCATTTTAAGAACATTATTTTGACTTAAGGGCCATAGGCTTTTTACCACACTGCCAAAATACATGACACAAAAACGTTTACAGAACTCTGATGTAAAGAATTCCTTCTGTACACCCTTTGCCTACATTGGTTTTGGTGCCAGTCATAGCCCTCATGACAGCAGATGAGAAGGAAATGGAAGAAGTACATCTTTCCTTTGGTGCCAAATGTCTTGTCTTTGCTTTTTAGATCAGACATCTGGTTTGATGATGTAGATCCTAAGGATATTGAAGCTGCCATTGGTCCAGAAGCTGCAAAAATAGTCCGAAAAAAATTGGGTCTGAAGGAAAGTAATCTGTCACTGGTGAAAGAAGGAGCATTTGAAGGGTATGTTGAAGGGTTGTTGTTTTGTTTTATTATGGAAGAAGAAATATATGCCACAATCTTCAAGGGCATATATAGGTTTTCTTCCTTCTTTTTTGTTAGGCAATGTAAATAATCTTCCATGAAGCACCTCTTTAGTTAAATGGCAATAACCAAGGACATGTCACTTTATTACCAAACAGATCATGTCAGGATAGAGTCACTTGTGTCCCTGCTGTAAGTTACAAATATGCAGAGATTCTTCCTTAATCCTGATATTTTAACCCAGACCTTTGGTTTCCTCTCAGAATGACCAAAGCCATAGCTATGGACTGTGAGATGGTGGGAGCAGGGCCAGATGGGGAAGAAAACATCCTTGCCCGAGTGTCCATCGTGAACCAGTTTGGGAAGTGTATCTACGACAAGTACGTCAAGCCAACAGAGAAAGTGACCAATTACCGGACAGATGTCAGTGGGATTCGACCAGAGGACATCAAACATGGTATGCCTCTCATAAATACCAGAACTAGCCTGAAAGAATTACTGCTGGGAACATCTGTATTTATTTCTCCCCCTTCTTTATGCAAGAAGTGTTATTTGTAGTACAGAGTTCTGTCAGAAGTTTGTCCCTAGGGACTTTAAAAGGGTAGAAAAGATTGAATGGCATATGACAAAAGACATCTAGTTCATTTATCCTCATGTCAGTTCTCTTGGAGAGACACAAGAATTCTCATTTTGGGGGAGAAACCCGTGATTTGGGCCTTTCTAACTCTTCTGAAACCAAGGACAGTGTTCTTTGTATTCATTTCTGCTCTCATACTATGCTTGTTAAAATCTAGCTTTTAATGGTGGGAGATCAAGCAAGGTTCTGGTAGCTAAGGCATTCTTACATAAAGGAAAAAATCCATGTTTTGGATTTAGGTTTGTATGCCCTCTCTCCCTCTGCTGCGTAACCATGGACAAATCATTTGAAATCTTTGAACATCCTGAAAAAAGATTGTACTGAATGATCTTTTTTTTTTTTGCAAGGCAAATGGGGTTAAGTGGCTTGCCCAAGGCCACACAGCTAGGTAATTATTAAGTGTCTGAGGCGGGATTTGAACTCAGGTACTCCTGACCTCAGGGCTGGTGCTCTATCCACTGCACCACCTAGCCGCCCCTGAATGATCTCTTAAGGTCCCTTCCAAGTCTACTGTTCTGTGATTTTTATAATTCTAGTTTTAATGTATTTTTAAACAAGGCCTATTTTTTGCCACTTACATAAGGATAGCCTTCCCCTAAGATCCTCTTTTGATGCTTCACTGTGGTGTGGACATGACCCCCTGAACTCATGAAATCTTTGCCAGTGGTATGTTCTGGTAGGTTCCTCCAAACTAGAAAGACTTCAGGTGTGGGCTTAGAGACAGAGTTGCAGGATATTGATTTTTTTTTTTTAGCTACAACTTTCATCCCAAGATGTAGAAAGATTACAATCAGTTGAAGTAGGTTGCATGGGGGAACGGAATAATGACATGAAAGGTCTTTGGAAGAATTGAAGCAACAGAATTGATTTTCTCTTGACCTTAGCTTCCCCATTACATCCTACCTTTGTGGACCACAGTGATGATTTAACTTCCTTCTGTATCTCCTGAATTGAAGGAAAGAAATGTTTGAAGATCCTACATGCATCTCATTCCCATCACTAAATGGGATTATCCAGTTAGCACTTTTTCCCTGGTGTCTGGTGATTTGGAATTTACATGTATATTGTTTAGAACCAAGTCTTTGTGGGGGGATATAATCATACCATTTCTAACAGGTCTGGGAGTGTCATTGCCTTGCTGATTGTGATTTCTCTTAGTAACTTGCTTCTCCACCATTCATATGTTCTCATTTTCTAAAATAAGATTTCTTTTGGGTTTCCAGGAGAACAGTTCCACATTGTTCAAAAGGAGGTAGCAGAACTGCTTAAGGACAGGATTTTAGTTGGACATGCCCTACATAATGACTTAAAGGTATATGACTTCAGGTAGCCTAACTAGTAATTGTTTATACCTATATGGTGCCAATTAGCTTAGATCTTTAGATATATGCCAATAACATAAATCTTCAGTGTAGCCCTCAGTTTGGGGTTTCTTCCAGATGATGAGGGAATTGAAGTTTGTTCTTGGACTACAGAATAGCCTTTCTACTGAAGCTCTGACTTAGACTGCTCTGGTAAAATGTTTTATACTACTTTTTGTCATCTAGCTCATTTTGCTGTTATTACATTGATATTACATAACTATAAATATATCTAAACTAGACTAGATGATGCCTATATGAAGGCAGGATTTCTGTCTTAGTCATTTTTGTGTCCCCTATAGTATTGGAGTACACATTCAGTAAATACTTAATCAACTTGAAACATGTAAGGAAAAAGTGTCACTCTAGAGATTGTGAGTTGATGGTTTATGATGGTCATAAAGCCTGTACTAGGCTTGCCTTGATTGGGTGACTATAATGTCACCTGGTAAGAAAATAGTAGTTAATTATAATAGCTTTTTGACAGAGCAGGATGGGAATCTGATAATTCATGTGTGTGTTTTTGAATTGTATTTCTATATTGTATTTCTGTTCCAGATTTTACTTCTTGATCATCCCAAAAAGAAGATCCGGGACACACAGAAATATAAACCTTTCAAAACACAAGTAAAGGTAGGATATTAGAGGTAAAGATAGCTTATTTATTGGAGGAAGAAAATCTGATCGTTCAGTGTATTAGTTTAATCTCAGTTCATACCAGTTGTTAGAACATTTCACCTTATAGTAAGCTCATGGGTTTGATTTATTTTTAGTCCTAGAAAAAGGATATTTTATATAAAGTAGATTGATGTTGGCAGCCTTCCATTAAAAAAGTTCATGTTTTATTTTTATGCTCTGATGTTTGTAGTAGGATTTTTGTCTATGTATGTTATTACAAATAGCTTTCATAAGGGAGTATTTTCAAGGAAAGGACAATCTGGGAAATGAAGCAAAGAAGGCTTTAACATTGAATAATTATGCTTTATCATTTCATTTAAATTCATTGCCAAATACAATTTGATAAGATGTGCACTCAGTAAATTTTTGTTTCAGTAAATTCCATTGAAGAGAGGTAATGTGGCCTAGTACAGGGTCTAGCATTCTCAGAAGGAAAGCCTGAACCCCTCTGACATCTTGGCTGTGTGACTCTAAGCCAGTCATGTAACTTTTCACTCCCTCAGGCAACTTTGTGAGACTATAAGTTACAGATAATTTGACATTTGACATTGATAGAAAGGAAGGAATCTTTTGCAGTGACCAAATAGTGCCAGGGTGGGGTCTTATGTAATATCTCCATTATGTGGCAGAGGCAACTGTCCTAAATACCAGAAAGACTTAGATTTGTTTGGTCATGTAGTTGTGATTAATATCCCACTCTTTCCTTACTAGACCATTGAGCACTATTAAAACCAAAATTGACTTCTTTTTGACTTTTAGTCTGTTCTTTCCTGCTCTACTGGGCTTGAAGAATATTTTACCTTGATAAGAGTTTAAATTCTCAACAGAAAGTGTTTATTTAATCCAAGCCATCTCTGTAACCATCATTTCCTTTGCAGAGTGGAAGACCATCTCTGAAACTACTCAGTGAGAAAATTCTTGGTATCAAAATACAGCAGTCAGAACACTGTTCGGTAGGTAACCTTTGTGGCCAAAAGCAGCAAGCAGATTTCACTATTATCACTGACTGTGGCTTTCTGTTCCTATAACTGTCACCAAGCAAATGGGGGACACAAACATGGATGTTATATCCATGTCCAAGGGCACCTAAATGAGATGATACCCTGCCCCTTTATCTTGATCTCCCTTTCTAATTGTGTTTGGTTTTCTTGACTTCCAGATTCAAGATGCCCAGGCAGCAATGAGGCTCTATGTAATGGTGAAAAAACAATGGGAAGGAACCATCAAAGACAAATACAAATTACAAAGAGAGAAAATAGCAAAGCAGAACTGAGCCCTCGTCACCATTTCTGCTGCCTACCCTGCCAGCAGGTTTATTCTTCAACAGCATGATCATGTCCCCAGAAGAAATCTAGCAGTGACCTTCCTGAGCCAAGGGTATTCTGTCAGCTTACTATGTAATTTGCTGATTGTGTGACCCTTGGAGTTGGCACAAATGAAATATTCCCAAAGATTGATGCCTTTTGGAGAAACTTTCAAACATATAGCTACAGAGGATGTATGCTACCCAAGGGGAATTTGCCCCTTCCAGATACAGTAGCTCTTGCCTAGGAGCTTACAGTTTCTTGTTTACGTTACTTTCCTATGTTCCAGAAGTCACTATAAATGTGAGAGGTATAATTAGAGTATAGGTAAGGGGTCTTTGTGGTGAGATGGCCTTTTCTTTGGACAGAGAATAAAGATCAGAGACTAGTTCTGGACCTCAAGCTGTGCAGCCCCCCAATAATCCAGTTTCAAAATTAAACAATTTCATCAGCACATGCAGTGACTTGATCACTTTCTGGACCAATAGGTCTACACATGTGCAACAGAAGGCGTATTGGCTTGTTAATTAGGATTCCTACCATCTTATTCTCCCTCTTTGCTCTCTTGAACTCTATGCAAAACAGTATCATGGACCAGACTAGGGGTAAATGTGAGGGAGCAGTATCTAGGGAAGCCATTGAACTCAACAACAAGGCAATTCAGATTCTTTAATTTGTCCTGCTAAAAATTAACAGGAGAAGCCAACAATCCTGTGAAATTCCCATCTGATTCAGTTGTTGCTGCCAGAAGGGGGAAAAAAAATCTCATCTGTAATTGGCAGACCACAGATGGAGGCATAAGATACCTCTACCTTTCCAGGAAATTTATCTGAAAGATGTCCCATTGTTTCTGTTCAAGTTTACTTAAACTTTCCTTTTTCTGATTTGGTGCATCTGGTAAAAGTACTTAACTCCATGTGTTTTAACTAGAGTTCCTGAAATAGGCTTCTACTGTGGGAATTATTTGACTTCCCAGAATCACTAAATCACTTTTAAATTATATTTAGATGATGTAAATAATTTATGAATTAATTTCTAAGTAAGGTTGATTCTGTTTAATCAAAATGTCTGTTAGTTCCAGTCATAACCTTACTTTTAACACAAACATCCTGAAATATAATGAGCACTTCTAAGAATTGCATTTTTAGGAGTGATTTAGGTTTTGTTTTTGAAATGATTTATTGACCTTGTGATATTTGAGTCTAAGAAGGCTATTGTTTGATCACACTGAGATCAAAGCATCAGATTTTTAGATATGATTCCTCCTGAGAGTGAGTTACAGAGACATACTGTGCTAATTCAAATGTACAATGCTAGAGGACTGTTATGGTTGTTCCACGTTTTCTGTGTAACAAAATAAGATTTTTTAAATTATGTATACTTGTACTGGGTATATATTATCTGAAGTAAATACTACTTTGTGCTTTTTAAATGAACTTTCTTGTTGATTCTGTTGTCCTCATTTTCTTCCTTGCTTAGGGTGTTAAAAGCTGATGAAACATTTTTTATCAAGTGACATTAACTCCATAGAACTCCCTGGAAGTTGATCAAATGTTTATACAACACTCGGGTTCTTTAGGTTTATTCAGTTCTCAGAGCACTGCCCAGAATTTCCTTTGAGCCCTGAATCTAATCCAGGGATGAAGTTTGTCGATTTATATAAACTAAAAATACATAATAAAGGGGAATAATTAAATCCACCTATCTGTGAGCTTGAGACATAGATTACTTTGGGGGCTAAGAATTCCTACAAAAATCTTTACAATTAAGGAAAAGCAGCACTTTCACTAACTTATTAGGTAACAAAAAAGCAGGGTCTTATTTCTTCAAATACAAGATGGCACAAATATGAAGAAAAAATAGCACTTTTACTGATTGAGTGTGATGACAAAAAAGCAGGTTCTTATTTCTTTCCAGTTTAAGCACAAGATGGTTCAAATATGATGTTTTATGATAGAGATAATTTACTTGATGGCTGCCTGCTTTTTATTTCTGAATCTTTTCTGTCTTTAGTTGGCGCCTCATTCATTTTCTTAATTGCCTTGGCTGCAAGCTTTAAGAGCTCCTAGAAGTTAGAAAACAAATTTTGACTTCTCCATATAAGGATTCTTGGGGAGATTTGTAAGAAAGCAATAGCACAATTTGGTTATAATAGCTTTTATAGAGGCAGCATGGCATAATGTAACAACCTCTTCCAGAGGTTGGAAGATAAACCACACTAAGTTGTTTTCTATAGTGAAGAGATCAAAGGCCTGAAGATGTATCTTGTGTATCATAGGAATATAATATTGAATGGGGAACCTGTTTTTAAAATTTCAATTAGGGGCAGCTAGGTGGTGCAGTGGATAGAGCACTGGTCCTGGAGTCAAGAGGACCTGAGTTCAAATTTGGTCTTAGACACTTAATTGCCTAGCTGTGTGACCTTGGGCAAGTCACTCAAAACCCCATTGCCTTAAATTTTAAAAAAATGTAATTAAAATTCACATGCAACTGTTTTAATTTATTTTAGCCAGTAGGTATACACACTTGTTATAGGGGAGCCAAGGAAAATAGTCAGAAGGTGATTACTGACTAAACTACCTAAACTTCATAATCAGAAAGTATCATAGCCTCAAAGAACTGGTGTAACCTAAATGGTTTGCATAAGGATATACCCTGACCTACTCACCTCACTTGATGTAAACCTTGCTTCAATTTCCAGCAGCATTTCATCTATATTATTAGAGAACAATTCTGGCAGAATCTCATCTGTTGGACCAAGGAGGGGGAGATAGCCTTCACTGTTCCATACAGAGGTTTCAGGGAAAGTTTACCCCCAAAATGCCTGGGTTCATCTTTATTGTATATTTCACAACTTCCCATATTCATAGTTTGTTAAAGTGGGAGGAATCTCAGAGATTATCTAATTCAGTCTTTTTTAGGAAGAGCACCAATTGGTAGAGGGATCTAAAAGAAAGCTAGAGATTCCAGGATAAAGATGGGGGTGAAGCATGTTCCAAACACAGGGACTGCCTTTGCCGAGGTATGGCTATAGGTGAGTTGAATTGGGAGACAGAATGCCATTTTTCAACTTAAAAATATACTGAGCACCTACTATATTCAGGGTCCCTTGTTAGATGCTTCCATTCTAGCTGTCCGTCATTTTTTTAAAATTTATTATTTAAGGCAATGGGGTTAAGTGACTTGCCCAAGATCACACAGCTAGGCAATTATTAAGTGTCTGAGGTCAGATTTGAGTTCAGGTTCTCCTGACTCCAGAGCCAGTGCTGTATCCACTGTGCCACATAGCTGCCCCCATGTCCATCATTTTTGAAGAGGACCAATAACATCACAGAGTGATTTCGACTTGTGCTTAAATTGGATTTCAGCAAGGCAGAGTTGTGCAAAATTATCAATCTCTCACTCTTCCAGTCATCCAAGTTAGTAGCAAGACAAAAGTCAAAACAGATTTGATGGCCTGGGATGCAGTGGATGACCTTGGCATCTTCAATGTCCGGCCAATCTAAGCCTTCCACAGAACCTGTTTCAGCCCCCTTCATGGCCATTAGAACAAACTGTTCTTATCCATCCTTTCCATTGGGAGGGGAGAAGTCTTTAAATGCTTGGGGTAGACGTCATCTAAGTTGCTTGTTGGTTACCACCTGGTTTTACCCAGTCTGCTGAGATGGTTTTGCCAAGATGTGGTCACCTAAACTATAGCTTCTTGGAACCGTCAGTGAGAGTTCAATAAAAGTGACACCACAGGAGGGTGAATGGCCCTGAAAAAGACTTGGCAAAGCCACACACCAGAAGTGCTAGTCCTTGAATGCCCCATACATCCCAGTCTGATGATAGTGATGCAGGCAATATAATTAAGAGTGTGAATGTGCATAAAAGCCATGACCTTTACGAGGGAGGTCTACAAAGTTCAGAGAAACCATAGGTAGATTAAAAGGTAAAATATCAATAGATGGTGAGAGGGAGATCAGATATATAGGGAACAGTCTAAGTAAATGTTTGGAAGCAAGGAAACATTTTGGGATTTGCAAAACGGTCCTGTTTGATGTATAGAATAGTATGAGATGAAGATGACAAAAATAAAACTGAAAACCATGTGGTAAGGAGCTTTGACCCTAGAGTTTAGACTTAAACTTTCGGCAGTGTGGAGCTATTGAAGGGTTTGGAGCAAAAGCTATACGTTCTGAAGAAGAGCTTAGTTGCCTGTTGAAGATAAAATGGAGAGAGGAGAAATTAGACTTGCTGTTGTCCCAAGGTCTGGTGCTCCCCTGTTTAGGTGGAACACTGCCATCTCCTGGCCATCCGGTTTCATAGTACAGCCAAAATGGATTATTCCATTCAGTGTCCCACAGAGTCACCAGTGGAATTGGGGGCATTTCTCTTTTGGTTCTTTGATGTTGGGAAGAAAAAGCAAAACGACCAAGAACTTACCATATAAAACAAGCTCCGACAGTAGCATGCACATGTTCTCCACCACCTCTGGGTCATCCTTGTGTGCCTGATAAGTTTTCTTGATCATGGATAATCCAGGACTGTCCTCATCAATTATCACAATCCGAAAGGTTGCCAGCTCTTTAGAAAGGGATGGGAATGTCCTGAAGATATACATGACTCATACTATGAGAGTATGAGCACATGATCATCTCAGGGCAAAGTGGCAAGAGTTGCCTTCCATAGTAGTCTCCCTCATTTGGCATCCAGGATTTTAAAGAAACTCTAGACTGAATAGGAATCTTGGAGATAAAATCCAGCCCTCTTATTTGATAGGTGAGAAAATGAGAGACTTACCCAAGGAAAATTTAATTCTAGTGGAAAAGCTAGAATAAAACCCAGGCAGGTTGACTCTCAGCCCAGTGATCTTGACATTCAATACCCCACCTCTCAGAATTCTCCTTATCAGGGCAGCTAGTTGGCATAGTGGATAAAGCACCGGCCCTGGAGTCAAGAGTACCTGGGTTCAAATGCAGTCTCAGATACTTAATTACCTAGCTGTGTGGCCTTGGGCAAGCCACTTAACCCCATTTGCCTTGCAAAAAAAAAAAAAAAACCCTAAAAGAAAAAAAATTCTTATCTCCACCCTGGTCCACCTTACCTGGTATCAGGAAAAGAAGTCAAGTTACTTCACACTAAGTGTGACTATAAGACTTACCTATATCAGATTAAGGTCACATAGCTAGTCAGTAATAGTTATTAGATTTGCATTTGGAGTCTGATCCATCATTGTGAAAGCAAAGGCTTTATTTTCTCATTTTCCCCCTCTTTCCCCTCCCCTAATAAAAGGAATCAGAAAACAAGTGAAGCCTAGGTACTTCCCTGGGCAATTGAAATAATATCATTTTAGAGGGGGTCATAGTCAAAGGCCAGACCTACTTTTGATCTCAACAATTCATATTTGGCAATAACAGCATTGTGGGGCTGAGTTAATTCTCATTGTGACAATTAGTTCCTGTCAGTAATCCTGGTGGACTGTAAGGGTGGTACAGATCACTTCTGTTCTTCCTGGTAAGTTGGACATGAATCACTTCTACTCAAGAGGGAAGGTCACAGAATTAGAAATGACAAAATATCTTCAGCAGCCTGACCCCAGCACATCATCCCTCAAGCAGGGAAAAAATTCTATAGAACCCAGACCACCCCAGCTCAGCAGGCCCCTAGTGACCAGAGTATACTCTGCCTTCACCCACCCATCCAAAGCTCTCACCTGATATCCTTGCCAGACTGGCCAGCCCCAGGTACGCATTATTCACCAAGATGGGTCTTTGCATATGCACCTGGATACATTTCAGGAACAGAAGTGTCACATGCTCAAAATCACCATCTTCTATGCAGCCTGTCACAAAACCCCCATATGCAAAGTGGTCATAGGCTAAGCATGGATCAAACCCAGCTTCCCCTAGTTCATGCCACTGCAGCTGTCTGCATGAGCCCTCACCTTGCAAGGACAACACCCAGAGGGCAGAGCAAGAAGCTTCTGCTATTTCTCCATCACTGAGGTAGATGTCCAAGATCTTCAAAATGAGCTTCACAGCCTCCTTTAGGGGTGTCTTGTTTCCCAAGACAGCTGAGCAGATGTAAGGTTAAGATAAGTAAATAGTCTCAAGGCCTAGTGACAGTGACTAAAGCAGAAGACCTGTAGAAGTGTAGAAAGTGTCTTTCAAACATGTACAGTAATTTTTCCATTTATATTGCCTCCCCATCCACAGCCATAAGAGAATTATCTGCAGAAAGGCAGGCCTCTCTTATGATGGCTCATTAGCCCTGTCCAAATACAGAAAAATATGAAAGGGCATTAAAAGAGGTTTGCCAAAGACCTCACATGCATTCACTCATTTGGTCTTCCCAGAAGCTCTGTAGGGTAGATCATGTAAGGATTTATTATTCCCGTGTTCACGACTGAACAAAAAATCTCTTATTTTACAGATAAGACCTATGTGACCCATTTTACATGTGACCTATGATGAGACTTACCTATAGTCACATGGCTAGTATTAGGGGTGGGTTTCAAAACCAGGTCCTGACCAGGCTTCTCCTGACTCTTAAGCTAAATCTCTTTCCACTATGTGGTTGTTGTGACCTCATTGGGGTTTTCTTGACAAAGATACTAGAGTGGTTTGCCATTTTCTTTTCCAGCTCATATTGCAGATGCAGAAACTGAAGCAAATTATGGTTAAGGGACTTGTCCAGGGTCAGACAGCTAGTGTCTGAGGACAGATTTGAACTCACTATTATTAGTTTTCCTGACTCCAGATTCCACACATTATCCACTGCGCCACCTAACTGCCCCCCACCACACTACACCATACTGTCTCTCAAAACCAACATAAGAGTTTTGTGTATGGTAGTTGCTTAATGAATACTTGACTTACCAATTTAAACTGAAATGTCATCCTTCCGGTAAAGAGGGCTATTTGCTACTGATTAGAGAAATGCAAAATAAAGCATCTCTGAGGAACCATCTCACACCTCTCACATTGGCCAATATGACCCAAAAGGAAAATGATCAGTGTTGGAGGAGATGCAGGAAATCTGGGATATTAATGCATTGTTGGTGGAGTTGAACTGATCCAACCTTTCTGGAGAGAAATCTGGAATTATACTCAAAGGGCAATAAAAATGTGCATACCCTTTGATCCAGCAATACCACTACTGGGTCTATATCCTGAAAAGATCACAAAAAAGGGGAAAAATCCCACATATACAAAAATATTCATAGCAGCTCTTTTAGTCACGGCAAAGAATTGGAAATTGAGGGATTGCCTTTCAATTGGGGAATGGATGAACAAATTGTGGTCTATGTATGTGATGGAACACTATTTGGTCTATGCATATCATGGATGCAAATGTAAAGACTAGATCAGATTGCCTTCTGTTGGGGGAGAGGGGAGGGAGAAAAAAATTGTAAAACTCAAAACCTTATCAAAAAAGTCATTGGTAGAAACTACCATTGTATGTAATTGGAGAACAAAATACATAATGAAAAAAGAAGGCTATTTGCAATGTAAATGTGAAGTTATGTCACTTTACTAATAACACCAATTCAAATGTATATAGTTTTGAAAGTGGTTTCCACATATTGTGCTCTATCTTATTTGAGCTTCATGGGAAATAGGCAGGGATCATCCATTCCCTAATGTCGCCATTGTCTCCATTTTTATAGGTGAGGCTTCTGTGCCTTGACTCTAATAACACAAACACATGAATTCACTCACATTTTCTTCCTCTTTCACCATGACTCCCATTCTCTATGCCCCAGATCAAAAACTAGTCAAAGAGAAATCCAGACCATGGATACACAACAAAGACCCAAACATCTGAGTTGACCCACACATGACGTGGGTCTGATCAGTTCACGGGAACTGACCCATTTCATTCTGTTTCCAGGGTCCCCTAGACCCCTTAAGAAAGATTATAATGGACTTTATGACTGGGAATAACATATTTCCATAGAATTTGAAGGCTTAGTGAAAGCATTCCTCATTACTAGGTACATGTTTCACATCCCATAGCATTGTGGAAATGAAGGCATGCTATTAGTAATCTGGTTCTGGATGAAATGAATAAATAGAAGACATGTTACAGAGCTTGGTTTACCTTGACGTACCAAGGACCAGAAAATGAAAGACTTGAAGCTTCTTGATTTACCCTGATCCTCAAGGGAGAAGATAATTGTGGAGGGAGGGGAAAAGTTGAGTGGAAGGAGTCAAGCAGATCAAGTTCAGAGCTTGAGGGTCTTACTCACCATTCACTGTGAGGCTCCATAAAAGTCCCAAACAAGCTAAGCAGATCTCCTTATTTTGTGGGAAATTAGTCAGACATTCATTGATGGCAGTAAACACACTAAGTTTCTGGAGGTGCTCCAATGAAGCTTCTAACAAAGGCAGAAATACAGTATTTCTCAGTTGCAGTCAAAACTACTTGAGGTCAAAGTCCAGTATTTTGTCTGCTTCCCCACAATAACAAGTACAAGATCATTACATCCTAAGAACCCAATTAAGCCACAGATTCCTAAAAATGAGAGCTACAAAGTACCTCAGAGATCACCTAGTGTACCTTTAATTTACAAAGAAGCTGAATGTTTCATTTAAGTGATCTAGGAAACACAGGAATTAAGTGACACTGCTAAGATTCAAACTCAAGGTTTCTACTTCCAATCTAGAGTTCTTTCCACTCCCCTCTGCTTTACTGTGCCCTTTACTCTTGCTCAAAGCCTCAGAAACCTCAGCTCCAAGAGGCTATGTGAAGCCCTCTGATTGAAACATAAGCACATTTTCTAACATCTTCATAGAGTTTGGTTCTGTGGGAAGAGATAGAAGGAAGTGGAAACAGGGATAGAGAGAAGTCCTACCATTGGTTGAAACAATCATCAGCATTTGGCAGACCATGGAGAGCAACTCTTCATTTGTGGGATAATTTTGCCAGATGGAAAGCAGGGCATCAGCAACATATTTTTCACCTGGTACACTATCGGGGAGGTTTACAAGGGCTGCCCAGAATGAATGGAAAGAATATTTTAATTACTTAATACAATAATGATACCTTACCTTCATAGAGTAATTTCATCTTTACAGTAAGATATTCTACTGTATTATGTCCTCCCAACAATCCTCTGAGGTAGGCAGGGTAGGGATCATTAGCTCCACTTTACATATGATAAAACTAAGGCCTAGGGCAGAGAAATGACTTGCCTGATGTCATTCAGTGATTGAATGGCAGAGTTAGGAAAAGAACTTATAAGTACTTAATTAGAGCCCCAGGCTTTATTTTTCTCCTTAATAAGATCCTGCCTGTCTCTCCATCTGTCCTGATGTATCTCCCATTTGACTGAAGTACTGTTCTTTCAGCTATCTTTCCTGCCTTTAGCAGATGCATATCATAGATCCTTTTGATACTGTCATTCTGGACCTTAGGTGGGAAGCAATCTTGGTGTAAGGTGAGCAGTCCAGACTTGGTAGTAGTAGAGGCCAGAGGAGTCTGTACGTACAGGTACTTAGACACTGACTTGGAGTCTGTGAGAAACAGAGCTCAATCCACATAAGGACATGCCCAATGAGGACAAGCAAGAACTAAGAGTACGCAAAATAGACATGCACCCACATCACATCCTCGGTGAGGAACACTTTCAATTTTCATTTTTATAAATGCATTTTTTTATTTTTTTAAGTTTTTTTTTTTTTTTTGCAAGGCAATGGGGTTAGGTGGCTTGCCCAAGGCCACACAGCTAGGTAATTATTACGTGTCTGAGGCCAGATTTGAACTCAAGTACTACTGACTCCAGGGCCAGTGCTCTATTCACTGTGCCACCTAGCTACCCCTAAATGCATTTATTTTTAATACAATATAATGTGATGTAATATTATATAATATACATCTCCACTCTTCAGGAATGTAAGAATATCCCAAGAGCAGAAATAGTTTCATTTTTTTACTTTGCATTTTGTGTTGCAACCAGAACAGTACCAGTTACATAGCAGATGCTTAATAAGTATTGATTGATTTTGTGATAAGTTGCCTATCTTATAGGGAGGGCTCAAAATCTTCAAGTGATGGTGCCCCACCAGATACCAGCTTTGAGTGGAATCCACAAATACTTTGTACCAGGACTGAATGGCAGATAGGAAGTTGATGGACAAAGTCCCATAGGTGTAGAAAAGAGAGCAAGGGAAGGATGTGGATTTTATTTGTAGCCATTGTGCTTTACAGATAATAACTCAGTTGATCCTCACAACAACCCTGGGAGTTAGGTGTTATTATTATCCCCAGTAGGGTTAAGTGATAGAGTATTCAAGTGTTACAAGTGTTCAAGGTTGAATTTGAACTTAGGTGTTTGTGACTCTAGGTCCTGTACTCTAGCCAGTGTGTGCTGCTGACCAGAAAACAAAATGTAGTCAGGTTTTAGAGGAGTCAGTCAACTGAACAATTTGAGTCACTTTGCTGCCCTAACTCTGGCTGACTTTATACCCCCTCCTGGGCCATCCATTCAGTGTTAGTTTAAGTCTTAAGCGTGCAACCAGCATCAACAAACCAGGTTGGAGAGTTGAAGGGAGAGAGAGAGGAAAAAGTAGCTCTAGATGAATATCATACCTTTGCCCAGAATTTTGAACAGCAACTTGCAGGCACATTTCTGAACTTCGTAGTTATCAAGATGATACAGAATGATGTTTGTCACTGATTCCACCATATCCAAAAGCCATGGTAAATCTGGGCAAGGAGAGAGGGGAGGGAGGTGAAGGCTGACTACCAGCTTCTGAGCCTTTGGAATGAAGGCAGGGGCTAGAGGTTAGGGAAGGACCCTAAGGAGAACTGCCCCCAGAAATAGGGATGCACTCCAGAATGGGAAAAATGCCTATAAATAGTGTTCCTGAGCTTAAACAAAGACTTTACTCCTCTGATGGCAGGGTCACCACTAACCCAAAAAGAAGTTAGTCCAGCTGAAGAAAAAGGGTTTTAAAAGGCCAGTTTTGAGAAACAATCTTCCAACTCCCTCAGCTTTTCACTGAGATAAGGGGTTCTTCTCCCCAACTCTGCTGAAACCACAGCTCACCTCTGAAAAGCAATCAAGGGGATGCCAGGTGAGAGGGGTGCCAGAGGGCAGCCTAAGACTCTGATGATAAGTGGTCACTTGGTTCCTAGTGGAAAAATTTGGCATACTGTGGGAATCACATCCATGTTGAAAGAGTTGAAGTGGAGAAAGACATGAATGGATACCAAGTGAAATGAGCAGAACAAGGAGAATATTGTATATTTTAACAGAAACATTGTATGATGATCAACTATGCTTCACTCTTCTCAGTGACACAGTGATCAAATACAATTCTAAAAGACTTATGATGAAAAATACCATCCAGATCTAGAGAAAGAACTATGGAGTCTGAATGTAGACCAAAGTATACTATTTTCACTTTTCAAAATTGTTTTCTTTTTTTTTCTCATGGTTTTCCCCCCTTTTGTTCTGATTCTTCTTTCATACATGACTAATGGAAATATTGTTTATCCTTCATTCTAGAAGAGAGCTATAATGTTATGAAAGTGATACCATGACTTACAAGTGAAGTAGACTGAAGGAAGGCAAGGCTGTGTAAAGTCACCAGATTCACCTTCCTCCTGAGTCATCTGGTTCCAGTGGCCAGATATAGATCAGGATGTCTGAGATGGCCCTGGATGTAGGGTAATCAGGATGAAGAGACTTGCCTAAGGTCATACAGCTAGTAAGTGCCAACTGCCTGAGACTACATTTTAATTCACATCCTCCTGGCTCCAGGGCTGGTGCTGTAATCACCATACCACCTAACTGCCTTACCAATAAAAATATGTTAAATATGAATATACATGTATACCTATTTCAGATTACTCACTGTCATGGGGAGGGAAGATGGAAAAGGTGGAAATCAAACTCTTACAAAAAATGAACTAGCTTTACATGTAATTGAAAAAATAAAATTTAAACTAAAAAAAGAGTTGAAATGGGCTTGATTATTCCAGGTCATTCTTACATAGGAAACTTACACTATGCTTATATTTCTGGGCTTATATTGCCACAGATATCCAAATGTTGTCTGGATGCCAGATATGTTCAATGTATTGATGGTTTTGCTAAAGTTGATGTCATTTTCATCAGAGATGGGAAAAGGGTAGGACCATTCTTTCATATTCTCACTGCTCTCCAATCCCTTCATACTACTCCCCATATATCCCACTGAAACAAGAAAGAGATAATATTCTGAATACATAAACATTCATCCTGTTTTGCTGGGAATTAATTTATGGGAATTTTTAGTCCGAAGGAATAGGACGAGTTAAGAAAATTAGGAGGCTTTAGAAAAGTTTAAGCATATCTCCTGAAGACCTTTAGTGGGTAATTAAGGCTAGGATGGAAGGTGATGTTTGGGAATGTTCCTAACCTATGACAATGTTGGCCTACACCCACCCATTCTTCCCCATCAAATTCAAGATCTTGTGAGGGAACAAAGTGTTAAAACAATGATGTGCTCTTCACACACACACACACACACACAGAGAGAGAGAGAGAGAGAGAGAGAGAGAGACACACACAGAGGTTATACTTCTATAGAGTTGATTTGATTTGGGGGAGGGGGGAGAGAAGCATTTGGGGTTAAGTGACCTGCCCAGGGTCGCAAGCTGGTAAATGCCAGAATTCACTTTTGAACTTAGGTCCTCCTGACTCCAGAGCCTATGCTCTATCTACTATAGCACCTAGCTACCCCCAGGATATACTTTTAAATTTAATCTGTATTACTAAAATTTTCTTCTTAACTTTCTCAGGTCTAGATAATCAAAACAATAAATCAGTTCTGATTTATTGGTTTACCAATTTCTGAAGTGTGAATATTCACTTTGAAAATTTAATAACTGACTCTCTTGGACCAATAGGAGAGTTAACTCCAACATCCCCCTAGCATATTACTATTTGTTCTGTTCAATAGTCCTTTTATAATTCATATTACCCAATTTTTAATGAGCAAAGTTGGGGGGAAGGATGAAGAGTTTTGGAAAAAGAAAGGGTCCTTACCTTCATCCTGGTCAATCTTAGCCAAAAGTTGTTCTAATGCCTTGGTCTGGATCTCAGGTCTTTCCAGGAAGCAATTCATGGCCTCTGCACAAAACAAAATAGTATAAACTCTCATTCATGATTCCTAGTGAGGTGAGCTTTAGTGAAACCAAAGACTTTGTTTATCTATTCTTTGAAATCTTCATTTAGACCAAAAGAAAAACCCACCCTTTTAGCAAAGATCTACTGTTAGAGGTCAAGGACCTCTTCCAGGTTTTTTTTTTTTTTGTTTTATCTTGTTTTCTCCTCTAATCAAGTAGTGTCATACAGGAAAAGAATATCTGACCAAGGAATCAGGTGATCTTTAACTCTAGTTCCAAGTTTCATCCTGCCTTCCTGTTGTAAATTTAGGCAAGTAATCCCCTCTCTGGTCCTCAGTTTCCCCATCTGTAAAATAAGCATGTTGACTTGTAAAATGAGAGGATTGGACTAGATAATCTTCAAGGTTCTTTCTAATTCTAATATGCTATGTTCTAAGATCCCACCTACCTCTGACATTCTATGTTTTACAGCCTCTTTCAACTCCAATGTTCTGTAATTTTCTAAGTGAAATTTGACAACCTGTATTGTTCTTTCTGCCTAGACTCCCTTATAGTTCACTATATCTATTTTAAGAAACTCTAAGAAAACAGTCTTGGTAGATGGGAGCTTCCCTTGAGAGGGGGTTTTAAAGAGGTATCAGCTAAGATTTCTGGGGCAAAAGCAGAATCTGTTAATCAACAAGTATTTATTTATAATGTGACTAGAATAGTGACAAAATTAAAATAGAATCTGTCCTCAAAGAGACTGTAATCACTCAAAGGAGAAAATAAATAATTCAGCCATTCCTAATCTGGAGTTTATGAATTTGTTTTTAAAAATATCCTGATAACACTATTTCAACATGATTAGTTTCCTTTGAATCCATTTTAAAATATTTTTCTGGAAAGGTTTCATAAGTTTCACCAGACTACCAGAAGGTCCATGACCCAAAAAATATTCAGAATCCCTGATGTACATATAAAATTATATTCAAAGAGAAGGCAAAAGGCAGGCATATTCAAAATATGCACAAAATAGATATAAGGTTGGGTTTTTTAAAATATGGGAAGGTACTAAGAGTTGGAGTTAGGGTAAAGAATGCTGCTCAAAAAAAGGCTTTAGGCAGAAGGTGATGCTTTTGTTAAGCTTGGAAAGGAACTAGAATTTATAAAAGCTGGGGCGGCTAGGTGGCGTAGTGGATAAAGCACCAGCCCTGGAGTCAGGAGTACCTGGGTTCAAATCCAGTCTCAGACACTTAATTACCTAGCTGTGTGGCCTTGGGCAAGCCACTTAACCCCATTTGCCTTGCAAAAAAAAAAAAACAAACCCTAGAATTTATAAAAGCAGAGGTAAGAAGACAATAGGTTCCTCACTTGGGTTACAGCCCAGGAAGACATACAAGGAATCGAGATTAAGTGTCCTGAATGTGAAATAAGCAGAACAGCAAAATACACTCAAGAAAACTTGGCACAGTTCTTTAGTATTCAACACCTAATCCCAGGGCTTCTTCAAAGATGAAGAAATGATGTCAAAGGGAAAGATTGGGTTTCTTTACAGAGAACAAATTTCTCTAAGTAACCCACTCCCAATGCTAATCTCCTTCTAAGAATTCATTCACAAATCAACAGATGACTATCAGCCCTTGTGCAAAAAGTTGCAACTCTGCCTACAGATAAATAGCTCAGATCAACAGTTCTCAACCTGGGACATCTCCAAGACCCTTTCAGAAAATCTTTGAGATCAAGTCTATTTCCATAATAGTAATACTAAGATGTTATTTGCCTATTAAGATTCTCTTTCCTTCACAAACTTTAACCAGAATAATTAGGCACAAAAGATGGAATTCGAAAACCATTAGGAGAATTCAGTTGTCTTCTATTAAACCAAATATTAAAGAGATGTGTTAAATGTATGTAAAACAATGACACTCTTCTCACTCAATCTTTTGGCTTTGTAAAATATGGCTGTTTTTGATTAAAATATTATTTATTGTTATTTTAAATGGATTACTAACTTTTTAAAATTATCAGTCTTAATTGGTAATTTGATACTGATAGAGCTAACCAAGAAAAAAACTCTTAAGAGGTTTCTCAATAATTTTTAAGATGATAAAGGGTTCCTGAGACCAAAATATTTGAGAATCACTGGTTTAGATGACTAGATAACTGATCTTCTAACCCAGGGATTCAGCCATTTCCAAGAAAGGTCACAAACACACTCAGAAGGATTCCTTAGTAAATTAAACTGGGGGTCAGGATTTCAGATGTTGCTCTCACACTTAACCTGAATCAAGCCCAGGCTGGTCAGCTTGCTTAATGTCAGCTAAATTTCATGCTATATGATTTAGAGAAATAACATCTTGTGAGAGAACTATTGCCTCTTAGCTGAGTCATATATGTTGGTAAATAGCACAGTGATTCACCAGCTTATAGAGGAGATATGGGATTTGTTGTTGTTTGTCTGGAAAGGACCAGCAACATCAGAAAGGTGATATCTTGACTTGCAACTATTCACCCTTTCTTTTGGAGCCATCTGAGTCCAGTGACCAGATATGGATCAGGATGACTGGAGATGACCCTAGATGTAGTGGAGGCCTTGGCCTTTTAAAGCTAAGATCTTTCCCAGACCTGTTTTATCAAGACAATACTCATTGTGATTTAGGATATCGAACCTTTATATAGTTCTAGAAGAATAGGTAGGATATCAGCAAGAAGAGAATGTAGGAAAGTATGAGCAAAGATGCAGAGATAAGACAACTTAGGATGTGAAGAGACAGACATTGAGAAGTTCAGTCTGGCTAAAAGTACAGGAGATGTATAAGAAGGGCATTGGGAGAAAAGTCTGGAAAGGGAGTTGAGGTCAGTCACAGAAGGTTTTCAGTGATGGGCACAAGAGTTTGAATTATGTATACCACTGGTGACTTTTGATTAAGGTAGCAACACAATCAGAATCATGACGTAGGAAGATTAAGTCACCTTTATCCTCATGCTTCTTGGGGTTTTTGGAAGTATTTCGAATTGCTAACCACTCCTCTTTTTTGTTAATTTTTTTTTTGCCCTTGGCCTTCAGGACGCTGCACTCTCCAAGTTTTCCTCCTGTTCTCCCCTTTTACTTAATCTCATTCCCTGATTTAACTTCATCTCACTTTGTGAATGTCTGACATGACTGTCTCTATTTTCTCATTATAATCTCTCTAGGGGATAGTATCCACTCCCATGACTTTACCTAATTATCTATATGCAAATCATTCCTAGATCTACATATTCAGCCCCAGTCTTTCCACTAAACTCCAGTCTGACATCACCAAAAAATGTTTATCATCTCCATTTGGATGTGCCACAGGCATCTCAAACTCCCCATATTCAAAACCAAACCTATCCTCTTTCCCACTAAATCTACCCCTTCTCCTAACTTCTACTTTTGTTGATGGTACCAGCATCCCCCCAATCAATGATGCTCAAAGCTTTCATTCACCCGGCTCTATCCACTGCGCCACCTACCTGCCCCAAAATAATCTTTTGAAGGTAAGGGCTAAGCAGAGAGCTCCCACACTTCAATATTTCCAGAGTCCCCTATTGTCTCCAAGATAAATACAAGGTCCTGGTATTTTCAGTTTTATTTCTCAAGATTGTCTTTCATTCACTCTAAATTCCAGCCAAACTGGACCATTTGTCTTCTCAATTGTCTCCTGTCCTCTTTCACTTCTTGGCATCCTTCTAGGTCATCTTCCCTTGAACTCATTTCTTCCACATTTCTACTTGTTGAAATCCTTCTTTTCCTGCAAGGTCTAGATCAGGCATCTATCTGTCTTCTCTTCCTTGAAGAATTCTTTGATCCACACTAGCTGAAAGTAATCTCTCCCTCCTCAGATTGTCTTAGACTACCCAGAGTCTTTCCTGTATCCCAATTGTTGCCTATTTTTATGCTGATTGGTCTAGGGACTGTGTTCCCTACCAGTGCCCTATTCTCCCAAGGCAATTATAAGAGCCCTGAGGGACTAGGTCAACATTCATATTAGGGTGATTCTTTCCTTCCTAGTCCCAAATTCAGTCGACATTCACAGGAATGCTTGGAATGAGACTACTAGCAGCCAATTAGAGTACTTTTGTTATCACAAGGTACAAGTCTCTTAGTTTTATAGAGGGGAAATTCAGGCTTTTCCTATATTTCCAAACAGTGGGCCCAAACAAAGAAGAGATCCTTTGCATATGCTCCAGTGAATGTTTCTCTGGCCCATTTTACCCACATTACACTGGCATTCTTCTAGACAAGCATAGTATTTGGCATATAATGAATGTTTGCTGTTTGTTGAGTTGAATCTGCCCTAGTATGTTAGATGGATTGAGGTCTTCAAGTGGGCCCAGGATTCCCACTAAATTATCACTAAATCTAAGATAACAGTTCCAAAGAAATTGTTTCCTTTGGCTTCCTTTTAGACCATAGGTCTCACATGGGAGGAAGGAAAAGGATGGATGAGACCTGGAACTAGCTCTCTGTATCTAAAGAGTATGGAGTAGTGAAGGACATAGACTCCAGCTTGGCAATAGAGTGGAGGTAGTTTTATGGTCCTTCTTCTTGCACTTCTCCAAGTCATTTGATAGAGCCCACCTGATGGTTCCTAATCCTTCCCTGTTACTACCTATCCCTTTTTCTCCCTGCTTGTCCAATAACCTAAGACACTTGGGAGTCCTCCTTGCAACAGGGTTTCAGTGACAGATGAAGAAATCGGTTGCTTTCTTATACTCATAGGCACTCCAGAAGACAATAAACAGTCTCTTGCGAAGGGAAGTGACATGAGATCCCTGAGAAAGCAAAAGAGAAGAGTGAAGCCTACTATAGGCAAATGGTAATTAGAATAACTAACAATCAATACAAGTTTATGTGTGATAGATGACAGTTTACCCAACATTTTTACATATGGTCTCCAACTGGAGCCTCATCAAGCCCTTGGAAAGCAGGTATTATTATCACCACTTTACAGATGAGCAACCTGAGACTCAGAGAGCTCAAGTGACTTGCCTAAGACCGTACAGTTAGATTCATGGTGGAGTCAGGAATGGAACTCAGGGTTCCTGGCCCCTATCCCAGGGCTTGGAACACTACATTAAATTCATAGAATCTCAAAATCTTAAGATGGAAAAGGAAATTCAGAAGTCATCTAATTAAATCCAAATCTGAGCAGAAAGCTGTTCTATATCTCTGACAAGTGACCATTTAGTTCATGCTTGCAGACCTCCTGCCAGAGGACTCCATCATCTTGCAAAGCAGCCCTTTTTTTCTATTTTCTATTTTTCCTTATATTCTGTAATCTCTCATTTCTATGATAATTTTTTATATTTTCATATTTCAATTTTTAACAGCTACAATTGTTAGCTCAAACTGAAACTGTTAGCTGAAACTAGCCCTCTGTACCTTCCACTCATTGTTCCTAGTTCTACCCTGTGAAATCAAGCAGAACAAGTTGAGCCTTATTCTATGTCTCAGCCATTTAAACACTCAAAAGTCATCTCCTCCCTAGACTAGACAACCTCAATTCCACTCACAGGTTTCTGTCTAGTATCATCTCCAGTCCTTTCAGCATCCCCATCCTCCTCCTCTGGATTGGTTACAGGATGTCAATGCCTTTCCTAAAATGGGATACCCAGAACTGGACAAGGAAAAGAATGGAAAAACCAACATTTTCCTCTGTCTGAACACCATGCCTCTATGAATGTTCCCTAGGATCACATTAGCTTTGTTGGCAGCAGTGTTACACTGAATGATGGTACCTTGCACCCCTGTAGAGTGCTTCTGCTTATTGAATAAAGTACTTTCATATCAAAGAAGAAAGAATGGGGGCAGCTAGGTGGTGCAGTGGATAGAGCACCGGGCCTGGAGTCAGGAGGACTGGAATTCAAATCCAACCTGACACTTAATAATTTCCTAGCTGTGTGACCTTGAGCAAGTCACTTAACACCATTGACTTAAATAAATAAAATTAAAGAAAAAAAGAATGAAACTTTTAAAACAAAAACTCAAATCTCACTTTGCTGATATTCTGGTTTTTGGATTAATGTGAAGCATTGCTAACAAAACATCACCAATGACATCAGCTTTGGGGACACTGTGTGTCCGCATTTTCCGCAGTGCTTTTAATAGCTTTTTAGGATTGTCTCGAATTGCCACTCGCATAGCCAAGGCATCAGGTTTCTGGGAAGAGAAAAAAGAGATTCATTCATTCATATATTCATGGAAATAAAAGACCCTTAGAACATCAAATATTAGAATTAGAACCAAGAATGATGAGCAAAATTGACTTTAGAAACAGAACATGGAGAACCAAGAACAGTAGTGATGGAAAGGATCTATTCATGCCCTTATAAAACTCAGGAAATGGTGGTAGATGGCTGAGATATGATTCCAAGGAACTTGATAATTCTACTATGCCCTAGTCAGATCCCATCTCCCTATGGTATTTACTTTTTTTTTTTTTACCATATTTTAAAAAGGACACTGATAGATTGAAGTACAGTCTATTCAGTGAATAGACAAGTAGGAGGGTGAGGGTGAGGACATGATGAGGTGGCCTTTCTTCTTGTTACTGTCAACTATTCTGCTTGTGCCCTTGATCCCATCCCCTTCTCTTTCTTCTTGGAAGTCCCCTTAACTCATCCCTTCTCTTTCCCAATTTTCATATCCAGTAATTTTATTCCTGATGTTTATAAATATATTCAGACCACCATCCTTAAAAACAAGCAAGAAAAAAAACCCCAAAAACCTTTTCTTAAACCTGAAAAAACTTGCACAAATTAATGCCAAAAAGAAGTGAGCAAAATCAGGAGAACATTGTACACAGTAACAGCAATATTATGTGATAATCAACTACAAATGACTTAACTATTCTCTGCAATCCAATAATCTAAAACAATCCCAAAGACTCATGATAAAAAATGCTCTTCAACCTCCAAAGAATGAACTGATGGGAGTCTAAATGCATAACAAAGCATGCTAATTTTCACTCTGTTTTTCAGAGTTTTTTCCTTCTTTTTTTCTTTTACAACATGACTAATATGGAAATATGTTTTATATAATTACATACATATATATATATATGTATGTATGTATAAAACCTATATCAAATTGCTTACCACCTAAGAAGGCTTGGAAGTTGGAGGGAGAGAGCAGCAAGAGTTCAGAATGGGGAAAGGAGTATTTCCTGCTGGGGAATTCTAAGAAAGTTTTTTGGAGGAGATAGCATTTGGAATGGTCCTTGAATGATGGATGAGGTCTTGACAGGCAAAAATAGGCAAGGTGTAAAAGGATGACAGGCAACATGAATATAGAGTACAAAGGTGTGGAGTGAGGAGGCCTCTGGAGAGCCTTGGTAGGACCCTGTCAGTATGACAGATGGGACAGGAGGAAGCTTTGGGGCCGGGGGAGAGAAGGGAGAGATGAATGGCTCACTTCTTAATATGTACAAAACAAGGGTTTGCCTAGAACCATACCTTCAGTTAAGGATGAGAAGGGATGCAACAAATGGTATTTAGTAAAATCACAAAGCAGCTATTGTGCTCACCAACTGCTTTTGTCTATCTAGTGGAAATCCTAAAATGGTGAGAAGAGGAAAGGACTTGCTGAAGGACTCACATTCCTATAAGAACAACTGGCCATGTCCAGAATAATGCAGCCAAGAGACCAGATGTCTGATTTAGGGCTGAATACAAACTCAAGAGCTTCAGGAGCCATCCAGGACTTGGAGAACTGGTCTGTTGGGAACAAGTTGGGGAAAACAAGGTTAGTTCTATTGGCTTATCTTGGCTTAGAACCAAGCTCCTGAATCAGCTAATGGAGGTGAAAGCACTTTGAACAGGGGAAGATGTTATGTCAATATGAAGGATTACTGATGTTGAAAATGCAGGGCCTAATATAGTATCTCATACATTAGCAGGTATTCCATGAAAATTTGTTCATTGAATGACTGAATGAAATGTAAGATATTTGCTGTTATTAATTCTAGTCTACACTATTTCTTGAATTCCAAGTATTTACTAACTATTGTGGGGCTCTGTCACAAATCAGCTGTGTGTCTCTGGGCAGCTAAGTCCCTTTTCCTCTCTGGATCTTAGTCTTTCCATCTGTAAAAGGGAGAGTTGGACTAGATGCACTCTAAGCATCCCTTCAACTCAGGATCCTAGAATTCTAGAAACATTTTCAGCAGTGGCAGCAGCATCATTGCTTTCTATTGAGACTTACTATTCAATAGAAATGCATGTGTAGCCTTGTAAGATATTCCTTAACTAAATCCTGTGGACTCATATAGGAATCTCTAATAAGAGCCTATTTAAGCAAGGAAGGAAGCAATTTGTTGTTCAAATACCTTGGGAACTGGTTTACCAAAATACCAAAATGAGGCAAAAGACAGTTCCTAACCTCAAGGAGTTTTCAATCTAATGAGGAAACTAATATGCAAACAAATATATAAAGAGCAAACTATATACAGGATAAATAAGAAAATAATTAAAAGAGGGAAAGCACTGGAATTAACAGCAGTTAGTGAAGATTTCCTGTAGAAGGAAATTCAATTGAGTTGAGACTTGAAAGGTCAGTAGATGAAGGGAAGGAGGGAGACCATTTCAGGCATACCGTAACTAAGAGTTGGAGTGTGCCGTACCTGAAACAGCCTGGATATCTGTGTCACTGGATAGAAGAATATGTGTTGAGGACTAAAGTGTAAAAGGACTAAAAAGATAGAAAGTTGTGGATAGCTCTGAAACTGAGCCCCAGAAAGGACAAGGGATTTACCAACTTTTCATAGTAGCAGGGTTTTTGACTCCAAATTCAGAACTATTTTTTCTATATCGTGTTAATTTTTAATTTTTGTAATATTGGTGTTGTAATTTACACATGTGCAATATTTAATCAGCTATCATATCTTTTTGGTGTGGTTAAGGCTGTGGCTCATGAACTGGATATATGTATTCTAGTGTCCTAGAAGTTTCATTTATTGACTCAACAAACTAGGCATCTACCATGTACCACATAGGCTAAGCATATTTCACCATTGCCAATTCTTGGGGATTTGGAGGTGGCAATGGAACTAAGAGTTACTTTATTTTACCAAAACTCAGTCTTTTTCCATTTTGAGCACTAATAGAGAAGTTCCCAGCAGCTCTTGAAAATACTGAATATTGCTTCACAAAACCACTGGAGGCCAGCAGAAACTACCTTCTAAAGCTCGGATGTTCCATTTTGCCTTATCATGCATCAGAGTTTCCACACTCAAGTCCTCAAGCATGCAGTAGTTGTCATCTATCAATATGATGTTGGATGGTTTGATGTTCCTGAAATGAAAATAAGGAGTCTATCATTTCAAACTGGTTCTGGATGCAGTTAACAAAGCAACAATAGCAGCAACAGCTCACCAATCCCCACCTTGCACCTTAATCCTCAAACCAGTTGCTCATATCCCTTTTCTTTTAAACTCTAGCAGGCTGACAGTATTTATTGAAACAAGCCCTCTCTGCCATATAATTCACATATTTTTCCATTCCTATAAAATTTAGATTTCCAAGAAGTATCTGGTGGCACAATTAGAGCATATTATATATGAAGTAAGGAAGTCCTGAGTCCAAATATAGCTTATTGGTTGTGTGACTCTGGTCAAATCACTTAACATCTGCATGCCTCAGTTTCTTCAACTGTAAAATATGAATAATAACAGTACCTACTTCTAAGGTTATTATGAGGATTAACTCAAATTATATGTAATAACACTCAATATAGTATCTGGGGCAGCTGGGTGGCCTGGAGTCAGGAGGACTCCTCTTTTTTTTTTTAGGTTGTTCTTTTTTTTGCAAGGCAAACAGGGTTAAGTGGCTTGCCCAAGGCCACACAGCTAGGTAATTATTAAGTGTCTGAGGCCGGATTTGAACTCAGGGACTCCTGACTCCAGGGCCAGTGCTCTATCCACTGTGTCACCTAGCCACCCCAGGAGGACTCCTCTTAAGTTTAAATCCAGTCTCAGAAACCTACTGTGTGAATGTGGGTGAGTCACTGAACCCTGTTTGTCACAATTTCCTCATCTGTAGAATGAGTTGGAGAAAATGGAAAACCATTCCATTGTCTTTCCTAAAATAATCCCCAATGGGATCCTGAAAAGTCTTACCTAAATGAAAGAATTGAACAACATTGCCTATCATAGAAGGTCATAGACAATGTTTATTATCCCAGTCCCCTTCTAAAACTTTCAAGCTGAAATGAACCTCAGCAATTAAGCCTCCTTACCTCTTCATTTTATAGAAAGAATAAACTGAGGCCCAGAGGAATAAAGTGATTTGCCCAAGGAAGAAAAGTCAGGAATGCTCAGCTCTAAATGCTGGCTGCAAGCAGAAAGCAAAGATTATAATGGCTTAATCTAGGTCTCTTGGATTCTTGTTATCTGGCATCTTGTACTTTAGAATAGCCCACACCTATCTGTTCATTTTTATGCAGGAATAAAAAAAAGAGTTCAGTTGCAAAGGTTGCTCTGATGACATTTTGCCTCTCCACCAATTTCCCAGTTTCTTTGTTTTTCAGACTGTTCTCCCATCCACTCTTTTTTTTTTTTTTAGGTTTGTGCAAGGCAAAGGCAAATAGGGTTAAGTGGCTTGCCCAAGGCCACACAGCTAGGCAATTACTAAGTGTCTGAGACTGGATTTGAACCCAGGTACTCCTGACTCCAGGGCAGGTGCTTTATCCATCCCATCCACTCTTACCAATATGGGTAAGATCTGAGGAGTCTAAAGACCACTAACTAACTAGCTGTGCAGCCCATAACAATCCTTTGATTTCTCTGGGGAATAATAATAGTTAAATTACCTGCCTTATAGGATCATTATGAGGAAAGTAAACTTGACATGGCTCTACAAACAGGAATTACTATTGAGTAAGAAAAGAGCCACCTTCAAAAAAAATCTAGAATTCCTAGTCACCTGTGAATCACATTCATCCGATGAAGGTACTCCACAGCATCCATTACCTGCCCCAGGAATTTTTCCATTATCTGGGAAAAAAATCCACAGAGTCACAGAGCTAGAAGTACCTTGGAAGAGGCCTTCCCACTGTCTTCAGGTAGGTGAATGTCTAAACCAGTTAGGAGAGCTTGTTGGAGAGACATATTTGAGAACTGACAAGAATTAACAAGGAAAAAATAGAAGACCCAAAACAAGCTATTCCCTTTTCTGTTAATGAATCCCTAGTATCTGAATGACCAGACAAAAGAATGTAGTTCAAAGGATTCTAAGGGTATAAGAACTGCTTAGGTCATTGGTGAAATTTTCAAGCAGAAGCAGGATGGCATAGGTGCTGCCCATTATACAGATGGACATGGTTTAATTTAATCAATGGCAGAGGGGACCTACTCCACCTAAGGTCCTTATTTTCCCATTTACAGCTTGTGGGCCAAGTGAGAAGGAAGGCAAGAGATTCCAGTGGGTCTCCTTAAAACTAGGTCCTCTAAAGGGTTTTACCACAAGGTCCATTTTCTTCCCCAGGTCTCTATGTCCCTCGATTAGATCATTTAAGTCTCCTCTCTTTGTGTACTTCATCACCAGGCAAAGAAACAGAGATGAAATCTGTCGAAGAGAGATCATTCCTAGTTTAGTACTAAAGGTGTGGGGAATCGGTATCTTATAGTATCAGCCCTGCCATTATATCCATCATGTGGGATACAACTTATATTTATAATAAGCCATGAATCACAGAGTCTCAGAACTGGAAGAAATCTTAGAATATGGATTGTTAGAGATGGAAAGAATCCTTGTAATTCTTTTGTTTAGCTGATCACTAATCTAAAAATGAAAGAAGGAACCTCAAAGTCCATCTAATCCAACCCATCATTTGAAAGTGGCCTAGAAAGGTTGTGACTTGTTCAAAGTCACACAGGTAATTAAGTGTCCAAGATAGAATTTGAACCTAGGTCATATGATTCCAGGACTATTTCCAGTCTTCCAAGATCCTCTAGTAGAACTCAAAAATTCATCTTGTAAACCATTTGCTGTCATCATGCATTCCTCTTCCCCCTGACTCACTCTCCCAAGGTTTACTACAATTCCCAGTAGAAAATAAAAGAAAAAATAAAATTTAAAAAATCAAAAGCATTTATTTTAAAATACATAGCAAAGAGGCTTCTTTTCCACTCTGCTGGGTGGATTTTACTGTCATATGTCCACCTCTGTCAGCATTCACCTCTCCTTGACCCTCATCAGTGGTAAGCCATAATTGAGCCAACTGTGGAGGAAATTAAAAACAAGCTCCTCAAAAAATAAGAGCCTCTAGATTTAATTCAGTAGTCTTCAAACTCTTGCATAGTGGTAGAACTTTTCAGATTAAAACTTTGGCAGAATCCTTATAGCAAAATCCTCTAAAGTTATTATTTTTAATGACTATTAGCAATCAACATAACAAACTTAGGGTGTTTCAGGATTCCTTGCAGCACAGTTTGAGAAATACAATCCTGTCCAACCTTTTCACTCAGAAAGAAGGGATAACTTCCAGACAGTAATACTCATAATTTATGACTCTTAGGTCAGTGTTCTTCCCAAAACACCCTTCTATTCTGAAGTACAACTTAAAAAATTCATCAGAGTCATTGATCAATTGTTCAAACTTAGATAGGAAAGATCTTGTTTAAACTAGTTTTCAATGAGAGGTAAAGAGAGGCTTCCAGGTAGAAAGAGAGAAATTTAACATTCAACTTAGGGTTTCACCAAAGATCCGAGTTCAAATTCACTCTCAGGTTCTTGATCCTGGCTAAGTCATTTGACCTCTGTCTGCCTTGTTTACCTCAAATAAAAAATGAAGATAATAATAATAATACCCATTTTTCAAGGTTGTTGAACACAGTTATCTGGTTCACAGTTGTTGTTTGTCCTTTGTTGTTTTTTTTAATTTTTTGGGGGTGGTCTGAATTTTTTTTTAAAGATTTTATTTATTTTGGGTTTTACAATTTTCCCCCTAATCTTACTCCATCCCCCCCCCCAACAGAAGGCAATTTGCCAATCTTTACATTGTTTCCATGGTATACATTGATTCAAACTGAATGTAATGAGAGAGAAATCATATCTTTAAGGAAGAAACATAAAGTATAAGAGACAGCAAGATCAGACAATAAGACATCAATTTTTTTTCCCCCTAAATTAAAGTTAATTGTCCTTGTCCTTCACTCTTGAAGAAGACCATGTTATCAGGGACATGAGGTCACGACAAGAAAATGAATTGGATTTGGGAGGGGGGGGAGTTGCCTCACCTTTTCCTCCGGAGTCATCTGGGTCCAGTGACCAGAGAAGGATCAGGATGACTAGAGATGGCCCTTGAAGCTAGGGTTAAGTGACTTGCCCAAGGTCACACAGCAAGTAAGTGTCAAGTATCTGAGGTCAGTTTTGAACTCCAAGTCCTCCTGACCCCAGGAGAGATCCTCTATCCACTGTGCCTTGTAGGTGCTCTGGTGTCTTATAGTAGGTGCTATATAAACATTTATTCCATCATCAAATTTAAGATAAATTTATAAAACAAACAGTATGTATATGGAACAAGTGATACAATTTCCTTTTCTGTTCTATATATTTTGAAATGTATGAGATTTTTGAGGTTCTTTAATTCATAATTCTAAAAAATTGTTTTTTAAAGCTAACATGAAGTAAAAGGATAAAAGATTTGAAACCATTTTTTCAATCTTGACAACTAAGATTAAGTTTCTATGGTTTTCTTTCTGTTAGGGAGGGGAAAAAAAATCTCAGAAGTCAAATGCTAGAAAATGCCACCTCAGCTAAGTCTAGTCATGTGCTAAGCTAAGAACACAAATAAAAGCAGAAAGATGGCCTCTGTCCTCAAGGAGCTTACATACTCATGGGAAAAGACAGGAAAGGGGTAAAGAAGAGAGTGTGTGGTTGAACTGGAGGGCTAGCAGATGAAGAAGAGTAAGTCCAGATTACAGCCAAAAGAAAAATAAAGACAATCATATGACTGGCCTGAATGTCCTCCTTAAAGGGTGTTCTGGGAGGAGCCATTGGTAGGAGCCTGGTTTATTGCTCTTCTCTTTCAAAACTGCCCTCAAAGCCCACTTCCTCCTAAGAAGCCTACCTTGACTTACTAGGGTGGAGCCAGAGCTCTTCATTGTTTATCTTGATTAAGAGGTCTTTTTTGGATACCCTTTTAAGGCTATCCAGAGCTGGGCAGCTTAGTTCCTCTATGCTGGGAGATCACAACACTAAACCTGGCAGACTGCCTTCAGCCAACCCACTAACTGTTCTATTGCCCCTCCCCAATGTAGCATATGATAAAGATCAAAGCTTAAGATTGAAAGACCAAAGTCTCAGAATATTTTGCCTTTCCCCTGTTGGCTTCCTGGACCCAGGAAGTGTACTTTGCATTGGATTTGTTCGGTCCACATAGCCCATTAAATATTAAATCAATTGAGCAAAAGGTCCAGGACTTTGACCTTTGGAGATGCTTAGGGAGCTGGCTTGCCCTTACCTCATGGTTCCAGGTGATAAAGAGTTCTCGGTAGGTACTGATGTGCAAGTGCTTAAGTTTCAGCAATGGCATCATCTATGGGGGAGGAAGCAGAAAAGGAAGCTGAAAGCAGTTACTCAGCATTTCTTATATTCAGACCCAAAGTAAAACAATAAATTCCAGACCTTCCTTGCTACCCCCTTCCCCAAAGTTATTTACTAAACTGGCAACTATGTCCCTTATATGGGAGATAGAATCAGAGATAAAGATATTAAGAAAAAAGAAAGAGAGACAGAGAAAGGACATAGATTAAAATATAAAGACTGGGGGGGGGGGGCTGGGAAGAGAGATAAACAGCAAAGGGAAATGAAGATTCAGAAGAGTACTTTAGAAATAGTCTCTCTTGCATATGAATCCTTGACCAGTACCTAAATGAGCTGTTTATATCAGATGCCAAAAGTTTTGATCTGAAGCTCCTCTCCAAAACCCAAGAGAGATAACTGCTCTATGTTTTCCTGTCTTCTCTTACAAAGAGGTGAGAATTAATAGATTGCCCAAATCCTGGAATATCTATTCTTCCCTACCCCAATAGAATCTTCACTTCTTTTAACAAGAAGTCACAGTATTTAGAGCAAAGTGGACAATAGTCTTTTTTTCCTCTTTCCAGAGCAGACCACCATAATGTGTCATCCATTTCTGGATGCCACATTGTAAAAAAGACATCGACAAACTCAGGGCAGATGACCATGGTCATGCCCTATTTGAAACTTGAACTTGCAAAGAAAAAACTTAGGGAAATATGGTTATTCTCTTCAAATATGTGAAGGGTTGTCATGTAAAGGAGAATATGATTTAATACTATTTGATTCACAAAAAGAGGTGACAGTATAGTAGATAGGAAAATGCCTTCCTTTGACCCATCTAGACATTGTGACTGGGCAACACACTTAATATCTCAATGCTCTAGTAAGTTCTTAAGTCAATAAAATTGCACAGAGGGAGTACTTCAGCAAAAGCAAGGGAAAAGAGGGGAAATGGGATAAGTATTTATGTAATCTTCTATGTGCCAGCCACTATGCTAAGCACAAGCAATGAAATTACAGAATTGTGTTAATTCCTTTAAGCAATGAGACTTTATATGACAACTTTCTGTACATTAAACAAGTATTTGGAGAAACAAATGAATTAATAAATTCATAAAGGTAAAAAGCATTAAATTACATTGCCTTGTCCTCCTGCACCCCAAGATTTTATTATATCTACGTTCCATTTTTATTTTAGCTTCACTTTGCCAATGCAAAAAACAACTGCCCCTGGGAAAAAACCCCAACCCACAGTAGTTTTATTGTTAAATAAATAAATATATAAATAAACAAACAAATAAATAAATAAACCTAATAGATTTTTTGCTGAAAATAAAATTCACTGAACAGAAAATTTATTAAATTTTAATGTTAATTTAAATTATTAAAATCTCATTTGATTTTTGAAAATTCATTTCATTTATAAACATAATCCTCCTATAAACATATCTTTGCTACAATGGTTACTAGATTTTAATGTAACCATTAATTTTAATATATATTTATTTTGTTAAATATTTCCCAACTACATATATATATGTATATATATATATATATTTTTTTTTTTAGTTTTTTGCAATGCAGTGGGGTTAAGTGGCATGCCCAAGGCCACCACAGCTAGATAATTATTAAGTGTCTGAGGTCTGATTTGAACTCAGGTACTCCTGACTCCAGGGCTGGTGCTCTATCCATTGCACCACCTAGCCACCCCAACTATATTTTAAAAAACAATGCATTTAAAATTTTTTTTGAGTTTTAAATTCTCTTCCTCATTCCTACCTCCTCCCCAATTGAAATGTTCAGAAATATGATATAAATTATACATTTGAAGTTATGTAAAACATATTTTCATATTAGCCAGCCATATTGTAAAAGAAAACACATAAAACCAAGAAAAATAAAGAAAACAATTTTAAAAGATATTTCGATCTTCATTCAGAGTTCATTTCTCTCTCTCTGAAGGTGGATAAGCATGTTTCATCATGGGTCCTTTGAAACTGTCTTGGATCATTGTCTTGATCTGAGTACCTACTGCTATTGACCATAAATTTTAACAAAAAACCTTGTCATTTCTTCTAAAGCATTACTTGTCTTGCCCTTAAAGATATCTATCTACACTTCTATTTTGCTTGCCCTTTCCCCACAGGCCCATTCCACCTCAACCCTCTTCCTCACCCCCACCCCCCCAAAAAAGAAAAGGTCATTAATATAGTTACCTCCTCGAGGGCTTCATTTGCATGCTGTTCATCGATACACTCCACCTAAACAAATGGCAAGAAAGAAGCAGTTAGTATTACCACCATTGGTAATCAACCCAGTGCTGTCTACCTCTAAAATTCTGGGCTAGGATCTGGATGAAGAGAATCGTCTAATATATATTTTTTTCTCAGTGCTACCACTGGGTCATAGGTCATAGGATTTCAAGTTGAAAGGACTTTGCTGATCATCCAGTCTGAGTTATTTATTTTTATAGAAGAAGAAACTGAGGCCCAGAGAGAAGTAACTTGTCCAAAGTCACATAGGTAGAATAACTGGCAGAGTCAGGCTTCAAACTGAAGTCCAAGGCATAGATCTTCTTGTCTAATTCACAGAAGATGGTATGCAAGCAATGACTTGGAAATAGTGAGGCTGATATTTTACTAAAAATACTTTGAAAATTGAAGTGAGTAATGAAAAGAATAGAAAAAGAATAGAGAGAACAACTTTAGGCTCTTAGCAGAATTTTATAAGGTCCCTATACCCTCAGGACTCAGGGTCTGGTCATTAGCTCAGAAATCACAGAAACTTCTTATCATCAGCCCAATCAGAGGTGAATCAGGCCCTCACTCTAACTTACAAGGTACCCAAGACACTGACTAATGAGTGAGAATGCCAATTAATTAATGAAAAGAAGAAAGATTTGATCACCTCCCCCACCTAATCAGTCGAATTAATGTCATCATGGATGAGAAGGTATTAAATGAATTGCTAAGGTACATCCAGGGGACCCATTAATGAGGTATAGACCAAGTCCTTTAAGTGAAACAGAAGGGAACAACACAGAACAATGTTAGCCATAGTCCTTTGTAATCTTGAAAAATCAGTATAGGTAGAAGTCAGATTTCAAGAAGAACCTAGCTCCTAAATTGAACAGAAGACACAGGGGCTGAATAAAGGAAGCCACCAGAAGCCACTGAGGAGCTCTGAGGAAATTGCATTTCCGCTTTTTTTTTTTTTTTAGTTTTTTGCATGACAAATGGGGTTAAGTGGCTTGCCCAAGGCCACACAGCAAGGTAATTATTAAGTGTCTGAGTTCGGATTTGAACTCAGGGACTCCTAACTCCAGGGCTGATGCTCTTATCCACTGCGCCACCTAGCCGCCCCACATTTCCACTTCTTATAACAATTTATAAAAAAAAATATCAGAGATTCAGGATTAGAAAGGATTGTAAGGTTGTCTAGTTCAACCTTTCATTTTACACATCATGGAAATCATAAATTTAGAGCTGGAAGGAAACTTAGAGGCCATCCCATTCAATTCCCTTACTTTATAGACAGAAGTTAGATGACTTGGTCAGAAAAAGACTAAGAGGTAGAGTCAGCATTTGAATGCAGGTCCTCCAACTTCAATTTTTTCCCACTGAACCCCAATTCTTCCTGTAAAATTGCTAGTTGGCCCAAAAAACTTACATTTATTGATCAGCAGAAAGTTCAGTTGGGAAAACCAAATTAATAACTGCAATTGACTTGATAAGTACAACTTTAGAGGTATCTTGGTTGTGGATGGGTTCTTCACCATTGCTACTGTTGACTGGTTGAGACCCCACCTACCTATTCATCTCAACTCTCTAGTACTCCTTTGTCACTCATCTTTATCAGTCACTCCAAATTTCTGTTGTTAGTACACTTCCTCAAGCCAAAGAATTTTAGTTTTTAAGACTATAGTCTAAGTTCCTTTGTTAAATTCATTTTAAATTGATGCCTTCCTTAAAGATTCTAGTTTACAAGCCTTTTTTTAGTTGTGGATGGGTGTGATGATACTCTTTGTTTTAGGTCAGCTGACCTCATTCATTCCCAATTGATTATTACTGCTGTCCATTTTATTGGGTGATAGTTTCTGACTTTAAAGGCTCCCTGATCTCAGGGGTATCCATTGTTTTGAGCCCTAGTACACTATTTCCTGAAACTAAAACTTATAAATAAGCAACAAAACATGTAATAATTTAAGTTTTGTCAAAAATCATAGTGCAATTTAAAACTCCTGAGGCTTATTTGATCCTCCCCAAACCCCAGTGAGATAGCTCCCCCTCTTCATCCTCTTTTACAGATGAACAAACTCAAATTGGCTGCGTCATTCAGTCAACATTCACTTATTAAAGGTTTATTATATGTGACCATTGTGTTATGTGCCAAAGATACAAAAGAAAAACAAAACCTGGTTTCTGTGCTCAAAAGGCTGACATTCTAATGAGGGAGACAATATGTAAAAGATGTTATAGACAAGACATATTCAGTGTAAATGGAAGCTAATTTCAAAGGGAAAACAGTGCTACTAAGTATCTGAGACAAAATTTGAACTCAAGCTTTCCTGATTCCAGGTTCATCCAAATAACAAAAACTGTCCCCTTCAAAGTAGCCTCTTTAGGAATGTTTTATTTCCTCCAATATTACTGCTAAGAAAATTGCTTAAACTATTTTGGGAGCTTCTTGTGGTTTAGCCTTCAGGACCTATCCTAAGTTGTTTGGAATCTTCTCCGTTGGTAAATCGTTAGTGTTGTAATTTATTTGGGGACAATAGTCCAAATTACTGACTAGTGAATA
Source organism: Macrotis lagotis (assembly GCF_037893015.1). NCBI lineage: Eukaryota > Metazoa > Chordata > Mammalia > Peramelemorphia > Peramelidae > Macrotis > Macrotis lagotis. Next base: position 286,872,187 of record NC_133658.1, read on the forward strand.
TGATAAGTCATTGTTGTTTCATACAATTTAGACTCAGAAACAAACAAACCAAAACAATATTCCATTACACACATGTACTTGCATAGACAAACACAATTTAGTTACAAAATTATAACACTAATTTCCTGGCTAAAGACCATTCACAAAGACGACTAGATTAGGTAGTTAGGCCATTAAGTCAAAAGGACAATGAATTTAGAATTAGAAGACCTCAAGAAGAGTGAAATGAGCAGAACCATGAAAACAATGCATATAGTAGTAGCAGTATTGTTTTGAAAACTACTTTGAGTAACTGTCATTTTGACTAAAATAAATATCCAAATTAACAATAAAGAACCTACAAGGAAGTCACTATCTGTATCTAGAGGGAAAAAAAGATAAATAGAAGTATATATAGAATTATATATAAATATGTGTATGTGTATATGTATATGCACACCCCAACTTATTTGTGTCCAGTTGCAGCCATCTCTTAAGTTAGGAGGGAAGAAAAAAAAAAGTTATATGATAACTTTATAATATATATAAAAGGAAAAACAAGTTGTAATAATTTATATGCAGTTTCATGGGCAATCATCTTTTTTTCTTCCTCTTCTATGATGTTATGGAAATGCTTGTTTTTATATCTTAAGTTCAGAACAAAAAAGATATTTAATTTTTTTTAAAACCTGCTGAATTAAATGAATCTTAATATTGACAATTAAAAAAAGAATTAGCAAACCTCAGTTTAAGTTCTACCTCTGACATTCTGGGTCTTAGTTTCCTCATCTGTCAACTGTGAGGGTTGCACTAATCAATCTCTAAGATCTCTTCTGGCCCTGAATTCTAGAAAAGTAATGATAGGGCAGGAGCACCAGTGCCTTAGGATAGCTTTCCAACAACTGTCAGTTCCTTAAAGGCAATAATTATTTTGTTTTTAATCTTTGAATCCTCAGCAGTTAGCCCAGTTTCTGCTCCATAGTAAGCACCTAATAATGCTCATTGAATTGAATTAATGAAAGCTTATTTATTGGATACCATGAGATTACTCAAAGTTCCATTTTAAGAGTATCTTAAAAAAGAAAATAATTGGTTGCTGGAGGCAGTAAGTGATGGGAAAGGGGGTGGGCTCAGTTCTGATCCTTTTATTAAAAAAAGCCTCATTTTTTTTTTAAATCTCCCCTTGGATGTTTTGGAAGCAGTGTCATCATGGAGGCAGTGTCATTATGCAACATTCTTTTCAAAGACCTTTATTTTTTTCTATTTTGCATGTGAATGCTGTGATTTCATTTTTATGTTCTTTTATTTTTCTCATTTTCAGAGATTTGGGAGGTGGGCTGGGAAAGACCTTAATCTATGATCTATTTACTGGCAGTTACTTAGGGTTCATTCTGTAAGGGGGAATAACCAGCACCATTTACTTAGGCAGCATCTTTCCTGGAATGACTTTCAAATAAAATGCTCTTGGCTCTTGGTGTAATGGATAGCCCCATGGGATCATTGAAGTATTCATTTCAAGACTATTTTAGAACAAGGAAGTAATTTGATACCCCTTGGGGCTAAAGGACAGCTGTGTATATTACTTATATTTGTGTGCAGTTCCTTTTATTTCAATAATAGAATAGTTTACATGCACACTCCTTGATCCCATGGGAAGAGAGCCTAAAGAAAAGAGAATCACAGATTGACAGAATTGGAAGAGAACTCAGGTCACCAGAAGTTAGTTACAGGACTGGGCAGGGAGTCAGAAAGAACTGAGTTCCAATCCTGCATCAGAAAGCAGCTCTGTGACTTCATTAAGCCTCTCTCAACTTCAGTTTACAACAACCCTGAGAGGTAGATGCTATTATTTCCATTTTAACAGACGAGGAAACTGGGACAAATAGAGATCAGTGACTTGTCTAGGGTCGTCCAAGCAGTGAATTCATTTTTCTGACAGCAGATCCAGAGGATGCTGAGCAAGATGGCGAGAGGATTGGACACATGCCATACAAGGACTGGTTGAAGGAACAGGGTGCATTTAGTAATTTTTCCTCATCTGTCAAATTTTAATAGCACTTTCTTCTTCACTGGGATTGTTGTAAAGATGATTTAGATAAGAGGCAAATTACTTTGCAAACCTTAAAAGTATTATATAAATGCTAGCAATTGCTATTCTTATTCTTATTAACATTACTTAGCCAAAACCATAGCTAAGAGAAACCTCCTTTAGGACATCCCTGAATAAGTTGTCATTCCATCTTTATTTGAAGACTTCCATCGATAAGAAATAGACTAACTTCTAAGACAACTCATTCAACTATTGGACAGCTTTAATTATTGGGAAGTATTTCCTGAGAGGAGCCTCTTTGAAACTTCTCACTACTGTTAGTTTTACTCTCTGGGACCAAGAAGAACACACGGATTTCACTGAATCTCTTTTCCACATGGACTTCTTCCACTAATTGAACTCATTCATCTATTGTGTGTTTCCTGAATCTCTTATCTGGAGCCAAATGCTCCCTGTTCCTTCAACCAGTCCTTGTATGACATGATATCCAATCCTCTCGCCATCTTGCTCAGCATCCTCTGGATCTGCTCTCAGAAAAATCAATTCACTGCTTGGACGACCCTAGACAAGTCACTGATCTCTATTTGTCCCAGTTTCCTCATCTGTTAAAATGGAAATAATAGCATCTACCTCCCAGGGTTGCTGTAAAGATCAAATAGTCAAAGCACTTAGCACAGTACCTGGAATAGGTACTTAATCAATGCTAGTTTCCTTCCTTCCTTCTAGCTTACCAGGACCTTCCTAAATTGCAGCACCTAACTATAGAGAAATACTTGTGGGTTATGGGTCAGTGCATAGAGCACTGGGCCTGAAGTCAGGAAGAGTCATCCTTACCCAGTCCAGATTTGGCCTCAGACACTACCGCTTTGACTCTGGGCAGGTCACTTCACCCTATCTGCCTCAGTTTCCTCATTTGTAAAATGAGCTGGTGAAGGAAATGGTAAAGTACTCCAGTGTCTCTACCAAGGTACCCCCAACAGGGTCATGAAGAGTTGGATATGACTGAAATGACTGAAACTATTGAATAACAACAAATACATCATAAATTGTATCTCAAAACAAAAGCAATGATGCCCCTGGAGAACTGGGCTTCTGGTGACATTGGCAAACTTATTTATGTCCAGTGGCAGCCATCTCTTAAGTTAACCTCAGGGTTATGAGGACTCCACCAATTATTAGCTGTGGGAAACTGTGCAAATCATTTCATTTTTCTTGAGTCTTAGTGTAGAAAGTACTCACTTCATAATAACATTCTGGAGTGAATTAGTGAAAGTATTGTTATACCTGTTTTTTAGAAGAGGAAACTAAAGCTTTTAAAGATGAAATAATATATCTATTGTGAGATAGAGCAAAGGATTATATGATTTAAAGATGGAAAGGGGTGTGGGAAATACTTCATTTGTACCCCTATTCTATTCCAATTCATCAGTTTGATATGATTCAATAGGAACAGTGATGAAAAGTTCTGTATATTATGTCCCCAGAGCTATCGAGTTGCAGATTGTAAGTTCATTTGCTTCATCATAGCTAAGTAGAGGCCTTCACCCTTGTTTTTCCTTATCTTGGTGACTAAATTACATGGAAAGTCCTCCAACTTATTTTTGAACCTCTGAACATTATTCTTTTTGTCCAACGTGAGCAAATGACCATATTATGACTGCTTAGTCAGTGGAGATGCCCCATGCTTCACTCAACCTGAGACACCTCTGCTGACATGCTATTTCTATCTGATGCATCATTTTTTTGCCCCTTGAAGCAAGATCTATCAACCAATGGAATTCTGTACTTTGTATAGCCTCTTTAGAATGTTCAGGTATCAAATCTGATATCAAACCTTATAAAAATTAAGGCCCTAGAAGAGGGAACCTCAGATTGTGAAAAAAAAACTGAGTTTCACTTCAATAAGTGCCTTTGATTAGAGCTCTGTCTCAGTCTCTTTTATTATAGGATGGACAATTTTAATCCCCACTAGGATTCTAGTAGTCACCATGTCTAACCTCCTCATTGTTCAGATAAGGAAACCGAGGCCTAGATAGGTGAAGCTGAACCTGAATCTAGATTTTCCAACTCCAAGTCAGGGTTCTTTCCATTATAAAATGATCTAACACAGAGCTTTTTCATGATAAACACTTAATATGTAAATAGTTGACTGATTTTATAGATGACCATAATTCCTCTATAAAATAACTATTAAAAGGATGGTGCTTTAGAACAGGTGTAGGTCAAGATATGAAAAGAGACCTAATCAATGAGGCAGATAATAATACTAATGATGATGGTAATGATGATAATAACAGTAATAATAACACAACCCTCTTTTATTAAATAAATACAAACATTCAACAAAATTACACATTGACAGGTGCAACTCTTCAGGTCCCTGCCCACGTTTGATTTACACAGGTTGATCACAATAGCAGGTAGGGGAATAAAATACCCATCAGGCTGTAAATACCAAACCTCTTCAATACTGATTTATTCAGAGAAAGCTAAAAAGTGGGTATTAGTTCGTTTAGTCTAGCATCAAACAAGATATGCAAACCTAGGGTATTCTTGCCCCCTCCATCTTTGAATTATTAATGACCTGAGGTCTAATAAGCCCCTAAAGATGAAAAGACTGGGCAGAGTAAGTTTTAAGACAAATGGTTAGCAAATGTCACAAACAAAAACAACTGTAGCAGCAGCAACAACAACAAATATGTAGAAAAGAATGCTATAATTCCAAACACAAATTATCACTTCATTGAGAACAGATCAAGCCAAATCAACCTTATTTACAGTGTGCAATTGTCTTGACCAAGAGCAAAGGTAAGATTTTCTTTAGAGATAGAAGAAAAAATAGTAATGAGGGGAAAAATATGGTATGACCCTTAAAGGAAACAGCTGAAATGTAGTAGAGAGAGGGGCAATCTTGAAGCCAAAAATACTTAGATTCATCCATCCATCCATCTATCTATCCATATATTTACCTATTACCTTACCTAAACTCCAGTCACCAGTTACCTATTGTAAACTTTCAACCGAATGTGATATATGCAAATCTAACTCAAGAAGTCCAAAACAGAATTCATTCTCTTTCCCCTCAAACTCACCCTTCTATGCACCCTTCTGGTCCCTTAAATTCCCACCCTTGATGTTTTCCTGGCCTCTTCTCTCTCCCTCATCCTACATATCTCATCAGTTGCCATATCTTTTTGATTCTATTTCCACATCTCTTATATCCATCTCTTCTCTCCTCTCACAAAGCCACTAGCTGAATTCAGATTTTCACTATGTCTCCTGGATTATTGCAATAGTCTCCTAATTATTTTCCCTGACTTAACTCCCTTTCTCAACCATCTTAATCAGTGTCCAAAAATCATATTCCTACAGTATAGGACTGACTATGTCATTCCCTTGCTCAGTAAACTCCAGTGGCACTTAAAACCTTTCATAATCTGTCTCCAACTTACTCTCCCAGTCTTATTATACAATACTCCCCTTTGCATACTCTACAGTCTAGCTGAATTAGATTTTTTGTGCTTCCTCACAAGCAATATTCAATGTTGCCTCCATGTTCTTGTAAAGGCTGCACCCTATTTCTGGAATGCACTCCTCCTCATCTCTACATTTTAGAATTCCTAGTTTCCTTTAAATCTCAGCTCAGATGCCACCTCCTATGCAAGATCTTTTATGACCCTATTGACAAAAAGATGTGGAAAATATAAGATTCTTCTGTACTTTTTGTTCATTTGTGCTCCAAAAGGGAGCACAAAATTATTTTAAGTGCAAAAATTTGTCTCCCATACATACATCAAATCATTCAAAAGTCCTTGAAAGATCTAACAACAGAAATGTTCAATCCTGTTTTGATCATAAACATCAGGTCAAGGAAAGAACAGGGTGATGTAGGTTTCCCTAAAAGGGATAGGGAAGATTCATCAAAGAAACCCAGTAGAAGAGGGATTTCCTATGAGGGGTGAGATCTTCCTGGTACTTCCCTTTCTGAATGATGTTTTTATGTTGTTAACAACAAAAGCCAAAATACTGTATATCAAACTAGAAGACATACAAAACCACTAAAAAGTGTTTGGGTTAACCATACACACAGGAAACAAGTGTATGAAGGAAATCTATTGACTAGATGCATTTGGATGGAACTAGTCTATCAGTGTATATTTAAAATATATACAGACAGAACAAATGGACAAGTTATGTCCAGAATTAAACAGGAAGAGAGCTGCAGGTTGAATTGCCTTCAGTAAATTAATAATAAAAATAATAATAATAATGGTGATGATGATGATAGCTGACATTTATGTACCAGGCACCATAAACACTTTACAAATATAATCTTATTTGTTTCTCACAATAGTCCTGGAAGAGAGGTGCTATCATTAACCCCATCTTACAGTTGATGAAACCAAGGTTAACTGACTTGTCCAAGGTCATATAGCTAAGTATCTGAGGCTAGATCTAAACTCACATCTTTTTTTTTTCTTTTTTTTAGTTTTTGCAAGGCAATGGAGTTAAGTGGCTTTCCCAAGGCCACACAGCTAGGTAATTATTAAGTGTCTGAAGCTGGATTTGAATTCTCCTACTCCTGACTCCAGGGCTGGTGCTCTAGCCACCTAACTGCCCCTACATCTTTTTGACTTCAGAAACAATGCTTTATCTACCATACCACCTAGTTGCCCCACATTTTTCCCAGAAATCACAAAAAGTTCATCTTTTTAATACCTCTATTCTACTGATAGAGGTGTGGACTGTAAGATATGAAACACAAAAAATTCCCAGGAATTTGATATAGGTATCACAAAGAAGACAATGGAAAGTCATATGATGGGTGTACATTCAACAGATAAAAAATTATGGACTTTGAAAAACAATAGTAAAAAATGTCATCAGGGAAATGAACAATAGAAAAAGAAGATGGGGTGAGTCAAGGGTGAAGAATGACAGGTGGATCATTTAAGTGCTTCCAGGAGTCTCCTGATAGAAGAAGAAACTTCAAAAGTCTCCTGGCATGTTGAGAGAATTCTGCCATGAAAACATATACAAAGAAATGGACAAGGTTTACAAGACAATCAGAAATGGATTGATGTAAATCTATGCCATAGACAGGAATATCAAATGAAACTGCAGATCCATGAGTACTAAAGTATATCAGGGAACTGCTATCAAATAAATTTCACCTCAATATCCTCAAAACATTTGCCAAAGTATCCCGTTACTCTGGTGGGAAAAATACAGCTGGGAGTCATTCTATATAGTTAGGTGAGCTTGGAACAGGTTGAGTGGTTGGACCCAAAGAACAAAGAGTCATTAAATAGTTCAGTGGCAATATGCAAGAAAATCTCCAGAGGATTTTCCAATGGATCTGTGCTCAGTCCTGCCTAAATCATTTTTCCAATGATTTACATAAAGGCATAGAAGGAATGTTCATTAAATATGCAGTTTGGAGGGAGAGCTGATGTATTGGATCCCAAAAGATCTGGACCAAATCCAGCATGATGACATTTAATTGTGTAAAATCTCAGACTTGGGTTAAAAGAAACTATAGGTAAAAGATAGGGGAGGTGTGACTAGTTGGCAATTTTTCTGAAAACTAGAGGTTTTGGTGGACTTCAAGCTAACATAATTGATAGTATAAGAAGGCATACAAGAAAGCTAATTCAATTTTTGTAGCATTCAAAAAAGGCACAGTATTTGTCTAGGACTAAGGCTTATGGAGGTAAGTAACATTGCATTCGGTTTTGTTCAGCCCTCAAAGGGAATTATGGGTTCAATTCTGAAGTGCCACATTTTAGAAAAGATAAGTGTTAAATGGAAAAAACATCAGTAAGAGGGTGACCAGGAAGCTGAAGGTCCACAAGTACATGATATACACCACATAAATACTTACTGACTTTTGACTGATATATGGGGACCTGTTAAAGGAACTGGGGATGTTTAACCTGTAGATCGAGGATATAACTGTCTTCAAAAGTGTTAAGAGTTGTCAAGTGCAAGGGAAAAAAAGTCAATATGTGCCAAGCAGGAATCCTTACATATGGTTTAGTGGTTTCATTTCTTTTTGAGTTTGACCTAGAGCACTGAGAGGTGATGGAATATGTCTGAGGTTGCACAATCAGTATGTGTCACAGGTGAGAGTTGAACTTTTCTATGCTATAATGCTTGTGTCATCATGAATTACATGAGATAAGACTTGGATGTTCATTTCTATAGGGTTAAAAAGCACTTTCTTCACAAAAAGAGGCAGCTAGGGAGTAGGAGAGTTATTATCTCCATTTTATAAAATTGTAAATGGTTGCTGTGATTGAGGGAGAAGTAAGAAAATGTGTAGCTTTCATCCTTCCTTTTGTCTGTGCTTCCCCCATATCACAGGAGTACATAACTTGAAAAATTCTAACTACAAAGCCATCTTTTGCATCTGTTACTATGGAAACTTCCACTTACCTTTTTTATCAGATATCTTCTGAACTTAGTACTTTTCTGTTTGCTTTTTTCTACCACCACTACATTCACCCCCAAGGAACCATGCTTCAGTGTTTGTATAACCTGTTAGTCAAATGGGTGACATGATCAATACCTATTTCACTTTAGGAGGGGATAAAAAAATTGTTTTCCCATTCATAATCTTATTTACTATTAAGTCAGACTTCTTTGTTTTCTTACCTTGATTTTTAAAAACTGTGTTTTTATATACTCTTTATATCCAAATACATCCCTTCTCTCTCTCTCCCCTCTCTTACCAGTCATCCCTTGTAACCAAAGATAAAAAGAGAAAGTTCCACAAAACCAACTCATATATTTACTTGATCTGATAAAATGTGCAACATTATATACTCAAGTGCCTACCTATGCAATTTAAGGATAGAAAGAAGTGATAGCTCCCATCTTCATAGTTTTAAGATTCACAACAGCCCTATGAGTATAATTATCTCCAGTTTAAGATGGAGAAACTAAAGATTACAGGGTTGAAGAAACTTGCCCAAAGTCACATACTCAGTAAGGGTCAGAATTGATTGGCACCCAAGTTTCTTGATTGTACTCCTTCCCTCATAACAGTCCCGTGGAGGATAAAGGTAAGAAATACCATATTTCCCCATGTACAAGATGCACCTTAATTGTGGGGCCCCAATAAAAAATGTATTACATAAAATTACTGAAGTTTTATTCATCATGAAATTTGAGGACCTTCTGCTCATAGCTTTCAGGAATCTCTTGGGCAAGTCTGGTGCATGTACACATGCTTAGTCCATTCTGTTTCATGAACTTGAAGTACCAATTGTGTCCTTTGAAATCAGTCACTTCTTTTTCATCAGCAATTCTTCTTGCCTCATGCTGAACCATCTTTGTGGATACAGGAATTCCAATTGCCCTTTGTTCTTCAATTCATCTCAATTCCCTCTCTAAATCAGGCCATTTTGCTGACTTGCCTTCTTCTGCCGAGGTGTTTTCAACAGGGTTTCTTCTTCAACAGCCAGTCTTGGATTGTTTTCTCAGTTGAAGGAGGTCCAAAACTGATGTTCAACAGCACCATTTCCATTCACTTTTGCAAACTGTATTAATTTGAATTTGAATTCAGCACTGTGTAAAAACCTTGTCTGAGCCATTTCTGCAGAACTTGGCAAAACATAATATACTGGTAACAAATGCAAAACAATGAGTGCAGAGCCAAGGAGTGCAAAAAAAGCAGGAAATGCAAGTGAAACAATCTACAACCATTGTATAAGATGCTCCCAGTTTTTAGACTCCAAATTTTTCAAAAAAGGGTGTATCTTATACATGAGGAAATATGGTATATTATCCTTTCATTTTACAAGTGCAGGAAACTTTCTCAGAAGAAACTGCAACCCAGTAGGTTAAGGAATCCATGCCAAGAGTTAGCAGCAGAGCTTGGAGTAGAACTCAAATATAGTCTCCTCCCCTCCTCTTCATTGCCTGGTGGCAGCAGGGCTTACATAACTCAATGAAACTCAAAGCTTTGCCATGAAGGGTTACCCAAGACAGACAGGTCACAATGGAGAACTCTGACAAAAGGTGATTCACTGGAGAAGGAAATGGCAAACCACTACAATATCTGTCAAGAACACCGGATGGATAGTGTTAAAATGCCAACATATATGGCATTGGTACCTGATCTAAAATTATATTATAAGGCATCAGTCATCAAAACTGTCTGGTATTGGCTAAGAAATAGAGTGGTGGATCAGTGGAATAGACTAGGTGCAATAGCAGGAAATGATTATAGTAATCTGCTGTTTGATAAACCCAAAGAGTCCAGCTATTGGGATAAAAACTCTCTTCGATAAAAACTGCTAGGAAAATTGGAAGTTAGTATGGAAGAAACTTAGATTAGACCAATACCTCACACCCTTTACCAAGATAAGATCCAAGTGGATATAGGATTTAGACATAAAAAAAATATTATAAGCAAACTAGAAGATCAAAGAGTAGTTTACATGTCAGATCTATGGAAAGGGGAGCAGTTTATGACTAAGGAAGAGATGGAGAACATCACTAAAAACAAACTAGATGATTTTGATTATACTAAATTAAAAAGCTTTTGCACAGACAAAACTACTGTAACCAAGATCAAAAGAAATGTAGTAAACTGGGAAACAATCTTTATAACTAATGTTTCTGACAAAGGACTCATTTCTAAAATATACAGAGAACTGAGTCAAATTAAAGCCATTCCCTATTGATAAATGGTCAAAGGATGTGCAAAAGCAATTTACAGATAAGAAAATCAAAGCAATCCATAGTCATATGAAAATCTGCTCTAAATCATTACTTATTAGAGAAATGCAAATTAAGCTTCTCTGAGGTACCACCTCACACCTCTCAGACTGCCAATGTGACCAGAAAGGATAATGATCATTGCTGGAAGGGTTGTGGGAAATCTAGGACACTAATACTTTGTTGATGGAGCTGTGAACTCACCCAACCTTTCTGGAGAGCAGTCTGGAACTACGCCCAAAGGGCAACAAAAATGTGCAAACCCTTTGATCCAGCAATACCCCTACTGGGTCTATACCCTGAAGAGATGATGAAAAAGGGTAAAAATATCACTTGTACAAAAATATTCATAGCAGCCCTGTTTGTGGTGGCAAAGAATTGGAAATCAAGTAAATGTCCTTCCATTGGGGAATGGCTTAGCAAACTGTGGTATATGTATGTCATGGAACACTATCGTTCTATTAGAAACCAGGAGGGAAGGGAATTCAGGAAAGCCTGGAGGGATTTGCATGAACTGATGCTGAGTGAGAGGAGCAGAACCAGAAAAACACTGTACACCCTAACAGCAACATGGGAGTGATGATCAACCTTGATGGACTTGCTCATTCCATCAGTGAAACTATCAGGGACAATTTGGGGCTGTCTATGATGGAGAATATCATCTGTATCCAGAGAAAAGAACTGTGGAGTTTGAAGAAAGACCAAGGACTATTGACTTTAATTTAGGAAAAAAAAAACTGATATCTTTATTGTCTGATCTTGTTATCTCTTATACTTTATGTTTCTTCCTTAAGGATATGATTTCTCTCTCCTCACATTCAGTTTGGATCAATGTACACCATGGAAACAATGTAAAGACTGGCAAATTGCCTTCTGTGGGAGGTAGGGGGAGGGAAGTAAGATTAGGGGAAAAATTGTAAAACTCTAAGTAAATAAAAAAATTAAAATTAAAATAAAATATATGGCATTGGAAGAAGAGCCCCGTATGTCTGCTGGTGTACACTACAGCTTGGACAGACTTCTCTGGAGATAGTGGAGCACTAGGTCACGAAGAGTCAGGCATGAATGAACAGAAATAATACCTGTCCCCTAGCCAGGTGTCTGCTGAAATCTAAGATTTAGAACTGGAAGGAACCTGAGCTATTAAACACTTATTTCACAGAGAAGAAACTCTGGTTCAGAAAAGTTGACTCTCCTAGGATTACACAGGTAAGCAGAGTTAAAATGTGAAACCTAGCTGTCTGATTCTAAATCCTGGTGGTCCATTTCCTTTCATGCAACCAGTAAACTAAGATTAGACAGCCAGTCTGCTTCCTTGAAACCGAATGGGGGAAAATAAGAAAAAGAAACAGAAAATGATTCCAATCAAATAGTTCTCCACTTTCCTCACCTTAAAACCTGAAACAGGGAGGGAGGCCCAGACCCCGGAGAGGGAGGAACCTAAGAGGGGGATGGGTTGAGAACCATGTTTTCAGGACATCCTGTGAAGTTCGGCAATCAAAGGGTCTTTTTGGTAGCACGGTGGGTAAACTGAGAGGGCGAGGTGGCGGAGTGCCTAGATTTTGTTGAGGTAAAAGGAATGGGAAATGCCAACCCAGGTGCACCACGGGGATAGGGGCCCGCTCCGTTCTCCCAGCGGCTCATTCATTCATCGGCTGCACAGTCCGCCCTGTTTCTGGAGCAATTTGCACTGTTGCAAGAAGCCGCCCTCAGGCGGCTGAGGGCCGGGGCCGGGGCCGGGGCCGGGGCCGGGGCCGGGGCCGGGGCCGGGGCCGGGGCCGCCCGGTCCGGAGGGCGATCGGGGCGCAGAGGCGTTACGGCGGTTAAAGCGGGGGGGTCGCCACGGGCGTCGGGCAGCCGCGCCCCCCGGGCTGCCCCCTCGCCCCGTCCGTGCTCTGCCCCCGGGGGCGGCCCGGCGGGGCTCAATCCTCACCTCGTAGTTTTCCATGGGCGGAGGGCGCCGCACCCCACTTTCTCCCCTCAGAGCGGGCGGCGGCCGGCTGCGGGGGGCGGGCACAGGGGTTCCATCCCGTTCCGTCCCGCCCCGCCCCCCGCGGGGCCCCGCACCGCATCCCCGGGCTCGCTCCTCCCTGCTGGCCTGGCAGGACCCTCGCCCCCAGCCCGGGCCCTTGGGTGCAGCCTCCTCCCGGCCCTCCCTGCGGCGGGCCCGAGGCGCCGACCCCCGCTCCGCCGGGTTGCTTTTGGGGTCCCGCTTTGCCCACCCGCGCCTCGTTGTTTCCCATCAGCGCTGCGCCCCCCCCGAACCAGCGCCCCCTCCTCGGCTCGCCCCTCCCCCGCTCGGCGGGGTGCGGGCTGCCCGGCTTCGCAGCCCAGGGGCGGAGGCCCGGTCGCGGCTCTTCCCCTCGCTGGGGCCTCAGTTTCCCCGCCTGGAGAGAGGGCGGGCCCGAGAGTGGCGGCCCGGGCCGCAGCGGGCGCGGGCTCCGGTGCCCCCGGCCGCCAGCCGGCTGCGTGACCTTGGGCCCTACGCTGCCCTCCCGGGCTCCGGCGGGGAGGAGGGCCCGGCCCGGCCCGCCGCGGGCCCTTTAAGGCCCTCCCCTTCCCCGGCGCCGCGCGGGGCTGCGCCGCGGCTCCTTTAAGGCTCGGCCTACGTGGCAGCAGCAGGAGCCGCCGCCGCCGAGCAGGCCCGGGCCACTTCCTGTGCAGGCCGCAGCGGGCGCGGGAGGAGGAGCCGCCAGCGCCACTCGGGAGGGAGCCGAGCCGAGCGGAGCCGAGCGGAGCCGGAGCCGGAGCAGAGCCGGAGCCGGAGCCGGAGCCGAGCCGGAGCCGGAGCCGAGCCGGAGCCGAGCCGGAGCCGGAGCCGAGCCCAGCCCAGCCCAGCCCAGCCGGACCCGGAGCCGAGCCCAGCCCAGGCCAGCCGGACCCGGAGCCCAGCCCAGTCCTCCCGCGCCGCCGCCATGGGCCGGAACGACCTGATGGGCACCGCCGAGGACTACGCGGACCAGGTGCGGGGCCGGGGCCGGGGCCGGGGCCGGGCCCCCGCGCGGACCCGCCCCAGCCCCCGCCGCCCAGGCTGCCCCCCGCCCCCTCCCATCCCTAGAGCTCCCCACCCCCATGGGCCTCCGCTGGACCCTTCACCCCCAGAACTCGCAGCCCCGCCCCCGTTGCGCGCCCCGCACGGGCCTCCCCGCCCCCGGAGCTGCCCGTGCCCCCAGGACCCCTCTAGTGCTCTCCTAGATGCTGCTGGCCACCCCCGGCCTCCGCTGGGCCCCAGAATTGTCCCCCGGGCCGCCCCTCCCGAGCCCTGCTTTCACTCCCAGAGCCGAGACTTCTACTTTGTCCCCCACTTCTAAAACCCAGCTGCCCCTTCCTGGTAGCCCCAGTATCTGCGCCCCCCATATCCCCCCGATATCCTGCTGTGCCAGCCCCTGCTGGACAGCCACACTCCTCTTCTGTGTTTGCTCATCCCACCTGCCCTCCAACCTTTGAGCCCTCCTTGGCCATAGAGTGCCCCCCTGCCTTTACCACCAGCTCTGCCCTCTTGGGAGATACCCCCATACTTTCCAGAGATTTCTCACCTCTTGGTGCACCACCCCAACTTCTTACAACGTCTGCCCTGTCCCCCCGGGCCTTTACATGCTAGGCTTTGTCTTTTTCTCCCTTCTCCCCCCCATTTCCCCTTTCCCGAGACCCCCTTATATAATGCTATTTCAGTTCCCAGTGTTTTCTGTTCATTATGTCCCATCTCCAGAGCCGTGAACCATTTCTACAAGACTATTCTTACCCCAGGTCCCTGTAAGCCTTTCATCTCTCTTTAATTTCATTTCCCCAGGCCCTGATATGTGTCCCTTACTCCCAGTAATTTTTACTATCCTGTTTACCATCCACCAGTCCCCAAACTTCCCTCAGGGTCTCTAACATTTGTTCTTGTAATATTTCCCCAAGGTTTCTCCTTGGATAACAATTTTTATAATGCCTCTGCCTCAAACTCCTTATGGAAAGTTCTCCCTGCCTCTTACTGAAATGTTCTTTGCCCCTAAGGCCTTTCTTTCTCTTCTTGGCACTCCCCAACTACCTTTCCTCAGTAAATTGCAACTGGAGTTAGGCCTCCCCACTTACCCCAGTCTTTCTGGATTCTTACTCTTGTAGTTCAGCAATACTATTACGTGATCAAAAAGATTCTGAACCCCAATTGCAGAACAGTTAGTCTGAAAGAATTAAGTTTGGGGGAATGGGGAAGGCTAGATAAGGATTAGCTAGGAAAGGAGTAGAAGAACCCATCCTGAACCGATCAAAACCCCAAAGCAAATCAAAGATCCAACCAACCTGCTTAGGATAGTAGTTGAAAAAATCCACTGAACTAGACGTGATACTGTTAGGGAAAGGGCCTTTCCTGTAAGGGTTGGGTTTAATCTGACTGCAGGGTGAGCAAGATGTTCTGTCACTTATCATTTCCCTTGAATCCAGATAATGTCTCCAGAAGACCCAAGAGGTTTGATCTAGAACATGTTCAATCAAATTGCAAATCATAGGGGATCGGATTTGTATTCATAAACCAAAGTCAAAAAGAAACCAGGCCTCAAACCTGCCTTGAACCTCTTTTGAAAGATCTGAGAAGTATCCATTCTCTGCTGGATGGGTTTTGAATGTAAGGGTCTCTCTTGCATGTACCTGCTGAAGACTGTGCTGGGCCAACCCCCCTCTCCCCAACTTCCAGAAGTGTACAGGTGGCATTCCTGGGAAAACTCTGAAATAAATAGATAATGAGCAATTGTTAAAAGTCCTTAAAACAAGATCAGCAAGATCAAATCCTGAAGGGGAGGGCAGGCAAAGCTGCCAGTATCTCTCATTTGGCAAAGTTAGTACAATAATGACTTGAATGCAGTAATAGTTGAATATATTACAAATTGAAAAGTTTAATATCTATATGAGCAGAATTTGGCTCAACTCCATTCCTAATACTTGCCCTTTCCTAAATTTTCTGAACAAAAGTCCAGTTTTGTCAAAGTTAAATGTAGTATTAGGTAGATTAATTAAACTTTTTTTCTCTTTAGGCATATTTAGCCAAGGTTAGACTATAAAGTACTAGATTTTCTTAGAGGAGATTTAAGTGTGGGTTAATATTAGTAGTCTGCTTTCCAAGTTAGTTATGGAAGATGAATTTTATAATTGGGGAAATCTTGTCATTCTTCATCCCTGGGTTTATATTCTCATTTTTAGGTTTGCATAATGTGTCTTCCTTCAGTACTTTCATTTTGGGGAAGAAAAGTATGCATAAAGAATTGGTCTCTGCATAAATTGCATGTATTTTTTCCCAGTACCTATCAGGAAAAAAGAGACCTTTTTTAGTGGCACCATTTTGCTTCTCCAGTAACTTGATAAAAGAATTGCCCCTTTTAGAGCTATGAGATCCATATACCATCAACTTTCAGCCAGTAGAACAACTATTTTGCAAGTGAAATTTCATTTCATAATAAAGTCTTCTAGCTATTGCCTAGATGAAACTGTTGTATTCTGCTAGAAATTTTACTTAAATTACCATTTTACATAGTATTTTTGTGTCTTATTTTCTATGCTTTTTAAAGAAACTTAATGAAGTAAGTCTTTAGGAAAATAGCAGGTCCTCATGCGATTTCTTTTTTCCTTTTTTCTTTTCTTTCAGAGACAGAAATTAAGAAAAAAAATTGTCCAAAATAAAGTAGCTTGAGGGAATAGTCAAATGCATTTTGGCTATTGTAAATTGTATATTGGACAGGGTTAGAATATGTGTTACAGATTTATAACTGAGTAATAATGCATGAGCATCTTCAGTCCACAGAGAACGATGTCACTTCTGTTAGTTTAAGGTGAGTTTCCACTGTCCTTTTAACACCCTGTATAAGTTCAGTGGAGTCCAGTTCTCTATCTCTTTTAGAGAATAAAGGGAAGGAGCTTTTTATTGCTTCTGGTAAGATGGAAAGCATTAGATATGTAAGTGAAGCCAAAATGACAACTCTCTGTGGGTGGCTTTAGTTTTCTTAGAACCTTCCATCTCTAGCACTTAAAACAGAACTAACAACTCCCCCCTGATTGCTCTCCTTCCTTCCTCCCAACCCCCAGATTCCTCATCTTACATAGCAGAGAATGCTATATTAAATGAGACTTTATGATGAATTGTATAAATGACTACGTAAAAATCTCTGATCTGATTTGAGGGGAGCAGAGAAATAATGCTGAATTAACATTTCAGATGATGTAAGGACAAATCCATTTTCTCTGACCTTTCATTAAGGAAACTAAAGCACTAGAAAGTGAATGGATTTGTTGACCTGTTAAGTCAGAGGGGCAATTGGGAGCTCCCCCTGAGAATTTTCCTTCCAGGCTGTGGTGCCTTTCCTTTGTGAACTGTATGAACTTTCTGTCAAATGAGGGCTAATTGAATCAACCCAGCGATTGATAGTTGTGCCGAATGGGTGTATTACAGTAGAGAAAATAGATTAGTAAATTTTGAATGTTTGCTATTGAGCTCATTGACTAAGTAATTCAGCATCAGGATACTTCTCCTACAAGATGTTGTAAAGTTCTTGAGGTTCACTGCTTCAGGAAGAAACCGTTAGAGAATGGATCAAGAAGCTACAAACTTTAATGTAGAATTTCCAGGGCCTGGCAAACAATAGATCCATAATACATTCCTTTCAATTAATAGAGTAATTCAGAATGTGTCCACTGTTTAAAAAAAAATTGGGTAGCTTTTAAAAAGGTAACATGAACATTTAGATATTCATAAACAAGATTTTTCTAAGTGTTTAGAATGAATGACTTCTGATTAGTTTATTATGGAGGTAAAGAACTAGCTTCTCTGAGCTTTTCTTAATCAATAGAATTTCTATTTGCCCTGAGAAAGCAGTCTAAAAGACTTTGTCCTCAGTTGCACAAATTTTCACTCTGTGTATTTAAGTATTAGATGTCTTGGATAACCTTGGCAGTAACATAGTATTGTTGTGAGTAATACATATTCATCATATAAATAGCAATTTTAGGTTGTGTTGCCCTCCCTATTTTCTATTTTGTGTTGCTAGGTTTTGGTTTTAGAGGTTCGTACCTGCTTTTCTTTATTTCTTTCCCCTTCCCCCAAGTCCTTTGTAAGAAACCCATCAAGGGACTTGTATTTACTACTTTTGTAACCTAATTGAATTGTGAATAACATTGATTTATTTCTCTTATTGACCTGTCGTTAATATAATTTTTTTTTTGCTTGAGCTGTAATGACCTTCCAAATAGTTTGACTTCTGCTGAAAATGAAATATTTACAGTAATGCTTTCTTCTGTGTTACTTCTGTAGCTAGTTTTCTACTGGTAGGCTGTTTCACAAATTGTCATGATTCATTTATTAAAGAAAAAAAACCCCTAAACTTATTGTCTCCAACTAATGGTACCAGATCACCTTTAATTGTATTCTGTTGGTCTAGTACAACCCTGCTGAGTGGTGCTCAGCTGGGAGACTTCCCAGGGAAACCCTAGAGTTGTGTTGGCAGGGTTTGTATGAGTCACCTGCTTAGGCCAATCCTGACTCAACATTTTTTTTTTTTTGCCCATAGGCTTTAATTTTCTAGGCTTTGTAGATTTTTGTTTGTGTGTGTATACCCCTTTGCAGAGAGATTCTTAAGCTTTAATGACCAAAATATAACTTGTCATATTTTTGGATGAAGATGTGATTAATACTGGAATTTGAGACTTCCTTCAATTTCATCTTTCCTTCTTGCTGTAATATAAAAATCTATCTTAATCTTCAGATGGTTGGATAGAAACATTACCCTTTTGATGTATTTCTCTGCAACTTGTCATATACCCTCCCCCCCCAAAAAAAACAAACATATACCAAGGTGCCTTATTTTAAACAAATCCAGTCCTTCTAATTTTTAAGAATATTGCCTTTTTTGTGTGTGTGTGTGTGTATATATATATATGTTATTTGGTTGTAAGATTCTTAGAGACTTTTTATGAAAATCCTGCCTTATGATGGTTAACTAATTGTTTTATCTCTCTTCCTTTCAAGATCTCATCGGTTAGTTTCAGACCTAGTTTTCCCTTTATATTTTTCTAATATGTTTTAGCCTAATTTTGCAGCCTTGTGCTTGGCGGTGTTTATGCTGCATGTTCAATACATCTTGTGCTATATGCTTGTGGTAGGTTTGAGTGTCAGTAATGTGGCTTTGCTCAGCATTTTTTTGTTAATCAGCTTATGCTGTTATCCTTTACTGATCTGATGGCTGAATCTGGGACTTATCTTTGTAAAGGCAATGATCTAGTTCAAGATTGAGTTGAGAAGTTGTTACCAAAAGCAAGGGGTAAAGAAATATTTAATGACCTGGTAATCTTGACAGACAATGAATATATTTCATTTAAGGGAGCCTTCTGCAAACCATCCACACCTTTTCATTGTATGTGATTCTTGTTCACATCTTCCCTTTATTACAGTGCCTGGCAGATGCTGAATAAATTTTTATTGATTGACTAGCTTTCATAAATACCTAACCAATGAACTATAGAACTTTTTTTTTGTTTTTGAAAGGCAATAGGGTTAAGTGTCTTGCCCAAGATCACTAGCTAGTTAATTATTAAGTGTCTGAGACCAGATTTGAACTCAGGTCCTCCAGACTCCAGGGTCAGTGCTCTATCCACTGCATCACCTAGCTTCCCTTGAACTTTAAAATACTTAGAAGCCCTTTAATAGTCTATGAATACTGGGACTATCTGTCTTTTGACATATGACTGACCAGTCTCTTGGGTGATATCTTTTTTTTTTCCATTTCTTGCATGCAGTTCATTCCTAGTAATACTCTGCAATCTACTTAGGCCTACCATTGCCCTTTGGGTCAACTGGTGTTTTGGTTCTTTAGAGGTTGAAAGATTATATGATTTATAGTCAAATAGCATCATCATCATCATCAGGTTTGCCCCTAGGTGATGAATTTCTTTGGTCCCAGCAACCTATAAAACAAAGGGTCAGGGATAGGACTAAAAACAAGATGATTTCACCTTTTACTAAATAAAATTTCAACTTTTGGCTCGGTAAGAGAGAACTAAATGTGTAAATTCATGTGTAGCCTAAAGTAAATGGCTCCTAAATCTAGACATCTCTCAGAATGCTAGAATTGAAGGGGTACTTAGAGATTACATAGCTCAGCTCTTTCATATACAGATAATGAAAATGACTCAGAGAAGTGACTTGTTCAAAATTTCAAGCCAGTTAGTATCAGAGTTGGACCTCCTTGTCCAATGTTCTTTTTACTTCAGTACCCTGACTCAGCTTGTTTACTCTAGAAGCTCAGAGCAACCTAGTAAACTTTATCCGTGCTTGCTTCCAAGATTATGATGACCTTTTTGTTTTTTTAATTTGATATATAGAATTTTTTTAAAAAATTGATTTTTTTAAGACAGGGTCAGATATTTTTGTATAGTTTATAATTTTACATGAGGAAAGGAGCCATGTCCTGTTTCTGACTTAATGTCTGTGACCTAAACATGAGAGGATCTTTTGTTTTATTGATGCCTTTTTCACACTAGTAATTTCACAATATGTTTTGTTGTGCTGTTTTTTTTTTTTTGTAACAAAGTAAAACTGACAAAACAACCATTTGCCTGACAATCTATGAGCAGTTTGTATCTGTAGTCCCTCGGGACTTCTACCAAGAAAAGTTTTGAATCATCTGTCCTCCAGGACTAAACTTGATCACTACAATTAATCTGAATGAGGTTGTCTTTATTTTGAATTTTTTATTGACATTATTGTTAGACATTCACATTGAGTCAAAGCAGAGAAATCAAGGAAGCCAACCTGTCTGCCTGCCTGCATGAGTGTTGGCAATTATGTTGTTTGCTGTATTAGATTAGATTCCCTTCAACAGAACTCTTACTCTATTTGTTGCTTGTTGACTGAATAGGCAAACAATTCCTAAACTTGATGAATGTGTCAACATGTCAGTAGTAGACATGTCTAGTATATATTCAAGTCAAAACATCTTTTATAATTATGCTTTCTAGGGTCATATTAAATAAAGCTTCTTAGGCATATGTCTTATAATTGATGTCCTTGTTCTTTGGAAATAGCAGGTCTTTATTATTATTTCTAAATATTTTGTGGGACCTCTGTTAAGGTCTTCCCTGAACATCTTTGGAACATCTGAACATCTTTTTAAGAGGAAAAAACATGTTTTTTGACAACTTTCAGCTAGTTTTCTGCAATGTACCTTATGCTTGGTGCTTCTTAATTCAGTGTAAAGGTCTTTAATACTAAAATGGGAGCTTGTAAACCCCTCCTTCCCCACATCTCTGACCTGTTCAGTCGTTTATATTCTCTTGATTTCAGCTGATTAGGCTGTTCCTGGGCATTTGAAAAGGGTTTGGGGCATTAGATGGAAACTAGAAAGTATGTATATTTTCAAATATTCTCATCTAATCTGGTACTAGATTTTTTTTTAATATATTTATATAATGAATATTTTACAAAGTCAATTTAGAGTCAGAGGCTGTTAGTCTTTCATCATATTTTATGTCTTTTTTCTCCTTTCCTTTTTTTTCAATAGTGTAATTTGAGATCTAATCAGTGGAACAGATTTTGCAAAAACTGTAAGATCTTAACTTAGTGCTTCAAATTTTTAATTGTGGGATACATCAATTTTGTTGTTTTGGTTTGTTTGCTTTGTGATTTTTTCCAAGGCAATGGAATTAAGTGACTTGCCAAGAGTCCCACAGCTAAGTATTAAGTGTGGGTTTGAGTTCAGATTTGAACTTGGGTCCTCCTGACTCTAGGGCTGTTGCTCTATCCACTGCACCATCTAGCTGCCCCTACATCAGTAGTTTTGAGGGAAGTTGACTAGTAGTGCCTCTATTCCCTACCTACTGATTCTGTTTTTTTCATCTCTTTTCCTCATTTTCTTTCCACAAGAATGAGAACATCTCTCTTGATTTCTTTTGTGGTAGAAGAGGGAGGCTTGTCTTTAATATTGATTAGGAAAAAAGTCTCCACTTGATTTGTTGTTAAAAGCTGAATTAGACACTGATTGCCAGGGACTCCTGATGCATTGTTTTGATTTGAAGCTTCTAGAACTTTTATACACCTTGGTGTTTAGGAAGTTACTTAAAAGGAGCTCCTCTTTCCACAGTGGTTATTTCTGGAAGAAAACACTTGGGTTTGTTTAAAGGTATCCACCCTTTAGACTCAAACCATTTGGCATATCCTTTTTGATTGTTTTCTGACAAAAACTTATGTGGGCAGTTATCCCATTTGGAATCTATTATGTCAGGTGTTCCATTCTACTTCCCCCACTCTCTTTGATTTGGACCTTAAACATGACTAGTAAGAGAAGAGTGTGTGTGTGTGTGTGTGTGTGTGTGTGTGTTGTGTATAATGACAGCTTTGCATGCCATTTTACAGTGTACATATGTCTTAACAGCCCAAATATTCATGTAAGCATGGAACCAAAGGCAGTCATAACCATACTTTTTCCTTTGGAGTACCTGCCTGTTATTTCACTAATTCACCTTCCTATCTGATGAAACACACACACACACACACACACACACACACACACACACACACACACACACACATTTTCTCTGACATATAAGGTAATCAGTACAGTAACATAGGTGTTTTTATTTTTACATGTAACATTCTTAGTTATTAAGCAACATGTGTATAGCCCTTAATAAAATTCATGTTAACATTTTCACTGAAGTATATGACAGATGAAGCCAAATAACCTATATAATAGATCCTTTTAGCTTTAGTTCCTTTAGGAGTATCCATTCTGATTAATAGACCATACAACCTAGTTCTCTTTGGTGTCTGGATTTTGTCATTGTGTTGCTCCTGAGATTTGGAATGGGGTAAGTGAGCAAATCAATCCATCAGAATTTCTGGTGGATCCAGTCAGTGGCCTGGGTTCATACAATTCAGCTTCCCCAGAGTTAGGAATTTGTGTGGCCTTCAGCAGAACTCTATACTGTGAAGAGCATAGCATAATAACATTATGTTACATTGAATGAAGTTAGTTTGAGTCTTCAAACTATGGACATACAGTTTCAGTTTTTAAATCACCAGCTAGGTTTACTAGAACTGAAGGAGTGGGTCATTATCAAAGGCATATATATGGGAAAGGCTTTCACCAAAGCTTGCCTCTGTTCTGTGTTTGAAGTACAGTTATTCATTTCTATAGATAATATAGATAGACTCTTCCTGAATGACCCACTGAAATAAGAACTAACACTTGAAGTGCTTGGAAAATGACTGCTTTCAAAAAGAAACTAATAAAGAAAACAGAAGATGAATGCTCATTTCCATAGCTGGAAGATATGCATGTCTTTGGCTGGCAAGTTTTGGTCTCTCAGCTTCTCTATTATTAGTCTTTCACTGTCTTGATTTTTGTTGTTTCAATAGTTTCTTCGAGTCACAAAGCAGTACCTCCCTCATGTGGCACGCCTGTGTCTCATTAGCACCTTCTTGGAAGATGGCATCCGAATGTGGTTCCAGTGGAGTGAACAGAGAGACTATATTGATGCTACCTGGAACTGTGGCTATGTCCTTGCCTCCACCTTCGTTTTCTTAAACTTGCTTGGGCAATTGAGTAAGTGAATGAAAAGATCTGCTTAGGTTTCATACTCTTTTGTCTGGCTCCTGAAGTTGATGAGGTAAAGAGGGTATAGCTGTCCTCTCTGAATTATGTAATATATTGCTATGTTAGCATAGTCATCGAAAGTCAGAAATCATAATGAATTCTTGAGGCTTTCAAGGCTTCTGTTCTCTATAAAATTTCTTCATGATTAGGAAACTCCTAAATATCTGTGTTGTCACTGTGGAAGATACAAAAAAAAAAAAAAGAATTTGGTCCAGATCCAGCTCTGGGGTATCTTAGCCATATTGCATATAAGATAGTATTTAATTTAATTATCAAAAAATGAAGAGTATAGGATGAATTTGTCAGGCAAAGAAGTAAAGAAATTTATTGTGGAGAAAGTTAAATTTCTTCATAGTGAAGTAATTGGCTATGTTTATTACTAGGTAATTGACTTTTAAAAATTATTCATTCTGTAAGCCTTCATGGGGTCCACTACTTGGACCAGCATGCTTAATAACTAAGATCACATGAACTCATCCTTGGTGCTATCTTATTTTTATAATAATAAAAGCTCCTAGAAGTTGTTTTTTTTTTTTTTTTACCTTGGGGAGTACTTTTCTTCTATAATTATATATAAGGTAAAATTGCAGTGCCTCTTGAAAATGTTATTTATTCATGCTTGAACATGTATAACCTCTATCATATTGCTTGCTGTTTTAGAGACTTATTTTCCTAGCAGTCATTAATTCTTACCCTCCCATCTTACTTCTCAGCTGGCTGTATCTTGGTACTGAGCAGAAATTTTGTACAGTATGCCTGCTTTGGACTCTTTGGAATTATAGCATTACAGGTAAGTGGAATGTCTATCTTGCTTTCTATGGTCTAGTGCAGTAGAGCTTTTTGAAAAACTAATTTTGAAATCTGGATTTATCTCACAAATTTGCTATTTGACTGCATATCACCTCTCCCTCTAAAGATGCATAAGATTTTTCTAAAATCATTGAAAGAGCTTTCATCTGAAAAGTGCCTTTGAATTCTTTCTCTTAAAATACTTCTCAAATACTTGGGTATCCAAGATTTTATCTGGCATTTTTCTCTTTTTTCTATTTTGCTAAATTTCAGTTGCCCACATGGGTAACACTGAGGTGAGATTATTGGCCAAATTTTCTTGATATTTAACTGTTTAGAGAATATTTGTTCCTTTGTCTTATGTAATGACACTATAAATCACCAGAACCAATGTTAATTACAGACATATCTTGTAAAAGTCATCTGAATAGTTCTTCTGATGGGTAACACTGAGGTGAGATTATTGGCCAAATTTTCTTGATATTTAACTGTTTAGAGAATATTTGTTCCTTTGTCTTATGTAATGACACTATAAATCACCAGAACCAATGTTAATTACAGACATATCTTGTAAAAGTCATCTGAATAGTTCTTCTGGAATGATAGACAAGAGCTTGCAATTTCCAAGACTGATACCAAGTGTTTTTGTTTTTCTTTGACAGACAATTGCATACAGCATTTTATGGGATCTCAAATTTCTGATGAGGTATGTTCAGTATGATTGTTAAGATGGATTAAGTTTGATTTCTTTTTTTGGCCATCCAAAAGAAGTCAGGTACTCAGGAGCTTAGAGTGAAATTGTAAGAGAAGATGCCCTTTTCCAGGACATCATAAATGTTTGGCCTAATCTCATCAGTGCCACTTATAGGCAAGACTTCTAAACTGACTCAGGCAAAACCATATTGGTACCAACATATAGAATATTAGAGCTAAAGGGATTTAAAAGCATCACTTGGTCTAGGTTTCTCACTTAATAACTGGGAAGCTAAGGTTTCAAAGAAATGTTCTGGATCACTCAGTGAATTAGTAACAGAACTCAGATTAGAACCCAGGTGTTATTTCTAAGCTCTTTCTATCATACTACATAGATCTAATAGACTAACTACCATTGTTTGCTAATTGCTACCCTGCCTCCCATGAAACTGAAGCACAGAGAGGTTAAGTGACTTTCCAGATTACATAGCTAGTAAGTGTTTGAGGCCAGATTTGGAATCAGGTCTGCCTCACAGCAGACCCAGTGCTCTCTGTCTACTTAGACCAGTAAAGAGGAAAAAAGAATAACAGTCTCTTAACTAATCAAAGGGATTTCCTCTTCTGATTTAGAGTTAGTTGGCTTTTTCAAGGCCCAATGAGTTTTGCTCTTTGGCAACAGTTTTTGATATTTTTGTTTACATTCCTTTGTTCTTCAGGAATCTGGCCTTAGGAGGAGGATTGCTGCTGCTCTTAGCTGAATCCCGATCTGAAGGGAAGAGCATGTTTGCAGGAGTCCCAACCATGCGAGAGAGCTCACCCAAACAGTATATGCAGCTTGGTGGGAGGGTATTGCTGGTCCTGATGTTCATGACCCTTCTTCACTTTAATTCCAGCTTTTTTTCTGTAAGTGCTTTAATCTCCTCAAAAAAAAAATCTGCCTATATTCTTCAAAACAGAGTGTTACATTCAAGGCAAAGTCCATTCCATATAGGTGAATAATTATCAATACTTCTCAGAAACAATATAATTTCAGTATAACATGAAGATGTTACCACTGAAATTAATGAACTTTTCTAGATGGTTGCAGGAATCAAACAACCTAAAATGTTATCAATGTAAAAAGAGGAATTAATTTGGGAATTATAACCAGTTGGAAATTGTTGAAATTAGAAATTTTAATAACAATTATGAAAAGACAGTGTTTACACCAAAGGGTATAGGAGAAAAGAATTTGTCGGTTTGTTTCCAGAGTCAACCAGAGAAGAGATATTGATTTCTGATTTGAACACATAGGATTGGAGATCCTACTAAATGTCTATTTTTGAAATATTTCATAGGCAAAATTAGTAATGTTGAGCCTCAGGAAAGTCTAGGGTTGGATACATGAATCTGGGTAACCAAGTCAGTTTTACTAGATTCTTGGCACCTTTGTATAATCAAATTGCCGAGATCCCATACTTAACAGGTTGAATACAGATTCTATAGCCAAGGGAACTCCACAAGGGTACACAGTTGAACGGTCTAACTGCCTACTTAACTATGTGAGTGTTTTATAGAAAAAGAAATTGGGGATATTTTCACATGATACTTTAAAATTATTGAATTGTTCTTAAACTAAATAATAGCTATTAAAAAAAAAAGAATGTTACCTTTGGTTTCTTGGTAGCCACTTTTAATATTTTGATCCTGACTTATTTTCTTGGGTACAAAGCATTGGAATGGGGATTTACCTTGGACATATTGTCCATCTCAGTTATAGTGAATGAGTAAAAGCAGTATCTAGAGCTTCTGAAATTATAAAGAATTGATACCTGCCCATAGGCTTGAGCAAAGTTAAGCATTTGCCTTGTCTTTTTTTTGTTTTTGCAAGGCAACAGGGTTAAGTGACTTTCCCAAGGTCACACAGCTAGGCAATTAATTATTAAGTGTCTGAGATCAGATCTGAACTCAAGTCCTCCTGACTCTAAGACCAGTGCTCTATCCACTGCACCACCCAGCTGCCCCTAAAACCCTTGTTCTTTTGCTAGATAACAAGTATTAATCATCTTATGTTTGATTGCTTCAGCAGCTGATCCTTCCATCTTGACAGGGTATTTAATATCTACTTAAAACATAACATCACAAACCATCAAGCAAAGACTAGGTGACCAACTACGTATTATCATAAAGGGGATTCTTTTTGAGGTATGAATTGGAGCAGATAGCCTGAGATTCCATGATTCTCTCTCCCTTCTATTCATCTTGAATTTTCTTTATTTTGCACCACTACAGATTCTTCAGAACATCGTGGGCACAGCTTTGATCATTTTAGTGGCCATTGGTTTCAAAACCAAGCTAGCTGCCTTGACTCTGGTCATCTGGTTGTTTAGCATCAATGTGTCTTTCAACGCTTTCTGGACCATCCCAGTCTATAAGCCCATGCATGACTTCCTCAAGTATGACTTCTTCCAGACCATGTCAGTGATTGGAGGCTTGCTTCTTGTGGTTGCCTTGGGCCCTGGTGGTGTCTCCATGGATGAGAAGAAGAAGGAGTGGTAACAGCCCGCTGCCGTGTCCCTGCCCGGTGCAAAACCAGTGGCTATCAAGGACAGTGTGGATTCAACAAAACTGCCAGCATTTGCATACCTGACTCCCTTCCCTTGGTAAAGGCACAGATGTTTTGAGAACTTTATTTACAGTGACACAATCTGAAATTGATGGTTAAAGCTACTTTGGAGGCATTCTCAGTCCCAAATTTTAGTTTTTTTTTTTTTTTAGGCTGGCCAGCCTGAACAGTTAATATATCACCCTTTAGCCAAGGGCTCTTGAAATTCATATGCACCGGCAGCTTGGCTGATCCTGGGTTTTGTTTATATTTTGGGGGTGGGGGAGGGGCAAGAAATGAATCTTCAAGATGTACTGTGAGCAGATACACAACTGTATCATTCAATGTGGTGGTCTCTGTTTTTTTGTTTACATTTTTAGCTAGAACTACTAACTGATTTGAGATACCCTGGCCAAACATTACATTATTTTAAAACATCTTTATAAAAATCAAATTCTCTCCTATAGTAGCTTTAATGTTACTTTTTATGTTTTTGTAGGAAAACTGATTTAAAATAAGTCAAAAACCCAAAGAAATACAGTATTAACACTAGTAGAATTGACACAATGGGAGCCCGTTAGGCAGCCATTTAAGGGGTAGTAAGACACATCAATCAGCACAGCTCTTTAGATGCTGGCCTGGGTCTTGTACAGGCAGCCTTTTCTCCACATCACTAAAGTTGCACTGATTGAACTTTGGTGTTTTAAGATAGGGAAAGGGAGCTTATTTAAGACTTTGTTTTAGGCACTGATTGCAGTAAGGCTCCATGGCCTTTTGGAACATATGAGCAGGGTACTTGCCTGCAGTGGGTTCACAGGCAGGGAACCAGACCTTCTTGATAAATCTGATGTAGTGGGTGCTGTTGGAGCATAGCATCTCAGGTAGAATGATAGTGGCTTCTTTGAAAGGCTTCATCTTCAAGCCATTTGGGGATAGGAAAAAATTAGGCTTTCAAATCGGTGCCTCCCATTTTTTTTCTCACAGAGCAAGATCTTAGCTTACTGCAGAGCCCTATTTAGGGTTCTGAGTGAGTTTAGCAGCTCCTATCACCAGACTTTTCCTTTTTGTTAAGGGATTTTCCCTAGGCTATGACCAGGAACTGGGTTAACCCAGGGTCTACCATTTCAGGAGGCTGTTGCTTTGTTGTTCAATTCTTTTTTCTTTTGCTACATTGTATACAGCCAAATTGAATTTTTTTAAAAAAAACTGTGATGCCTTACTGATTTGATCTGGATCCTGTATTTAAAGTTTTCTAACATTGCCTTATGCTGTGTTTCTCTTTTTTGGGGGGCAGTATATTGATTGTTGCAATCCCATATTTAAGTGTCCCTGTATTTTATATCGTAGTATAAAGCTACAGAGGAATAGTTAAAACCTCTTGCAGTGCCTCCCCACTCCTTAGATCCTTCCTGTGCAGCCAAATTTGATATTACTCTGGTAGCTCCTTTTTGATCTCAAGGGTATATATAATACTGGAAATTTAGTTCCTTTTTGGGAGTTTCTGGGATCACATCATCCTGAACTTTTTCAAATAGTAGTTCCTTTCCTACTATAAGTCCTTTCCTGTAACACAGATGGTAAAGCCAGGCTTGTCAATATGACTGTCTTTGGGCTAAAAATCTCAAGTCTATACATTACTTACACCTCTCCCCTCTGCTTATTAATGGGACTGTTTTAGAGTATTGGAAATTGCAAAAGATGAAGAATGGAAACATTTTTCTAATTACTCGTACCTAAGGAGAATGGGTGGAATTTCTGCTTGCTATTTCTCAAAGTATTAACACCAAGCTCTGGGAGTTTTCTTCTCTAGCCTCAGATTGCCATCAAGCCCACAGCATACCCGATAAGATTTTGTCCCAACCAGGCCCAATTAACAAAATGTTGACTTCCCCATTATTTCCTTAAATATTTGTAAGATTAAGCATAAGTTCAATATTCTCTTGATTGTTTAGATACTCATAAGCAAGGGTGGTTTGTAAACAGTGTTTTAGCCAAAGAAAGGCAATTTTTTGGTTCCAGGTCCCATTCATTTCTCCCTTACTAATAAAATCTAGCACAGCAAGCCCATCAGCTACTACTCTCACAAGTTAGATTTTTCTTCCTAAGCAACACCTTTACTCAGGCAGCCTGGTTCTTCCACAGGCTGGCTTTCGGCTGTAGAAGTGGGACTGACTTGAGCACCTGAAACGGTGCTGCCCTCAGTGAGCCTCCCCATGATCTGTTTCCTTTGGCTCTGCTGCTGCTTTTCCACCCTGTGATCTTAGTGATTCAGTGCCTGGGGCAGGGACAGAAATCTATCAACAATTGGCTTTGACAAAAGTGTTCTGAAATTCTTTTTTTGCTTCATGTGGGAAAGAACAGATATAAATCTCATTTTATGCTGTATTTTATATCTTAGTTGTATTTGAAAATGTTTTGATTTTTGGAAACAAACATCAAAATAAAATAATGGCATTTGTTGTATCTAGTGTGACCACATAGTCAATGGAATGTTCAAAAAAGATTAGGAAATCAATTTGAGGGCCAAAGAGGCAAAAGCTGTGAAGATTACCACATGGTCTGCTTAAAGACACTGTACTTAGAATGAGCCAACCACCCCTCCCCATTTACCCTTGGTCTTGAAAGATACTACATTCTTCATCTTTATTAATTTAATTATACAAAGAGTTATTTTGTTTCTGTTCCTCTTTTGAAGCGCTTGGGTTTTCGGTGATGGTTCTTGAACTTCTTCACTGAAGCAGACTTCTTTGACAGAAATACAAATAATCAAAAATCAGCATTACTTATGAATATTGGGTCTGAAGTTTTCTATTCTTAAGACAAAAGAAAAATACTTGAATCCTTGGGCTAAACATAGTTTTTGCCCCTTTTCACCTAAAATAGGGTTACGGAGTCATTTGATCCAAGATTTAGGGATCATCTACTTTAACCCTTGTTCTACAGATGAGAAAGCTAAGGCGGGCCCAGAGAAATTAATGCTAACCTCTCCTCACAGCCTTTCCTCATGCCTGCGCTAGTTGCTAGTATTTCACCCCTAGCTTATCTTACATTTAGTTGATTATGGATATATGAAAATAGATACCAATTTTCGCTGATAGAATATAGGCTACCTGATACATTGTTGTTGATGCTGGTTCAGTCATATCTGACTGCATGTAGTCCCAAGGACAGATCCATGTGGTTTTCTTGGCAAAGATATTAGAGTGGTTTACCATTTCCTTCTCCCATGTAATTCCTACTTTACAGATGAGAAAGTCAGGCAAAAATGGGTGAAGTCACTTAGCCAGAGTCACAAAACTGAATTTAAACTCAGATCTTGGCAGAGGTGGGGGTGGAGAAAGCAGGGTTGCAGATATATCTGACCCAGGGGATAGAACACGGGCTCTAGAGTCAGAAGGACCTGAGTTCAAATCCGCCTCAGACACTTAATAATTGCCTTAGCTTGGGCAATTGCTGTGACCCCGGGGAAGTCATTCTTAACCCCATTGCCTTAAATAAATAACTTTAAGGAAAAAACCCCCAAATCTCAGATCTCCTGACTCTAGGCCTAGTGTTCTATCATTGTATCACTTAGCTGCCCCAATTAGGTCTGACATATAGGCCCAAAATAAATGTTCATTGGTGGATTGGCTACTTCATGGCCTAAATATAAATAGGTAAAAGGATGGGAGACAAGGTCCCATCTTAAACTCAACATATCCAAAACTGAATTTCTTTCCTCCCAAACTTCCCCCTTGCAAAATTTCCTATTACTTTCACCCATTAGTTACAAGATAGCATCACTGTCTTCAAGTCCATTACCCCAGCCAATTAGCTTCACCTGTCACTTTTACCTTCATAACATCTCTAGAATGCATTCCTTTCTTTACTCTGGTACTATTATTCTGACCACTGCAACCTTTCTCAAATTTCCCTACTTCAGTAAGTGATTTTCCTAAAGCACAGGTCTGATTATCTCCCTTCTCTCCAATAATCAATAAATTCCAGTAGCTTCCAACCATTCAAGATAAAAATATAAAAACCTGTTTAGGGGCAGCTAGGTGGCGCAGTGGATAGAGCACTGGCCCTGGAGTCAAGAGTACCTGAGTTCAAATCCAGCCTCAGACACTTAATAATTACCTAGCTGTGTGGCCTTGGGCAAGCCACTTAACCCCATTGCTTTGCAAAAACAAAAAAACAAAAAAAAAACTGTTTAGCCTTTAAAAGCAGGTGTATCCAACCTGTAGCTCTCAGGGCCTATTCTTGTTGATGTTTTTGAGTTGCACTGTGTTTACGAATAGAAATTACAGCCCTGTGCTGAGTTTTTTTTTATGGGTGATGAGGCCCAGAAGAGTGAAAAGCTTGAATGCCCTGCTTTAAAGCCCTTCACTACCTAAACTCTCCCATTTCTTTCCTGTCTTCTCATACCTTACCACTCAGTGCCTCATTTCTCACAATCTTCAGTCTAGTGTCAATGTTTTCCTTGCTCTCATTGAATAAGACATTCATTTCCCAACTGCAGGCACTTTCACTGGCTTATTCAGCATGAATGGAATACTCTCCCTTCAAATCTCAATTAAGATTCTACCTTCTGGGGCAGGTAGGTGGTGCAGTGGATAGAGCACCAGCCCTGGGGTCAGGAGTACCTGAGTTCAAATCTGGCTTCAGACACTTAATAATTACCTAGCTGTGTGGCCTTGGGCAAGCCACTTAAACCCATTTGCCTTGCAAAAAAACAACAACACAAAACTAAAAAAAAAAGAGTCTACCTTCTACATAAAGTCTCTCAAATCCTCTTAATTCTAATGCTTTCCCTCTTTTGATTATTTCCCCTTTATCCTGTAGATAACTTGTCTGCCTGCCTGCTTTCTCCCTGTCTGCTTCTCTCCTCCTAGAGAGAAACTGTCTTTTTGCCTTTCTTTTCTCAGCATTTAGCACATAGTAGGTGATTAATAAATCTTCACTGACAAAATGGGCATCAGTGTGGTTGTTGAGGGGAAAGAAGAGTACTGGATCTGGAGCCTGAAAATAACCTTGGTTTAATTCTTGACTTTGCTAATTCTGCCTAAGTGGCCTTGTATAAGTCTCTGAAGGGATCTCTGGACTTCAGTTTTTATGACTATAAATTAAGGGGTTAAGTTAGCTGACCTGAGATCCCTTCTACCCATTAAACTGCGATTCTAAGGTTTTTTTTCCCACTGGGTGAAGCCTGGTCCTGGCTAGTTAAGGGATTTCTGCCACATCACACAGCTCACCTATGGCAAACATAAACCAATAATTAATCCCTCAACTCCTGGGATACTGACCTATACCTTAAGCTTTACCACCTTCCCTTAAAACCTAAACTGCTAATGTACTGAGAACCATTTGCTACTAACTGCTGCACTTTCACCTTTGTCCTCTTGGTGCACGTTGGCCTGTCCACCTCCATCTTCTCTCCTCTATTCATGCCATTCTCTCCTGAAGGTTGTGTATTGTTGTCTTCAGTGTCTGTTAAGTAGTTCCTTATGACATCTCCATTCTCACCTGGGTTCTTTTCAATGAACAGTTCAGCTGTAACAAGAGGATTCCAGTTACTCTTTGGTCAAGACTATTTTTAACTTTTTTTTTTTTTTTTAGTTTTTTGCAAGGCAATGGGGTTAAGTGGCTTGCCCAAGACCACACAGCTAGGTAATTATTAAGTGTCTGAGACTGGATTTGAACTCAGGTACTCCTGACTCCAAGGCCGGTGCTCTATCCACTGCGCCACCTAGCCACCCCCTCAAGACTATTTTTAATAAATTTATGAGCACCTTGGAGTATGGTGTTGAGAGCTTTCCTGTTGTTCTACCCACAGGATTTTGGCTTCCAATGGTGAGCAAAAGTATCTGCCACACACTGTTATTTACACTAGGTAATGCACATATGATTGTTGGGATCCAGGGCTGGAATGTTGATTTTTTTTACCTTGATACTAGCAAAAAATTAAATAAATGAAAACAAAATTAAATGAATTACTTCCAAACTGATATCACTATGGGAAGATGATGGAATGCAGCTAAGAGCTGGGATAACCAGGTAAACATCAAAATTAAAAAAAAAAACACACTCAAAACAAGGGACAGAAAGTGAATAATGACCCTAGTTTACAAACATTAAATGTTAGAAATGAAAGGCATTCTGTCCAGCTCACGTGGGTATAAGTCAGTCATGCTGTCATCACTCTGGTCTTCTTCATCACTGGACTCAGGCTTCCAGAAATCCTCCTTTTTTCGGGGCTGCTGGTCACCATCAATCAAGTCTTCCCGTCTCCTCCTCTTTTGCAGCAAACAGGCAGGAACATACTCCACACCCTGCTTCTGACATTCCTCATCTGAGAAAAACAGGACAGCTGAATGCCACAGAGTTCCCAGCATAACTATAAACTTAATCTGTAAAGTCTCCCAAAGGTGAAGTGAACCCTGGAGTGGTGGCCCTTGCCCCTAGGTCCTTACTAAAGGAGAGAATTCTATCCCATTGATCTAAACTGGGACCAGGAACAGGATCAGTAAAATCAATCCTATGGAAAGAGTTTATTGCTCCTTTTGACCATCACCTCTCTCCTATTGCTGACAGCTTGGCCACATGCAATAGCCAAGAGGAACCTAGGTGGGAAATGGCACTGGCTGGAACTGAGAAAATTCAATTCTGTTCCACTGATATTAAGTGCCTCTACGGACTAAGTATTGTGAAGACCTTAAATCACAATGATACAGTAGCTGAAATGGTTGTTTATGTTGGAGCTGGGGAGGGAATCAGTTTCCTAGATTTGCTAGGATTAAATATAGTTTGGAATTAATAGACTATCACTAACATTATGACTTTGGGTAAATTAATCTTGCCAAGGTCAGTCTTACTTACTGAGCATCCCTGTCCCAGATAAACAGTAAAAAAAAAAACCTAGTCAGAGTTCCAACTCTTAACTACTTACATTTGTGCAGAGCCTTTTGGTAGCGCCGGCCCTGGACATGACGTACAATGTGTTCTGGAAGTCTATTGATATGCCGAAGGGTGAGTTTGCAGAACATTTGATTCCTGAGGAGCAAGAGGGTTTAAAGTTGAGTTACACCTTAATTTTAAGGTTGTAGAAGCACACATTGATTTAGAACTGGATATGAATTTACAGATTATCTAGATTAATCTCTTCATTTTTTAGGTAAGACACAGGAGAGAGATAATTTACTTAAAAGTCAAGAAAGTAGTAGTAACAAAAGCCAGGATTTGAATCCAGGTCCTCTGACTTCAAATCCCATGCTCTTCCCCCTCTGCCACATGATCCATTTGTGCCATTTAATATGTTTCCTAGGCAAGAAAAAGAAAAAAAACCCTTTCTGATTCCTCTGCCTTTTTCAGTTACAGGAAAAATGGAAATAGTTGCCCCAATATCCAAATGCTATGGTCAGCAAAGCACATCTACCTGCCGACACTCGAACAAGACTATAGTATGTGACCTTGGAACAGAATGAGATTTCTTCACTCGAGTTCCAATTACCCTAGAAAATGTTTTCTTTGCTTCTACCACTTTTCATTGTGCAGTCTGGGCTCATAAGGAGGGGAGGATATTGGACTAAATCATCTCTAAAGTCCTGGGTTTCAGTTCTAAATTTTTTCTCTTTACTTTTTTTTTTTTGCAAGGCAAATGGAGTTAAGTGGCTTGCCCAAGGCCACATGGCCAGGTTAATTATTAAGTGTCTGAGGCTGGATTTGAACCTAGGTACTCCTGACTCCAGGGCCAGTGCTTTATCCACTGTGCCACCTAGCCGCCCTCTTTCTTTACTTTTGGCATTGCTGTAGCCATTTCTGAAGCCTGTCCATGAAAAATCCATGACAGATCTTAGGTTAGTTACAACTGCCCCTGAACCTGTTCAGGCTATTTTAACATCCATCATCAAAAAACATTTCCTTGCTCATTTGTTTTTTGTTCTCATGATTCTCTATTGTGTGGCTATCAGGGACATACAGATTTTTGGTGCTGGGAACGATGTGTGGCTCAAAGTCTTCATAGTTGAAAGTCTGGGTAGTGCGCATCAGCCGCTGATACTTCTTGCCACTGGTATAGGCCTGGAGGTCTGACAGGCGGCTGGGCAATTCATGACCTGTCAATTTGCACCTTACCTGAAGGGTAGGGAAAGAAGGAAGAATAAGTGTGCATGTAATTGAAAACCCTGCTACTATGGAAGAGTGACTGGTAAGTTGGGCCAACTTCCTTTCTATTCTGCAGGAAAGTTACCCAAAAGGAATACAACAATCCCTTCTACATTGAGAGAGTTAAAGAGATCACACCCTTCAGATCTGGAAAATCTGTATAAAATTTTTTGGCCTTCTGTTCATACCTGAGAAGTCTGAATTATTATGATATAAAAAGTTAAAATACATCGATATACATGCTATACATATATTTTACGTATTTCTGAGTTTCTAAACTTTTTCTGTGTTATCTGTGGCTTTTGCAATACTCCTCAAAAGTTCTTATTTGATTTCTTATGCTGACCCATGATATATAAAAAAGCTCAGTGGGAAAAGTTGCAGTGTGAAAGATAATTGTGATAACATTTTTCTATAGCATTGTTTTGCAAAACACCGTCTTTACAACAACATTATCAGGTAAGCAGTATAAACATTATTATCCCTATTTTGCTGGTGAGTAAACTCTGACCCAAAGATGTTGGATTTGAACCCTCCCCCTGCTATGTTACCACATCTATGTGTGACTGGACAAGTCGCTTAACTTTTCTGGGCTTCTTGTCGACTACGAAAAAGAGGGTAGAAGAAATGACTTCACATTTCTTTCCCGATGTAAAGCTATAATCCTATGACTGCGGGCTAAAGAGCCCGTTCGAATGAGGGCCAGGAGCGAGGTTTCCGGGTTCCCAATCCGGGGCTTTTCCCAAGCTGGAACCCAAGGACCCGAAGGTCCTTGCAGGGAGGAGGGCTGGCGGTGGCACTCTGGGGCGGCGGTTGCTGAGGATGAAGACCAAAAGGTGACAAGCTGGGGAGAACTATTTGGCCCAGCTCCTGTATTTTGAATACAGAGA
Organism: Macrotis lagotis; assembly: GCF_037893015.1. Lineage (NCBI taxonomy): Eukaryota > Metazoa > Chordata > Mammalia > Peramelemorphia > Peramelidae > Macrotis > Macrotis lagotis. The sequence continues at coordinate 286,908,658 of NC_133658.1, forward strand.
AACTAAAATCTAGAGAGAGAAAACGGACTTTCCTGGGGTTACGATAAAAATTGTACCAGGAGAGGAATTCAAGTTTCATCTGCCTCTAAACCCAAAGTAAAGCACGGGGCAGAAAGAAGGAAAGACCATTAAAGGGATTTAACAGAAGCGAGGAAGGAGGCTTGAGTTTCGGCCGCGTTCTCCCTGCCTCCTCCCCAGGGTCCTCGGGGCAGAGGCGATAAGGGGGGAGACAAGGAGCACGCGACCTCCAGGCGCCTGGCATTCGGCGCAGCCCCGGCTCCTGCTCGGGGGAAACGCACGGCAAGACACGGCTGGCAGAACACGGGAGAAACGTGGTCGAGTGCGGATCGTGGGCCGCGGCCCCGGGCGCCTCATGAAAAGCCCCGTGCCAGCCGGCCCGCGAGCTCCGGCTGGGGCCCGACCCCGGCGGAGGAGGGCGGGCCTCCCGGGCCAGCCCCCGCGCCCGGCCCTCTCCCAGCTGACCTTGGCGCCGCCGGGGCACAGCTGCAGCCCGGGGTGGCCCAGGAGGAACGCCCGCACCTCCGGCGGCGCCCCGGCGTCCAGGCCGCTCATGGCTCCGGGGCCGCGGGAGGGAGCGGCGGCCAAGCGGCCTCCGAGACGTACCACGTGGAAACCCGGGAGAGGGCGTGGCCCGCCCCGGGAGGCGCGCTACGTAGACCGGAAGTGCGTCTCTTCCCCGCCACCCCCCGCTTCCAGTGACCTCGGAAGTGGTTTTCGCGGCTGTCATGGCCGCCAGGCTGATTCTCCTCCGACTGGTTTGCTCGAAGGGAGTCCCAAGTCGGCGCGTCCCCAAGGCCCTGGTGAGGGCGGGGAGGACGAGGCAGAGGAGGAGCCCTTCCCGCTTTGGGACTGGGACTGGGACCGGGCCGTGGCAGAGCCTCCCGGCGAACGGGAGCCTCCCGACCTCACTGCCCCGCCTGAGCCCGGGTGCGGCCCGCAGCTCTCCCGGGGGCAGGGGGCTGCTACCCCCGAGCTGCGGCGCACGATTCTGCTCGTCGCGGGCCTGGGCTGGGTCTCGGTCGGGGCTGAGCTCCCTGAGCCCTCTGTGTCCCCTTTCCCCGCAGGACCCGAGTAGCCCTTTCCGAAGTAGCTTCCTCGGTGCCTCTCCCCTGGGCCAGTGGCCCCCAGGTGAGGAGGGAATCTGGCGCGGGGCGTTTTCTGAGGCGGCCGGGGAGCTGAGCTCCATCCCCGGCCAGCTCTGACTGCAGCGATGCCTCTTTCTCTGAAGTAGTTTCCTCAGCATTGAGATAAGAAGGCAGGACCCTAGGGGAGAAGTTCCCTTCTGCGAAAAAGGTTTCGATCTTGACCTGTCTTTGTGACTCTTCCTGTCCGTATTGATGCCTAATAGATGCAACGTATGAAAACGTATAAATCACTGGGAGTTAGTGGGAACAGGAGTGTTACCATCAATGTACAGGAATATTTTGCTAACTATTGGTTTTGACCTTGAAGCCAGGTTTGTATTTATCTGTTAAATACTGGGCCCTGTTCCCTAAAAGTTTAAAGATACTTTCACATACGCTATAAGTAAAAATACTAATCAGCACAATACTTTAAGAATATAAAGCATTTTTTTCCCAGTAGGGCTCAGTTGCGTTACTGGCAATGTGACCCTAGGCCAGTCACCCAAGCTCACCGGCCTAGGGAACTAGAGTAAAACTCATAGAAATGATCCCTGCAGGCTGCATATCGACTTGGAAAACCACAAATTAACATTACCTATCTTGAATTGCTACCTTTTTGCTAAATATTTTCCAATTAGATTTTTAATTTGTTTTTCATTGCACTGGGAATCCACATGCAGGAGTTTGACACTGGCTTATGAATCTCTTTTAAGATCATACTCAATGAACCAAAAAAATGTTTAGTCTTAAGGGAGAATTTCCTTTTTTTGGGGAGCTCCCTATATGAAATAGGTGTTTTATCTCTTCCATATAGGTGGAAGAAATGGGTCATGGAAAGGTTACAATCGGTACTTTTAGTCAGTGACAGTCGAGATTATTAGTCCTCAGGCTTCCCCCAATTCAGCTTTACTCCATTTTGCCGTTTCAGAGGAATTAGTTGGATTATAGTTTATTTCTTAAATATCAGAGACTTCCAAATTGGGAAGAGGTTGAAAGCAGGGATGGAGGAGAAATGTATAGATTACACTCCCAAGACTACATAAGACTATAATCTGTTGGTTTCTTCCAGAGGCTGTTTGGAATTCAAGTAGATGTAGCATCTCTACAGCAACAGCTACTTCTAAGTCAGAAGATGACTCACTTTACAAGTGGTTCCTACTCCTCATCCCTGTGACCACCTTTGGCCTGGGAACATGGCAGGTAATGATGAACATGTCTTTCTTTACACTACTAAAGCTCTTAGCTCCACTGGACTCATGTAAGTATACATGGGTTGGTTACAGGTCCAGCGACGGAAATGGAAGCTGAAGCTAATTGCAGAGCTGGAATCAAGAGTTACAGCTGAGCCTATCCCCCTACCTGCAGAGTGAGTAGTCATCCTTCCCCTCTTACTTCTAGGTCCTGATCAGACCTACGTAAGAGCTTATATTCCATTAGATGTTGAGGCTCTATGGCCTAATGCTAACCCATAGAAGATTCAGTTATCTATTCTTATACTTGTTTTACAGATGAAAAATATTCAGCTCCAGAGAGAAGTAAAGACATAGCTAGTGAGTAGCATAGCCTCCCCATGCCATACCTTGTTAGTCTTCCTGCTCCATTGACTGGTAAAAATCACCAAATTTGTCTTAGATGACCTAATGTTAAGTCACTCTACTACTATAAAAGGACTTTTATTCCCTTTTCTTTCATGACCCCATAAGATGAGGATTAAGGCACTTACTAGCTGTGTGACCCAGGCCAAATTGCTTAAGCCCAATTGCCTCAAAAAAGAAAAAGAATATCTTCATGTAAGGGAGAAAGGTGACCAAAAAATTCCTTGGCTGGCAGTTTTGCCAGAAACCATCCCAATAAGCTTTTTTTATTGCCTTCTCTACAGTCCAATGGAGCTGAAAGACTTGGAGTATAGGCCTGTGAAGGTCAGAGGGCATTTTGACCACTCCAAGGAAATCTACATCTTGCCCCGAACCATGGTCGACCCTGCAAGAGAGACCTGGGATTCAGGCCAAATGTCTTCCACAATAGAAAGTGGTGCTAATGTTGTTACTCCTTTCCACTGTACAGATTTGGGGTGAGTTGAACCAATTGAGAACCAGCTGAAGTTGTAGGTGTGGTTATAATTAACTTCCTTATAGGAAGGCTCATCTATGAGCCTCCCATTTTAGAACTCTATGACCAGAAAGTTCATATTCAGTTGTCCTGGAAGCAGTACACCTCTATTTTTCTATCTACTGTACGCTTAATGGCACTTTCTAAATGATCCTGACATATTGAGTCAACAGTTTGTAATTCATCATCACCAATGAACAGGAATGGTTATGAGAATCCAAAAAATTGTTTGAGGCCAATTCCATCTCTAAACAGCACTTATGGTAGACTTTTGACTTTGTCATAAGAGCTGGAAAGGCTAAAGGTAATTTTATCCAAATTGTTTGAAGTACAAAGTAAAAGGAACTGTCCAAGACACAAAACAGGGATTTTAACCTAGGCATTCACCAAAACTCCGAGTCATGACTAGATCTGAGGAAATGGGAGGGTGAAATGCCTAGTTCTTGGTAAAGTAGGTGGCAGATGGGGACACCATTTAAAACTTATTATCTAAGGCATCATCAGATGAGGTTGCATCTGGCCTTCTAGACCTCAACACCAGAGTCTAAAACAGATCACAAAGGAGCTTTAACACTACTTTTTCCTTCTATAAAAAATTTAGGATCACGATCCTAGTGAATAGAGGATATGTTCCCAGGAAAAAAATAAATCCCGACACTCGGCAGAAAGGCCAGGTAAAGAACCTAAGTTTGTCCTTACTACATGAAAGAGGATTTATCTCAGAACCCTGTATTTCAAACGCCTATTTGAAGTTGTCTGGGAAAAGATGACTTTTTTTTCTTAATAGATTGAGGATGAAATTGAACTCATTGGAATGGTGAGATTGACAGAAACTCGGAAGCCCTTTGTCCCTGAAAACAGGCCAGAGAAAAATCGCTGGCACTACCGTGACCTGGAGGCTATGGCAAAGATCACAGGCGCTGAACCCATATTTATTGATGCCAACTTCAGTATGTTGTGAATCTGGGAATTGGGGGTGTATGGTGGCTTTTATTCTCCAGCTTACCTTTTCCTTCTTAGACTTTAACTTACCACTTGATTATTATCATCAAAATTCTTCACTTTCCCTAGGTAGGAAGCCTAGGAGCACAAAGTCTTATGTATGGCCAGTTAAATTTTAGAGGAGAAAAAGACTACTAGATTTATATATGCTAGGGTTGTCTCCCCTTAAACAATGCATTTGTATGTATGAAGTAAAGGACTTGAATTAAGTGAGGTCTAAGATCCTTCCCAGTTCTTAGAAGAAATCGCTATATTGCCAGATAGTATAGCTTAGTAGTCAAGCTTGGTCCCCAGCTGAGATCCAAAATACTGTTTTGTTTATTTCTGTCTATAGAAAGCACAATCCCAGGAGGGCCCATTGGTGGCCAAACAAGAATAACCTTGAGGAATGAACATATGCAGTACATCATTACTTGGTAAATTAAATTATGTAGAGCTTAAAAATAAGACATGTTGTAACATGATTTACCAGGTCTAATTATTATTTGCCTTTCCAACCAGGTATGGACTATCTGCAGCAACAACCTACATGTGGTTTAAAAAGTTTGTTCGACTACCCTAGCAGACATTTGTAAATATTTTAAAAATTAATAAAAGGCTCCCTTCTCTGCCTAATGAAGTTCTACTCTCCCATTTGATACAAATACCACCCTAGTCATCATGTGTATTACTACTCCAACATCTTATTTGAATTCCCACTACCAAAGTGACTTTACTCAAGTCCAGGTCTGATGGTACCATGTCCTCCCCACCTCCAGTAGCTGATCATTATGCATCTATGATCAAATAACTTTAAAAAGATCTTTATGATTTTGATAGTGACTTATCACAGGACACCCTCCATCACACTTTTGTTTCAAGTTTTTATTTTTACGTAGGGAAAAATCAAACATACATTTAACCCAATTTAGTTGCAAGTTCCTTAGCTTTTGCTTTTTCCAGCTTGGCAATACGAGCCACTGATTTTGGACCCAGAACGTTGCCACCCCAGTGCCGACGGATCTGAAAAGGACAAGAGAAAATTTAACTTTTACTCATATTTAAAAAATACTTCCCTTCACCCCCTTTGAAAGAATTTCAAAGCCTATCAAAGATTTATAATCAAAGATAAGCACTGTGTACGAATGTGGTGATCACAGTATAATTTAATTAGTTCTTACCTCATCATATCTATCATTGTAATTGGTTTTGATGGCTTCTACCAGCTTTGCCAGGGCTCCCTTATCTTCACTGTTGAGAAAGACAATAGTTAACATCACAGAACCCCTTAACAGTGTTATCTTAACTTTTTTAAAGATACAGAACCTTTTGTCTCAGGGTCAATATTACTACATGATCTTTCAGGCGAAGAAATTCTTTGCATCATTGTCAAAAGGTTCAGAATAAAAGCTTTTTTTGGGCAAGGCAAAGGGGTCAGGGTCAAGTGACTTGCCCAAGATCACACAGCTAGGTAATTATTTTGTGCCTGAGGCCAGATTTGAACTCCTCCTGACTCCAGGCCAGTGCTCTATCCACTCTGCCATCTAGCTGCCCCAAAAGTTTATCTTCTAACTACCCCCCCCCCCCCCCCCCCCCCCGGTTTGGCAGCAATTCCCCAAATTAGCTAGTTGCTAATTGCAATCAGACATGTAAAATAGGCTCTTTTAGGGTAGGTCAAATTTAAACTCATTCCCCACAGAGCCTTTTAGATTTAAAGTTAAGTGACTGAATAACAAAACAGACTTACGGATTAACTTGTGTGAAGGCGATGCTTGTGCAGGTCTTTCTGTGAACTAAACGCCCAAGTCTGGCTTTACCTTTGATAATACAGTAAGGAACCCCCATTTTCCGGCACAAAGCAGGAAGGAAGACCACTAGCTGTAAGATATATAAGATATATGAATAATTAAGTCTAGAGCACTTGTCAGTCACAAGATAAAAATGAAACACCTCTGGCATTTGCTCAGGGTTAAAAAGCTCGTATATTTATTCTTCATGCCTTATTAATTCAGGTGAAGAAATTCATGCATCACTGCAAAAGCCAAAAGCTCATTTACTATAGGATCTCAAGTCTCTTAAAAACATTCTAGGGAACTAAACAACTATCATTTTAATATGACTGATCACAAATACACACCCACCCACCCCAGCCTATTTCAATTTAAGAACACCAAATCCTTATCTTTTACAATTTCCCAAGTTTAGAATTTACCTCAATGGGGTCCACGTCATGTGCAATCACTACCAACTGTGCCTTTTTGTTTTCTACCAGAGTAGTAACAGTGTTAACACCTAAAAAACATAACAGGAGTGTTTACATGGGTTCTTCATAGCTGCTGTTATTTTCTAGCTCTTTGGTCAAAAATAATAAACTGGATCTTCAGCTATGGCTCAGGGTTAAAAAGCTCGTGTATTTGATCTACAGTTATTTCAGGTGAAGAAATTCACACATCATTGCAACAGCTTGACCAACATTCATCTATTATTTAACCAATTTAGACAAGAACTAATTTACCTGCTCTGAGGACAGGTGGTCTCTTAGTGGGGACATCTCCTTTGCCAGCAGCTTTTTGTTCAGCACGGGCCAACAGCCTTTGCTTCTTCTCTTGCTTTGTCTCAGGCCTGTACTTGTGGGCCAGTTTAAGGAGCTGAGTAGCTATAAAACAAATAAGTATGTTGGTTAAGGTTTTGATTTTAAAACAACTATTTCAATGTTCCTTATATTTTGTGCATCAGCGATCTTGGTGGTTAAGTATGTAATCACCGCTACTCAGATAGCAAATATCGTAATCATCATTTGCACATATTCCTATTCCTCTAGTTATGTCAAAAGTTAATGACATTTAAGTCATGATAAAATAAAACAGACCTTAGGTCATATTAATCCTGAGATAAGAACATAACTCAACTCCAGCACTTATAACTATACAAAATTATATCCTTCCATGAGTTAAAGTAAATTTAGGCACACTTGTGTTAAAAATGTGACCCTTCAAAATATTAAAAACTTGAAATTTATCGTATTTGCCAGCAGCATCTTTAAAAAGAATAGACAAATTAGAAGTTAATCTTTACCTGTCTGGCGATCCAAAGCTTGAGTGAACTGGTTAATTGCTGGTGGCACTTTCAAACGCTTATAAAGGATGGACCTCTGCCGCTGCAGTCTTATGTATCGAGGCCATTTGACAAATCGAGTAAGGTCTCTTTTAGGCTGAATGTCCTGACCTAAGGAAGAAAATGTTGAGAAGCTTGCAATGCTCATTAGGTTTGTATTAATTGACAAAAAGAGTGCATCAGTGATCTTGGTGGTTATAAATGTCATCACCATCATTCAAGATAGCAAATATTCTTTTCCATCATTTGCACAACTATATTTCTTGGTGGACTTAGTTGTCCTTTTGCCTTTAACTAAATTCCCAATAGTATTTGTAGGTCATTCAAATATTTGGTTAAGGGTACAATCAGTGCTAAAATACATTTGATAAGATTGTCAGCATCACTCACCAATACCAAAGTTCTTGGGCCGCTTCTCAAATAAAGGATTGACCACTTTCTTGGCCTCCTGCTTCTTCACAACAGCAGGGGCCGGAGCCACCTTCTTCCCCTTGGCCTTCTTCCCTTTGGGCTTTAAAAACAATAAATCTGCTATCAAGAAGTCAGCACTCTCAGCTGTACCTTTTCCTACACATCCTTGATTTTGTTATCAGAAGACATAGGCTCAAATCCTTCTTACATCTGTGGCCTCATTTCACCTTTAAAATACTAGAATAGAAATGGCTTCTAATACGGCTTAACAAGGTTTACCAAAGCCTACTGCTTAATAAAAGCTTGATTTTTTAAGAGACTAGGCTAAACCACCAGGAAGGAAAAAGGTGGCTAAGCAGTTACATGTGTCTGAGTTTTACAAACATCCCATTTGATTCTCAAAACACCCTGCAAGAAATGTGCAATTATCCCCACTTTTTTAGGAGTCGAATGAGAGAAGCAGAGAGGTTAAGTGAGTAACTTGCCCAGTCACCGTATCTGAGGTCGAATTTTAACTCGGGTTTGGGTCTCCCTGACCTGACTCCTGGCCTAGAGCCACTGTAGTGCTTCTGGTTTTCCAGCAGCAAACCACGAGACTTAAGGAATTCAACTGGATCTGCGTTTCTCCACCAGTAGAACTCGAGAGAAGACAGTCTCCTGGCGGACAGTTAAGTACTAACGCTCCACGATTCAGGCCCCGTTTCCCGATTCTTTGGGCGGCTGCAACACCATCCAACCTCCCTGAATCCCGGCGACTGAGTTCGGGGAATCAGTGCAACCCGACTGGTCGCCGGACTCAAGGGCCCCTCGACTGCCAGCACCGTGAGGGCTAACTCCCTTGGACACGGGGTCCGGACTCAAGCCCAGCGGCCTTCCTGACCCCGCGAATCGCCCCTTGCCCTCCCGCCGGCCCCCGTCGCTTCTTTCCTTATCCCGCAAGCCTAGATCCTGCGGAGGAACCCCCTGAAGCTTGCTCAGGCCGAAGCTGCTCAGCTACCGCCCGTAAAGGGAGTAGATGGAGATGGATAGAGACAGACCCGAGAACCCGCGAAATGGCACAACAGCTCACCATCTTGGCCGGCGAATCGAGAAAGGAAGAAAAGAGAATTGTGGGTAATATGTATTACGCGGCAGTCTCGCGAGCGTCTGCGCACGCGCGAGATTTGCTTTTCTTTTCTGAGGGTGTGTGGGAAGGGGGCGGTCTTGAAGGCCAAAGGGAGAACTTTCTCCTCCTCTGCCCCTCCCCGCTGAGTTTTTAAAGGGACCCCAGCCCGGCCCAGCCGGACCCGGCTTCAGCTCGCGAGGGGCCAGGTAAGTGTTCCCGGAAGCGTGCAGCCCGGCCTCCGCGCCATCGTTTTCGTTTTGTCCGTCCGTCTCTGCGCCCGCTGGCGGCCCTGGCTGCCCGCGCTGTCCCCGGGCTCTTCTGGAGGCGGCTCCCCGGGCGCGGGGGCGCGCGGAAGCGTCCCCAGGCCGCGCCCGGCCCCGCTCCCCGCCCCCCGCCCCGGCCCCGGCCCCGAGTGTCCCCGGCGCCCGGGGCCGCTCTGAGGACACGGGCGGGGGGCAGCTTATGGAGCGCCCTGGTGACGGGACTGGTGATTGCGGGCAAGCTGCTACTGCCGGACGGTGAAGGCGGGCCGTGGCCCCGCCCTGCCCCCTGCTCCCAGCCCGCCTCGGCCGGGGCTGCCCAGTGCCTTCCTCCTGGAACCCTGACAGACTGCCCATTGCAAACACTGACCTTATCTCCACTTTACAGGTGCAGAGACTGAAGGGGGAAGGGGCAACCGTTTATCGAGCACTGACCGGCTGCCAGACAATTGTCCAACAGAATGAGATAGTATTACTAATAAATACTAATATTGTTTCATTTGATTCTCCAAACAATTTGAGCTAGGTGCAATTATCCATATGTTACAGAGAAGCAAACAAAGGTTAAGTGATTTGCTCAGGGTCACTTAGCTACAAAATATCTGAAGCCAAATTTGAGCTTCCAGACTCCAGACCTTAGAGTCTTTCGACATCACTACCTTATCTACGTTATTATTCCCATAAAAAGATTATTTAATGTTTCATTTTTTCCCCAATTACATGTAAAAACAATATTCAGTATTCATTTTTTAAAACTTTGAGATTGGGGCGGCTGGGTGGTGCAGTGGATAGAGTACCGGCCCTGGAGTCAGGAGGATCTGAGTTCTAATTCGACCTCAGACACTTAGTAATTACCTAGCTGGGTGGCCATGGGCAAGCCATTTAACCCCATTTGCCTTGCAAAAACCTAAAAAAAATAAAAAAGAAACAAAAAACTTTGAGATCCAAATTGTCTCCTTTCCTTCTTCCTCACACCCATCACCATAGAAAAAGCAAGCAATTTGATATGGGTTATATATATGTTGTGAGATATACCTCTTCCAAAAAAAAAAGAAACCTCAAGAAAAATAAAGTTATAAAGATAGATCTTCAATCTCTATTCAGATGTCATCAGCTCTTTGTCTGAGGAGGATGGACAGCATTCATTGTTTATCTTCATTTTACAGGTGAAGGAAGACTCAGAGAGTTTGAGGTTTGCCTAGAGTCAGTCTCTTAGTAGATGTCAGAGGCAAAATTTTCACCCAGGTTGCCATCACCTGTAGAATCACTGCTACAAGTCATTATTTTCATGCAGTACTTACAAGATGACAACTTTTTAATGCCTGTTAATGCCACTGGTGTGTTTTGACTTCAAGTCTAGTGTTCTTCCCAGAGTGGGGAAGGATCTTATTCAGTCACATGCTATGTATCTGAGGCTGTATCTGAATTCAGGTCTCCTAGGTGCAGTGCTCCATTCACTAAACCATGCTGCTTCCAGTAACACATAATTTCTTTGCCTTATCTTACTAGAATAATGCAATGGCCCAACAAAGAGTCCTCCCTCAGAGCAAAGAGACCCTCCTTCAGTCCTACAACAAGAGACTGAAAGATGATATCAAGTCGATCATGGATAATTTCACTGAGATAATAAAGACAGCCAGGGTAAGTAAAGGTAAAGGAGCTAACTTCTCACCTTTGTGTATTTTACTTCATAGGAGGCAGCAAGGCAAAAGCAAAAACTTGATCCAGAGCCAAAGACTGGCATGAATTTAAAAGTATTGGTGTCCCTCTGGAGCGTTGGGATTTGGAATATTGAGTTGTTTTAAGTTTCTTTCCTTTCCTACTTTCTGTATAGATGAGAGGAGTTGAAAGGTAAGTAAGGAATGTTTAAGTTTTTACCGAGCAGGTCAGAGACAGAGTGCCAGTATATCAGTAGCAGTTTATTAATCATTTTCTTTGCAAGGAACTGATTTGCAAATTATGGGATTACTCCATTCCTTGCTGCTGTGGAGCCAAATATTTTATACATATCATAAGTGGGCAGGTGGTTCATGAAACAATGAGATTTGGGACTGGACAAGCCCACCATACAGGATATCACTTGTGACCATCCAAGTAGGATTCTAACAGAGCTTGCCTATGAAACAGAATTCGAGAAACCAAATTATTATAATTAACTTCATTATACTTAACATACTAATCAATAGAAGATGATAACTTTTTTTTTTTGCAAGGCAAATGGGGTTAAGTGGCTTTCCCAAGGCCACACAGCTAAGTCATTATTAAGTGTCTGAGACTGGATTTGAACCCAGGTACTCCTGACTCCGGGGCCAGTGCTTTATCTGTGCCACCTAGCCACCCCTAAGATGATAACTTTTGACAGGGAGAACCAAAACCTGTCAGTGATTTTCAGTTATATCAAGAATATTAAATCCTGGATCAATTAACATTGACAGAGAATCATTGAAATCTTAGAACCAGGTGATAATCCAACCCTAAAATAGCAACATCTCTGACAAGGAATCATCATACTGCCATCATACTTCACTTGACAGAGTGCTTAATATCTCCCTTGGCCACCTGTTCCATTGTGTTCCACATATGGAACTGAAATCTGCCTCCCTGTGATTTCTACCTATTGTTCCTAGTTTTACTCTTGACAGATTATAGGGAACAGATTTATTCTCATTTCTCCCTAAATTTCCTTTTCTTTGGATTAAAAAGTACCAGGTAGTTCAGTGCTTTCTGGCCATCCAACATTAAAGCTATTCCTTCCATATTTGTGTTGCCAAGATTTGGTGAGCATGAGGTTTTTGTTTTTTGTTTTAGTCCTTATAATAGAAATAGAATAGAAATAGGGACTGGAGCAGTGATTGCATTGATATTTATGGTATTCCCCAGAAAGGGAAATGCCTCTGCCTATGCAGATCAGCAACTTCTTTGAAAATTATAGCTCTTGAGAGTTGTCATGAACAGTGGTGTCAAATTCAAATAGGAGGCCACTAAACCATTTATAAGAATCACATAGTACTGTTATTTATGTCTTATTGAATTTCTATTTATTCTATTAAATATTTCCCAGTTGCATTTTTATCTGATTTAAGCCACATTTATTTTTGGTTAAACTGAATTATCTTCACCCCAATTCAAAAGTACATAGAATATTATGTGATTGTTGTATTATTATAATCATATTACTATCAACATCATCAATATTAGAACAACTGCTTAGGAAATGAAATCTTGTCTTCCTTTTCTGCCTGTCCCCCCTTTCTCCTCTTTGGATCATATCATAATATTTTAGTTCTCCTACACTCAGCTTTTCCTTTCTTTCCTACTTCTCCTTTCTGTAGGGAGGTAATGCCCAGGATCAGATTGACTTTACCTGACCTTGTGCTATAAGGTGGTGATGGAGGGGTGATAACTTTCCTTCTTAATCCAGAAGTCTTGGAGTGGGGAGAAAGATAACACTACCTTCATGGGGCCCATGAGTCTCTTGCTCTTTTTATATGCCTCTGGTTCCTTTTCTTTTGTCGTTCCTCCCCCCAAATCCCAGTTAGGTTCCAAGAGTTATTTGACATTGTTCTTGTTTCTCCTTTAGATTGAAGATGAAACTCAGGTATCCCGGGCAACTCAGGGTGAGCAGGACAATTATGAAATGCATGTGAGAGCTGCCAATATTGTAAGTAAGCTTTGTTCTTTCTTCTCTCTCCCTCTTCCATGGCTTGCTTTGAAGGGCAGGCAACAGCAACACACATTTTGCTTGCTTCCTGTAGGCCATACCTAAACTTGGGTTCTGTTTCTTTTCCATCATCTCGCACTCCCCAATCCAAAGTCTGAATTTGAGTCATGCAGTTGGTTGTCTTCAACCTTCTCACCATGTTCAAAGGAAATACTTGTGCCCCTTACAATCAGTGCCCAAAAAAGGTCATCTAAAGGATAAAAAAGAAAATATCCTCAAATCTCATATTAGATCTTTATTAAGCACTTTTTAAAATAATAAATTTATTTTTCAACTACATGCAATGATAGTTTTCAACATTCATTTTTTTAAGATTTTGAGTTCCACATTTTTCTGTCTCTCCTTTCCCTCTATTCCCTTGACTGTGAATAATATAATATAGGTTATACATTGAATAACTATGTTAAACATATTTCCATGTTAATCACGTGTGAAAGAAGAATCAGAACAAAAAAGAAAAAACCATGAGGGGAGAAAAACATAAAACAAATTTTAAAAATTGAAAATAGTATATTTTGGTTTACATTCATCCTTCTCTGGATATGGATGATATTTTCCATCACAAGTCCTTCAGATTATCTTTGATCTTTGTACTGCTGATAAGTGCAAGTCTATCATAGTTCTTCACATCATGTTGCTGTTAATGTGTACAATATTCTTCTGGTTCTTCACTCAGCAACAGTTTTTGCAAGTCTTCAGGCTTTTCTGAAGTCCTGCTGCTCATGATTTCTTATAGAACAATAGTACTCCAACACATTCATATACCACAATTTGTTTACTGACCTTTGTTTAGTTTGTCATAGGAAGAAAAATTTAAAAATATAACAGAGGCCTCATAGGTTGAAGGGGGTTGGGAAGGGACATCTGTAGGAAACATTGTGAGCAAAGACTTCTAGAAAAGAAAGCCAAGGTCCCCCTATTCAGGTGAAAATGGTTCTAGCCATCGTTGTGTAGATTGTGAAGAAGCTATGAAAACCAAACCAATTTTCCTTCTCAGTGTTTCCCCTGTACCCAGAAACCCCCACAAATGAAAACTGACTGCAATGGTAATCCCTAGAATGTTATTTCTTTGATAGGTGGTGCTAAAAGCTTCTTTTGTTATTCATAAGATCTCTTTTGTCTTGAAATTTTGTGATTCAAGAGGGGCAAGATCAGGAAGGAGGGGTAGTATATGGAATTTTCCCATGTGAGGTTCAAATAATTAAAGTTGTTGTAGTTATTAGAAAGTCAGAGGTTAAAAGGGGATTATCATTACAGAGTAAATTTGCAAACTCATATGGAAACATTGCCTTGTTCAGAACTTCCTTCTCTGTTTATGGGGGACAACTTTACCACACAGAAGACTAAGTATGTGAAGTCTATTCTTAATTCCCCCATTTTTAAGGGCTCTAAATTGGCTAGAAAGAGATGAAGGGTTTGGGCACCAGACACATCTGTGGTCAATCTATCCCTTATTAAACACCTAAGCTGATCCTAGGCGCTAGGGATGGAAAAATAAAAATGAAGGAATGTCTTCTCTATTGGAAGAAACCACACATGACCATACCCACATGTACACACACATATATATATGTTAGTACATTGAAAACAAAGGTTTTTGCCAGGTAAATTTTGGTGAGGGAGATACTAGTGGCTAAGGGGAATCAGAAAAGGCTTCATGCAGAAGGTGGTATTTGATCTTTTCCTTTGTGGAAATAATTCTGAAGGGAGATCTCTGTCCTATCCCCAAATTGCTACTTTCCCAGCCTCCTTAAACCCCATTTCCTATCTTATCTATTAACATTGCCAAGGTCCGAGCCGGGGAGTCCCTGATGAAGCTTGTCTCTGACCTCAAGCAATTTCTCATCCTCAATGACTTTCCCTCTGTGAATGAAGCCATCGATCAGCGTAACCAGCAGCTTCGGGGTTTGCAGGATGAGTGTGACAAGAAGCTCATTTCCCTGCGGGATGAGATTTCCATTGACTTGTACGAGTTGGAGGAGGAGTATTACTCGTCCAGGTACAAATAGGGCTCTGTACTCCAGAAGCTTGTGAAACTGCCTCCTCTTCCTTTCTTCATCAGCCTCTCCCAGGGAGCAGGCAGCAGGAGAGCTGGCCAAATCAGTGGCTCAGGAGGAAGCCTTTGACCCTTCCTACAACTGTGCTTCCCCAGGTTACTGGCTTTCTTGACTTTTGTGGGGTTTTTTCACCCTCATGAGATGATCTCTTACCTGGGAGTTCTGTGAAAGCCACCCCATAAAAGAAAAATTGATCTCTTCTTTGGTGACCCGGGTACCCACTTTCTCTAGGGATGTCAATAATGCCAAAGTGGAGGCTGAACTATGGATGTGGGTACTTCTGTCCCAGAATAACTAATCTCAGAACAAAGATGTCTGGACTAGAGCATTGTACCTACTGTAGGTTTCTGAAAATCTACTTTTTTTGCTTTGGTGATTTCCCAGTGAATGGACCTAGAATCTTCAAAGTGTCAGAATTGGGAGGGACAGAGCTTCAATCTCATTTCAAACAACCTATTTATAGATTGCAAAACTGAAGTCACAGAAGGAAAGGAAATTTGACTAAGGAATAAAATCTGTGTCTCTTGAGGCTCATAAAACACTAAGTAGCCTTTATACATCAGCCTCTCTGAGAAAGTAGCACATGCTGATTCTCTACTATTTCAGTTGCTACTGTGTTGTGCATTTAAATGTTTTCTCTTTGATTGTAGGCTGATTGCTCTTAGCACTAGTAGCACATAGGTGTCCAGGGAACAAAGACCAATTTTAACATTAGCCTGAAATAAATCTGTCAAGGAGACAGATTGGATTCAGGGTGAAGCTGAGAATAACAGTGGAAAGATTTCCAAACATTTCAAAGCTCAATCTCTACAACTTTGGGAATATCTATTTTTGGAATTCTCTGTTAAAAGTCTTCAGAAGTCAGAACGGGAAAAGGCCTTAAAAGGAGTTATTCACCTTTTTAAATTTTTTTGGGGGGTGCGAGGCCATGGACTTTTTTGTTGCAGTCTGGTGAAGCCCATGGCCCACTTCTCAAAACATTGTTTTCAAATAATAGAAGAAATGCTAAATTCAAGTTATAAGCTAGTGAAGAGAGATGTAAATTTTATGCTATTTAAATTCACAGGCCCCCTCCCCATATTTCCACAGTTAATGGACCCCAGGTTAAAGCCCTGCTCCATTCCACCTCTTCTGCACACTCCTTCCCACCTCCCTGTCTAGCTCAATCTTATTTTACTGAGGCCAAAGGAGAAAAAATAAATTGTTTCTCTGTGCTCAGTAGACACAAAGCTGATGAATCTTCAGATTTCTCTCTAGATGGCATCATGCTTCCTTTTGCCCCTTTGGACCTAACAGTGCCTTTAAAATGCTCATTTTTGGACCAAAGAGGCTTGTGAACCTGGTTTGGAGAGGGTCAAAGACCAGATCTGGCTATGAATTTTAAATGTGTAGTTGAGCCTCCTTAAGACTTATTTTCCTGAGGAGGCTCAGTTTCATCCCACCTCTTAATTGCCCTGTATCATTTTAATACTTGAAATGGAAAATGAGAAGCACTTTTAGAGGTAGAGATGTTTAGCAATAGAGCACCACAGCTATCATCCCATGCCAAGCTTTTTATTCCACCTCTTCCCACCTCCTGAATTCTCAGGATCCTTGTCCAGTTTTAATTCTTTCACCTGTTCCCCTGAAAAAAGGGACTTTCCTGTAGTATATCTCTCTGTTCTTATTTTTCACAGATGCTTTATATTACACAGATTCTGGGCAGGTGAAATTCCTTTGTTAAGCCCCTGAGAATGAAGAGTAGATTTTCCTTTGTGGGAAGAACTCCATGACCTGGAATCAGGGGATCAAATGATTATGACATCATAGATTCATAGAATGCCCAAGCTAGAAGGGATCTTTAGAACTTTAGAAAGAGGCTACTCAAGCTCCCTTGTTGTCTCAGGAGAAGAAACTGACCCCCAGACAAGTAAATGACTCACATACCCAGTGAGTGGCAGGACCAAGACTAGAATTCAGGTCCTGACTCCTAAACTAGTATTCTTTCCATTAGGCATCTCCCTTCCTCCTCATCCTAATGTTAAGTGTTCAGTCAGATTTGCTGTCCTTTTCCCTAATTTGCCATACTACCTGATAAAATGACCTCAGCTCAGATTCTCAAGTGCTTTAAACCTGACCTGTCCCATCTTTCCTCCCTATCTCCTGAAGCAGAAATTGCCTCAGATCTGTTCCTTGAAATCCTAGAGTGCCTTAATGTGGGGGGTGGTCATGGTAGGGGTGGTAAGGATAAACTTGGCTAAGTGGGTAAGTCCAGTGTTGGAAATGGTGATTCTTACATACCTTGTCCTACCATGCACCCTGTATGACAATTCTAAGGGGGCAGATTGATGATGATGATGATAATGGTGATGATTTTGAAACTGTTAGTTGTCTCCATCTTGTTATATATTTAATCTTATCTTTCTTTATTCAATTTCCATTCCTCTGACCCCATTCCCATGTAAATAAAGTTTTCACTGTAAGCAAACTGGGACACCAAGCACCTCTTCAAATGTTTTTCTCCATATGAGCTGCTAATTATACCATCCCTACTGTGTTCTTTTCCCTCCTCCTGCTTTCTTGCACCCACTTTGCCGTCTCTCCCTATTGTTTGTTTTTTTCCCCCAGGCCACCTCTTCTGCTCCATGTCTATAATGGACTTCCAGAATTGGGGAGCCAGATGAGGTCTAGATTAAGGGAAAACAGTATCCAAGAGTTAAGGAAGCTTGGGAAAGGGATCAGTTAGTTTATCCCTTCAGAAACAGCACCTGGTTTGGTCCCCCCTTCCCCCCCCCAACAGCTGAATCCAGGGTCATATCACTCAGAATCTGGTGGAAATTACCAGGTTTGAGGATGTATATTGGAGGGTCAGATGTGATGACATCTAGACTAGATTTCATGCCCAAATAGCAAGAGTTCAGGGCAATAAAACATCCAGTTAAAATAAAAATGTTCTGAGAACTTAATGAATGATAGCCATTGATCATTTGGAGTTATGACTATCTTATCATAAAACTGGGACCAAGAAATTTTGTTTTTGACCCCCCTGATGAAAGGGACTTTGAGAGCATTCAGCCTCTTTCCTTCCATTTTGCACATAAGGAAACTGAAGCCCTGAGTTTTTTTTTTTTTGGTTATTTACTTCCCTAAAGTCAACCAGGCCTTTATTGTTGTCATACAGTCAAGTCTGTTCTTCCTGACCCTGTGTACCATAGCATACCAATAGTGTCCATGGGGTTTTCTTGGCAAGGATACTAAAGTGGTTTGCCATTTCCTTCTCCAGAAGCAAGCAGAAGTTAGATGACTTGGTCAGAGTCTCACAGCTAGTAAATATCTAGGGCCAGATTTGGACTCAGGTCTTGTCTCTAGCTCTCTATCCACTGAATCATCTAGCTGCCAGACTTGCCACATGTATTGAGTCCAAATATTTAGATGTAAGAGCCCCGAGAGGTGTGTTGGATTGTGGCTGAATCTTTTAAAATCCAGCAGAAATCTTCCACCCCCCCCCCCCAACCTGGGGAATTCAGTTTCATTCTCATTCAGATTTTTGCTGCTTCAGAGCTGTAGCAGAAACTATTGACCTCTTTCAAATGGAGCTATCATTTTAACTGGTTGTGCAGTAGTATAAATGGAAGGTCTTTGCTTTGTTGA
The DNA here is from genome assembly GCF_037893015.1 of Macrotis lagotis. Classification (NCBI taxonomy): domain Eukaryota; kingdom Metazoa; phylum Chordata; class Mammalia; order Peramelemorphia; family Peramelidae; genus Macrotis; species Macrotis lagotis. The sequence goes on from NC_133658.1 coordinate 286,927,191, forward strand.
GCTTGCAAAAATCTCTCACACAGGTGATCCATGCTTCAGAGAAGTGATAGGAGCCTAGATTGAGAGTCAAAAACCTTGTAGGGTCTAAACTCTCAACCAGGATGGTCTTCCATGAGGCCACCTGGTTCAACCCGCCACTTTTCACAGGGGAGGAAACAGAAGCCCAGGGGCCTGCCCTTGAGGTTAGAGTTAGTAAGTATCCAAATTAGGGCTTCTGGCTTTTTTTAAAAATTGTATCACACTTCTTTCCTGGACCCAGAAAGACAGTTAAAAATACTGACAGACACATGCAAAACAATGAACAGATAGATGTGAATTAATGAATACCTGTGTGATTGTGATCCTATTTTCAAGGTAGAGGAGAACTAACCTCTTTTAAAGGATCCTGCAAAAGTCTTTTCTTTTTTAGCAGATAATTATCCTGTTCTATACTGATCCTGAATGTCTTATAATCAGGTTTGCTTAGGGTGAGACCATTCCATGAAGGCAGAGATCTGGGAATTAGGGAGTGGTAAGTCAAGTTTGGGTGGGTAGGGATTTCTTTTGAGGATTGGTACTGTTTTCTAAATGCTCTGCTTCTGTCTTGCTTTTTTTTTTTCCCTTTTATCCCCTTTTCCCTTGCCTTCACACCTCTCCCTGCTCCTGCTGTCTTTCTTCCTGGGGTTTTTTTTGGCTATGGAAAAGCTACAGTCTTTGCGACACTATTGATCTGCCCCTGTGTGAAGCCTACTGGAGGCAGGACCTCACCTCATTCTCCCCTGATGGCCTCTCAGCACCTCTGCTAGTGTCTCCTGCAGAGCCTGGCACGGCCCCTGGGCAGGGGCCCACACCAGTGCTCCCTCACGTCAATGGGCCTGGCTCAGGGCCCACGGAGCATGCCTGACAGGAGCCCGTTGTGATGCTGTCAAGGGTGCTTGCTGCTGACTTCAGCTACTACCACAGCCTACAGCTGCCCCTGTGGGCACGAGCTGCCACTTGGAGAGCAACACGTTAGTATTTCAGTCTGAGTCTTCCTTCCCTTTGTTCACCTCTCCTTTAGCTGCAGGGATAAATCCCAGGGGCCCAGGCCATCCACTAAACCTCACTTCCTTTTCCTGGGCCTAACCTTTCTTTGGTGAAAGACAATATATTCTTGAAATTAGAGCATGACTGTAGACATTATGTGAGGGACTTGGGGAATTTGTTAGCCCTGAGTCTTGTATTATATAGAGCCCAACATTTTAAGTCAGGAAAGTCCCAGGGGACTGCTCTTCATGAAATCGTCCTCTGCCTCCACTGTGACCCATTTGGGGACATTAGAACTAAGAGGAAGATGATGGCTCTGGATTTCATCTTACATTCAGAAGAATAAGAGAAAGAGAGAATGTGTGTGTGTGTGTGTGTGTGTGAGAGAGAGAGAGAGAGAGATTGATTGATTATGGGGAAGGACCATATGCTTGGATTTCTAAGTAGATATAGAAGGAATGTGGTATTAAGTTAAGCAGAACCCACAGTAGCCACATTAAAAACTGATGTTTGTTGGCAGATTTAGCCTCTGTAAGTGAACCAAATGTTGCCCAGTGCACCTTTATCTCACAAGAGAAATACTTTGACTTAGAGTCACCTTTTCATGCAAGTTCTGTATTAAAGGTGACTTCTTGAAATGTTGTTCCCTGGAGCTCAGGTGAACAGAGGGAAGGGATTACACTGTAATTTACCATTTCCCAAAATGATTCTCTTTATTTTTGTACCTAGACTTGAATAAATAAATCATGAAGCTTTGGTAACTTGTTTCTCTTCTCAGTCCCCACTTATGTGTGAACTCACAGGTTGAAGAAGCTGGCTGCTGGTCCCCTAACATCTGAGAATCCAAGGCCCAGATCTTGAGGGGGGACAGAAAAGAAAGTAACTCCTCCCCACTGTATCACCTGATGGAGAAAGATGGGCAGCTCTTAGTCAGCTGTAAGATGACAAGCATTTATTATAAATAAGTGCCTACTGGCACCAAATGCTAATAGGGATTAGGAGTAAAAAGATCTCTCCTCAAGGAGCTTGTATTTGGATGATGTAAAGCAGGAGGTGGTTCTAAAGAAAAACATTGAACATAGAATGTCAGAACTAGAAGGAAGCTTGAGCTCACTGACTAAATTCAATGTAAGCCCCTTATTTTTCCAAAGTGGGACCCAGACAGCTTGTCTGGGGTCACAAGTGAGTAACAATCAGGACTGGAACCTAGCTCCAGCAATCCTAGAGGTCTGAAGAAGGAACAAGATTGATTTCCCTTATTCTTTGGATGATGGGTCTTGTCTCACTAACCAGACTATAAAATAACCATGAGTACAAAGAATTTTTCTCTTAATTAAAAAAAGTTAACCAACAGTCAGATGAGGAAAATAAATAAGGAACACTTAGATAATCAATATCCTAGATCTGGGGAAAATCATGCCTGTGACCTACCTCTCAAGTAATTAACCAGCATTTTATTAAGTAGCAATTGTATACCAGAAACTGAGGCACTGGGATACAAATAGAAAATCCAGACTGTCCGTCCCCTAAAAATTGCATTCTTTTAGTCTGACAATAAAGGAGAAAGAGTATTAATCATTTGACATGTACATAACCAGGCTAAGAAGGTGAAGGCAGTGGTCTCCCAAGTGGTAACCAAGACTTAACTCTGAGTATGTGAATTCTATCCCACCTTCTTCCATAATGAAGCAAATCATGAAGCTATTATCCAAAACAGCCACAGGTACTGATCACATTATAGGCTAAGGGTTACAGGACAGAAAAGGGAAATTTTGTTTTCCTTGAGAGGTCTGCTTTTTTAGAGTGACCCATGGAAAAATGGGAAAGAACTTAATTTAGAATGACCACTTCTTAGTGGGATCATCATGTTGATGATAAATGTCATTGGTCCTTGGGCCAATGTCATTGGAATAAAAAAAAAACTAATTTATCTCCACAGATATAAATATCAAGGATATTCCAATGAATGAAATATAATAATTGCTAGTTGCTTTGTTGATTTAAGTAGTTGAGTGACTTTCTAATATCTAGGTTCCTCTCCCACAGCAACCTTTTGTCAACTCAGAACTCAAACTAAAACTTCCCTCTCCCAAGTTTATGGTTTTGGTTTGTCAACTCAGAACTCAAACTAAAACTTCCCTCTCCCAAGTTTATGGTTTTGGTTTTGATCTAACGGTCCTTTTTCCTTTCTTTTTTAGGATTTTGCAAGGCAAATGGGGTTAAGTGGCTTGCCCAAGGCCACACAGCTAGGTAATTATTAAGTGTCTGAGACCGGATTTGAACCCAGGTACTCCTGACTCCAGGGCTGGTGCTTTATCCACTGCACCACCTAGCTGCCCCTTAACATTCCTTTTTCAATCCATATACTTATCAGTCTCTTAACTCCTTAGTTGTTAAGTCTTGGCCACCACTTGGGGGACCACTGCCATCACCTTCTTAGCCTGGTTAGCCTGTACGTGTCAAATGATTAATACTTTTTCTTGTTTCCTGTCAGACTAGTAGAATGCAAGTTTGAGGGGATGGACAGTCTGGATTTTCTATTTGTATCACAGTGCCTCAGTTTCTGGAATTTTCTTTTGCTACTGTTGACCACCCACTTTTACTAGATACTATCTTCCATTTTGGGAGGGAGCGCTCCTACCTATCTGACTGCTCCTCACTCTGCTTGATCATAGAGAAAAGACTTAGGCATACACAAAGTAGAGGTAGTTACTCTAAGATAGGAAGACCTGGGTTTCAAATCCTGCCTCTGACATACTAGTTATGTGAGATTGGGCGAGTCATTTCTCTGTGCCTGCAGGTAACTAGGAAAGGGTTGTCCAAGCTTACTTTTAAGTTTTCATTGGAACAATAGGCAATATATTTCGATTTGCCATTTTGGTAAAGTTTTTTTTTTTTTGCTAAAACATTCAGTAAAACCCACATAAAATTGCCCTGCCTGGCTGCATTTTGGACAGTTCTGCTCTAGGTTATAAGTCGCAGAACAAGTGTAGATACTCATTAGTTCAGGAAGTTTCTCAACTTGAGCTCCTCGTATCTATGAAACCACAAATTCAATACCCTCCACAGCTGCATTAACAAAAAAGACGCGGGATAATGGGGCTGGGGTTGGGAGTGGAAGCACCTGAGAAGCGAAGTGGGGAAGGTTCAGTCAGGGAGGTCGGATACGGCTTCAGTCAGGGACTGAATGTCTCATCTATCTGTGTGTCCGCCCTCAAGGAGCGAACAATCCAACCGGAGAGAACACGGAGACAACTATGTCCCTCTACCACAGACTTACATATTTACGTTTCCATGAACACAGGCACCTCCAGGCCAGAACTCTGCACTGGAGACCTGTACTTACACTAAACACATCTCAAATGCGTGCGAGTCTTCGAGTGACACCTAGCCCTTAATCGTACACAACCGCACAAGTGGAAGGTGCTATGGAAATGCTCGGGGGCTGCCGGGAAGGCACATCCGCTCCTTCCGGCGCAGGCGCCAGACGTCCTAAGCCCGCCCACTTCCCAGGAGAGGCTTCGATTGGCTACCTTCCCTCAGAGACTTCCGGTTCTCCGGCACCCACAATCCTTTGAGGTCTCGGCCCGCCCCCTTTGCAGTCGACCCGCTAGACCGAGCCAATCGAACGCCGCCTTCCGTCGCTCGGCGGTCTCCTAGCCCGGCCTGTCGCTGCGAGCGTGCCGGGGGCGAGGTGCCGGTGCGGCTGCGGGAGTGCGGTGAGTACCGGCGTCTGGGGGTCCCCGACTCCCCGCCACCGCGGCTCCTGCCCCTCCCCTTCCTCCCTGGGCCCCGCGCCCCCCACGAGGGTCCCTGCCGTCCCCGGCGGGCGTCCTCGCAGACTCACCGGGCCCCGCTCCCCCCAGCCATGCCCCGGACCTCTGGACGAGAGTGTTTCTACAGAATCGGTTTCCCTCATTTCCTTCCATTCATTTTGTTTCCTGCATTTAAAAGCATTGTTTTATTAGTATTTTTTTTTTTCATTTTTGCTAGGCAATGGGGTGAAGTGGCTTGCCCAAGGCCACACAGCTAGGTCATTATTAAGTGTCTGAGGCCGGGTTTGAACTCAGGCCCCCCTGACTCCAGGGCCGCTGCCCACCCAGCCAACTCCTAAAAGCATTCATTTGAGAAGAGTTCCATGACATAGGAAAGATTAAGAACCCCCTATTTGGTCACACATCTCCCCCTATAAAACAAAGGAACAAGGTGAGGGGCCGGGTCTTACTGGACACCGGTTCTCTTCATGCTGCTTCAGCCACCCGCAGTAGTCCGTGACATGAACAGTCCAGGCCCTAGACCCTTGTGGGCTCCCCTAGAGCAGGCACGCACCCCTTTTTGCGTTCCTCCTTATCCCAGCTAAATCAGTGCTAGAGAGACAGTAGAGATTAAAAATGATCATTGATTAGCCGACCCTGACCTGCGGATGTCTAAGAAAGCACAGACACGGCTGCGGGCAAAGATATGCATCCAGACAGCCTCGAATAGAAACAGGCAAATCTATATTTAACCACACAGATCAATAGATGCACACACAGACATTTACACAAAAACAAGCGCATGATTTTCTAAAGGCCCCGTTGTGTGTGTGGGAAACTCCATCCCCCCTCCCCCAAAAGGATTTTTTCCTTCTGAGCCCCAGATATGGTTAAACTGTATTTTGGAGATTTTGTGTATGGGGGGGCAAGGGGAAGAATAGCGTTCTCTGACCCTTCTGGACAGGGCATCCTCTACCCTACATACAAGAGGACCCCTGTGAAAGGACAACTTGTTCTCTTGGGCACCTGGCTTCTTCTACTAGCTCTTTTTTTTTTTCTCATTTCAGGTACAGTAGATCCCCTATGTCTTTCAAGGAGTAGTTGAAGTTTTCCAACAGGATTCAGTGATTCCTTCTCTTTCCCAATGGCATCACTGGTGGCCAAAGACTCCTACCTGCAGAATCTAGCGAAGAAAATCTGTTCCCAGCAGACTCTGGAGCCACAGAAACGAAAATGGGGTAATTCATAAAGTTCTTGGGGAAAAAAAGAATCAGGTGGTTTTTCTTTCCCATCCTCAGACTCCAAACTTATCATTAGATCACTTTGACTTCCCACTTAGGTTAAGAGGCATAGTGGTCTATATGAAAGGATAGTGGAGATACAGAAAAATCTGAGTTCTAGGACTAGGCCTGTCATTTATTTGGGCAAAACATTTCCTCTTTCAGAACTTCTTGCTTCACCTCCTTTACTATGGAAGTCAGGTGAGTAAATGTATGTTAAATCTATTGCCAAATCAACTAAGAGTTTACTAATTTGATATTGCAATGTAGATAGGGGAATTTCTTCATCTGAGAGTTTTCATATACTAGATTAATTATAAGTTCAAAAAAGTATGGTGGTGATGGTTTATTATTGTTAATACTTAGAATCAAAGCATAATTTATCTACTAGGTAGATTTTTTTGGTCATCTAAGGCTTTTTTTGGGGGGGGACACCCAACAAGATCCTTCAGATAAATTAGAAGGAAATTATAAGAATAATCGACAGGTATTATTTATTGAACACATTCTCTGCCCAGTTTTTTGCCCATTAACAAGCATTTATTACTGAATGCTAGGCACTATGCTACATTGGGGATAGGAATAAAAAGAAAAAGGAAGATAGTCTTTACCTTCAAGAGGTTTGCATTCTAATAGGAGGAAAACAACACAGAAAAGAGACCTGCAGTGGGAGGCAGGACAGGGAAGTTGTTAATGGAATGTTTTTATGTTGAAATCCAAAGAGTTAGAAAAAAGGGCTAAAAGGGGAATGAAAGATGGGCAACATGAACCCCTACCCAAAATGTTCTGAGGCAGAGTTGGCCAGGAGCAGAAGGGGACTAGATTCCAGGGTGAGATAGCGACTGAAACTTGGAGTTGAAGTTCAGCTGTCTTCAAGAATAGGCTTGGAGGGCAGCTAGGTGGTGCTGTGGATAGAGCACTGGCCCTGGAGTTAGGAGGACCTGAGTTCAAATCTGGCCTCAGACACTTAATAATTGCCTAGCCATGTGCCCTTGGGCAAGTCACTTAGCCCCATTGCCTTAAATAGATAAAAATAAAATAAAAAGTATAGGCTTGGAGAGTTAAGAAGATTAATTTTCCTGAGTTCAAATCTGGTGTTAGACATTTAGTTTTGTGACGCTGGGCAAGTAAATCACTTAATCTTGTTTGACTAAGTTTACTCATCTGTAAAATGACTGGAGAAGAAAATGGAAAACCACTAGAGCATCTTTGCCAAGAAAACCCCAACTGGGGTCACAAAGAGTCAGACATGACAGAAAAACCAAAGACCAAAACCTAAAACAACCAAATTATAACCAAAGTTATAGTGCAAATAGTATGTATTATAGGAATTCAAAGAAGGGGAGGAACACTTAAGGATGGGGTTTTGATTTGTGTACCAACTCCTTCAGAGTCCTTCCATCCTAATCATAGAATTTTGAATTGAAAGAAAGAGAAGAGATCATCTAGTTGTACCTCACAAAGGGGAAATGCTTTGATCAAGGTTTCCAGTAATGAAACTAGAATTCAAGTCTGGATTCTCTTACTCCAAGCCCAGGGCTCTTTCTACTACACCACCCTTCCTCTTGTATGTTCTCAAAATGATCCAAAAGTTTTAGGTTTCCTGTTGTGTCACAGGGACTAGAATGCCCTTTTTTCTTCTTTGTTTTAGCTCCCAAAACTGGTGATCTAGAAACTACTCGACCTCCAAAGAAGAAAAAAAAGAAGGAGCTGAAAAAGAAGTCCCAGAAGCAAGAAGAAAAGGCCAACAAGGTCCAGAATAAACCCTCTGACAGCAAATGCTCCGAAGCTCCTAGTGCCAAGAAACCTGCAATCATAGTAGGGAAGGCAGGTTCCTGTTCCATTGTACACTCCACAGGTGAGAGGCTCCAGTGTAATGGTAGGTGAGAAGGATTTATTAAACTGAAGTGAAAACATTCTCTTATCCTTGTACCAAGCAGACATTGTATGTTGGAGACATGACAGAGTATACTACTGGGAGGTGGTAGACCCTGATTCCCCTTCCTCACCAGGCCCACATCAGGACCCTTTTCAGCTTAAAGGAAGATCTGCCAAAGTTTGTTCTCCCTTGTGATAGTGTTCAGGGATCTGGAATCATCATTTTAGCATAGAAAGGAAGTAGGTTCAGAGATCTAGAGCTAAAAGCTACCTTAGAGGCCACCTCCTTGGTTTTACAGATGATATAACAGAGAAGGAAGAGATCTATACAAGGAGTCAGCATCAGCAGTGGGGTTTGGCCCCAGGACCTCTGACTCCAGAGTCACAGCAGCTTTCCTTGCTATACCAAGCTGCCATATTGGCACTGAAGGAGGATTTTAGTGGAACAGGGACAACTCTAAAATTCTATAACTGATGGTATATTTCTATCTAGAACACCATGGATATTTGACTGATCCAGATGGGAATGTGGTGGATATGGGTACCTGAAATGACAAGAATTTAGGAGAAGGTGACTTCTGTGGATAGACCAAAAAGAGATGAAGGTTTCATTTTAGCAAATATGAGGGTTGCAAGTCTTGAACCCTTGAAGAAAAAGGAGAAAGGAGGGAAGTATGAACTTGTTCACCAAACCCCCTTGACTTCAGAGACAGCTATGTGTGATAGAATAGGGAACTAGGAATTAGGATATGTGAGTTTTGGTCCTTGTTCTGCCAGTAGCTGTTAATCTTTGTAGGCATTACTTCCCCCTCTAGGTTCTTTTTCTCCGTCTGTAGAATGAAAGATTGGACTAGGTCTTTAAGGATTCATATTCTAGATTTTGTGATTCTGTATGTATAAAATGCCTTATAAATGGAAAAATGGTTTTTTTTTTGCAAGGCATTGGGGTTAAGTGACTCGCCCAAGGTCACAGCTAAATAAATATTAAGTGTCTGAGACTGGATTTGAATTCAGGTCCTCCTGACTCTAGGGCCTTTCTCTATCTATTTAACCACCTAACTGCCCTAGTGATTCTTTTTTTTTTGTTTGTTTGTTTTTGCGAGGCAGTGGGGTTAAGTGGCTTGCCCAAGGCCCCACAGCTAGGTAATTATTACGTGTCTCAGGCTGGATTTGAACTCAGGTACTCCTGACTCCATGGCCTGTGCTCTATCCATTGCGCCACCTAGCTGCCCCCAATGATTCTTGATTGAGAAGACTTAATGGGTACCTGAGAATGGTCATAAGTATTTGAAGGGTTGCTTCGTGGGGCGGGGCGGGGGGGGGGCGGTTCATGGCTTCCACAGACAAAGCTAGGAGCAGAGGGTTTAAAGTTTCAGAGAGGTAAATTTAGATTTTGGTACAACTTCCTGATATTTAGAGCTATCAGTATAGTGGGCCATCACTGGCTCTTATAAGAGATTGTCAAGGAAAGACTGGGCATAATATAAAGGGAATTTAAGTTCAAGTCTGAGTTGGTGTAATTGCTCTACAAGGTGGCAACAAAGACACCCTGTAGGGAAAAATGAGACAGATCCTGCTTTAAGGTGAGCTCTAGAATGTCAGAGCTGGGAGGGACCTTAGTGGACATCTTGTCTAAGAGGCTTGCCCAACATCAAGATAGGGAATAAATAGGAAAACCAGGCTTAGAAGGACCCAGGTCTGTAGGCCTCTTTGTTTAACTGTTTAAACCTTACATCGTCCTTTTTTTTTTTTATTAAAGGATTTTTAAATTAAATTACAACATTTTTTAATTATCAGTGCATTTGCTTCTTCTTTCCTTCCTTCTTTCTTCCCCTAGTACCAGGGAAGAAAACTAAACCATGACACAAATTGCATAATCAGACAAAAAAACTTCCATGATGACTTTATCTAAAAATGAGTATCTTATTCAGCATGCTCTTTCTAAAGTAATTCTTGACTCAAATCCTTCTCACAGTTGTTCCTAACAGCAAGCCAGTCTCCTTCTTAGCCATGGACATTCTGCGCCAGCGGCTCCATGAGAAAATACAGGAGGCCAGTGGTCAGGTAGGTTTATTATCTATAGGCCCTCTGTATTTAACTCCTAATCTGATTTGGGCTTCTCTCAGCTGACAAATAGAACTGCTATCTTTATTAAGCATTCCTTTCGTTTATTCATTCATCAAATATTTTTTGTTTTTATTATTTCAGGTTTATTTTTATTACTATATTTTGTTTTTACATTTACTTACTCCATTCTTTCCCAATGAGAGAAAAGCAGTTTGGTAAAACCAAGCAGCACATCCTCTGTGTCTGATAGAATGCAGTGATCTCTACTCATAGGACCTCCCCCCATTTCCCACCTTGAAGAAGGGAAGGAGTTACATATGTTCATCTCTTCTCTAGGGCCAAATTTGGTCAATATTAATTAAACACCTTCTGTGCTGTGTTTCATGGTAGGTGCTAAGGGAGATGAAAGATAAAAAAATACTCCCTGCCCTCAGGATTCTTAGAATGTAATAAAAGAATTTACAGTTCAGACACTAAAGAGGAGAAAAGAGGTTTAGTTTTCCATATATCTGCCTCTTAATTAGTTGTTAAAACCAACAGCTCCATACCTTAAAAGGCTTGCTAGAGCAGCTGAAGAGATGTAAACTGTGTTTAGCACTGTTTCAAAAGGCAGTCTTGCTTAGAGAATGGAGCACTGGGCTTGGAGCCAGGAAGAGCCAGATTCACAATCCATCTCAGACACTTCCTTCTATCTCCTCATCTCTAAAATGGAGATAAGAGTAGCTTCTACTTCACTGTGGTTAGAATCAGATGATACAATGTAGGGAAAATACTTAAAGTGCAATATTGATTCATAGGTTTAGAGCTGGAAAGTAGGTCCATTTCTTTCATTTTGTAGATGAGGAAATTTACAGTCCCACCCGTTTAGAGGATTTGCTCGTGGTCACACAGATAGTAAATGCAAAAGGTGAAATGACAGGGGAACCCAGGTGCTCGGAAGGATAAGATTATTGTAATTAATAGCAATAATTTGTTGGTTTAGATAAAGGAGTCTTTAACTATACAGATTATAAATGCATGTTTTTCCATCTATATGGATCCACTTTTCTTCACCTGCTCTAATTAGGTCTTTAGAGGCCGATTTGGAGATTGGCACAGAGCAATTCTTCAGAGCAGGATTATGCTCACTTGTTTTATGGGTAAGAATATTGGAGGACTTGAGGAGGATGGTGAAGGAATTTTAAAAGTGAGTAAATATGATATGTAAGTAGAGCCCCCTTCGTTCTCCTCTATTTCCTACTAAGGCAGCATTCTACAGGAGAAAGAGTCCTGGCCTAGGCATCAGGAGACCTAGATTCCAGATCCAACTTATCCTTCAGTGTGAGCTTGAGCCTCTTCCTATCCCTAGGCTTTCTTGTTCATCTGTAAAATACAGGCAGACTAGACTAAGGTCCTTACAGACTTACAGACTAAGGTTCTAACTTTGACACTCCATGATCTTTTCCCACTGACACTTTTGGAAACTTCATCTTCATTTGATCCCTCCAGGGCCGCACCAAAGAGCTATCTCCTGCCGCCCTGGAGAAGAGGCAGCGGAGGAAGCTGGAACGGGAGAGGAAGAAGCGGAAGCGGAAGGAGCTCCGGGCCAAGGAGAAGGCAGCCAAGGTTGAGGCCAAAACTGAAGCCAAGGAGGCTAGCCCAGAGCCCCCAAAGGGGGATCCCAAGGGCCTGACTGAACTGGTATTCAACAAGTTGGAGGTAAATGAGGGGCCGGTCAACAAGGCCCAGAAGAAGAAAGAAAAGAGGCAGCGAGTAAAGGGGAACCTGACCCCCCTGACAGGAAAGAATTACAAACAGTTGTTGGAGCGTGTGCAGGCCCGCAAGAACAAGCTGGAGGAGCTGAAGGAACAGGATGAGGAGAAGGCTCGGGAGATGGAGACCAAAATGAAGTGGACAAATCTCCTGTACAAGGCTGAAGGGGTGAAGATCCGTGACAACGAAGAGCTTCTGAAGGCAGCCTTGAAACGCAAGGAGAAGCGGCGAGCCCAGAGGAAGCGGCAGTGGGAGAAGCGCACAGCCCACGTGGTGGAGAAGATGCAACAGAGGCAGGACAAGCGGCGCCGCAACCTGCGCAAGAAGAAGGTGGCTAACATAGAACGTCGCAAGGCCAAGGCTCGCAAGAAGGGCCGCATCCTACCTGAGGACCTAGAAAAGGCTGGGCTCAACTGAGTGCAGGGAGAAGCCCCCTCCGCTCCAGGAGACCTGTTCTGCCTAACACAGGATTGTGTTTTCTCTCCATGCTAGATTCCTGCCTGTGGCTGCTAGGGTTGCATTTCTTAAGTGCCTGCTATGGGGGAGGCACTCTGCCAGGAACTAGGGGTTCAGTGACAAAAACTGAGAACAGTCTGTCCTCAAGGAGTTCCTCAGGACAAGCTCATGTCTTCCTTAAAACCTTTGGTTTAATGCTGTCCTCCTGGTTTTCTCTGTATGGGGGTTGCTTCTGGTCCCTGTTTTCCATCCCCTCTTAGTACCTACTTCCCAGTAATCCTCAGGCCATCCCTTGGGCCCCTAAGCTGGGTGACACAAGAGCCCACAACTATTCCCAGCAGGACACAATACTTGAATGGTGTCTATGGACTGCTTGCAGGTTCTCTAGTCCCTTAGGACATTCACCTAGCTGGTTGGAAGTTGGGATGTAGGGCAGCTCATGAAGAAGCCAGTAGAATATATTTCTTTACCCAGAATTTTTAGAAATTATACTTAAATTTTCTTTTTTTTTTATTGTGAAGTAGACAAGCATCAATAAACAAATATTTTCCATATAAAAAAAACAGGAAAAGAACCATTCATGAAACCATGTGGTTAAGTCTTTATACATATGGTTATTACATGATCCTGGACTGATTTAAAAATGAGAGAAACTTCTCCAGTATTTCCTTCCAGGAGACATGTTGGTCAGCAGTTGGATTGAATAGTCCCAGTGGAAAACCAAATGGAGAATTTGATTTTATCTACCTTTCCCTCTCCCAATTTACCACAGGTTCTGCTGGACCAATCTGTTTGGATCTTAGGTTGGATGGAAATAATTGAATTGGGGGTTTTAGAATAAACAATTAAATTTCCTTGAGTTTGTCTGATCTTTCTGTCTATCTCCCTCCCACTCTCCCTCTACTAGCTTGTTTTCTCTCTCTCTCTCTGTTTCCACCTGAACATATGAAGGTCAGCAACTGTTTAGCAAGTTAAATTATCTAAAATAGTAAGAGATTGTATCCTTTTCTCCTTTTTAGTACTTGGTGAGATTTTCATTGTCCACTACAGGGATTATCTTCCAAATGGGAAGTTTTTTTAAAAATTGCTTATTTTCAGCATTTTTTTTTTTTTTACATTTTGAGTTCTGAATTCTCTCCCTCCAGGCCCTCCGCCACTCATTGAGAAAGTAAGCAATACAATATCGTATTATAAAGTCATACAAAAGATTTCAGTTTTAGACATGTTTCAGAAACAATAAGTTCATCAAATCACTTTGGAAATAGATAATATTTTTTTATCATGGGTCCTTTGGAATTGACTTGGATTCTTGTATTGATCTGAGTAGCTAAGTCTTTAATAGTTGATAGTCGCTATGATATTGCTGTTACTGTGTATAGTGTTCTCCTGGTTCTGTTCACTTCAGATTGTGTCAGTTTATATAAATCTTTTCTTTTAGCACAATCATTTACCACAATTTGTCCTAATTGATGGGAATCCCCTCAATTTCTAAATCTTTGCCACCACAAGAACTGCTATAAAAATTTTTGTACAGTTGGGCCCCTTTCCTTTTTCTTTAATCTCTTTGGAATACAGGCCTAGAGGTAGTACTGTTGGGTTAACAAGTATGCATTTGGATGTAGTTCCAAATTGTTTTCCAGAATGGATGGATCAGTTCAGAACTCACCTCTGGGATGCAGTCTGATAAATATGAATTGTCAGATCAGAGTTGTTTTAATTTGCATTTCTCTCATTAATAGTGAACATTTTTCATGTGACTTGATTTCTTTGAAAACTGAAAATCTTTTATTTCTTCTGAAAATTGCTTGTTCATATCCTTTGACCATTTGTCAATTGGGTAAGGCTCTTATTTTTATAAATTTCACTCAGTTTCCTATATATTTGAAAAAATGAAACCTTTATCGAGAAACTTATAAAACATTTCCCTAATTCCCTTCTTCCCTTTTAATTTTGATTGCATTTGTTTTGAAATCAAAATTCTCTTTTACTTCTTGTGACCCTCTCTAGCTTTTGTTTCACCATAAATTTCACTTATTCATAGATCTGACATAAATTTTTTTTCATTCTCCCTTAATTTACTTATATCACCAAAAGTGACTTTGAAAAGACTGAGCCATCTAGTTAACTCAATGGAAGTGGCTATGCCAGAAATCCAAAACATGAATAAAGTCAACTAAGTGCTAGTTAAACATGGAGTTCTCTCTTCAGCCTGTGTAAGGTACAGGTTGCCAGCTATGGAAAATAGGGAAATATGTGAACCATTTAGAAAACATTAAATATTGACACTGTTATTAGGAATCATAAAGATTATTATAAAGATGAATGTTCTTTCAGAGCTTTTACATCCTGAATAGATTAAGGAGTGGAAATAGCTAAACATACTGTGAGTCCATAGTATGGTTAAGAACTTTAGGATGCATTTAAGTGCTTAGTGAAGTTTACAAACATTAAGTGGTATAAAGAGGTAGGAGAGATTTGCTGTGTCTGGGCTAGTCAGGGCAGGGAAGGCTTCATTGAAGAGATGAGGTGTGAAGATTGATATGCTTTTAATAAATGGTAAAGTGGGAAGATTGGAAACCCAAGTAAAGATCCAGCTGTTGGGCAGATAACGGGGACCATCAGGATCCAATAGTAACAATTTAATATTGGAAAAGTCCTCAGGCAATAATCCATCTCCCTTATTTGGCAGATGAGACCCAGACAAGTGGAGTAGAGGACTCTTAATAGGAGGAGTCTAGGAGGGGCACTGGAACATTCACTTTAATTTCTGAATGAGTGGCTCTGACTGTCCCTCATCTTGTATCTTTGTCTCTGTCCTGGGGCAGGCCTTATGGTCATGCACATATCCCTCCAATCCCTTTTCCCAATAGATTTTGGGGGAAAGAATATAAACTGAAGAAATTCTGAACTTATACTCCTTTATGGACAAAACTATTCCCTGAATGCCTATTAGGTACAGAGTACTTCATAGTATACTGGAGAGACTAGAAAATGGTTTTGCTGTTCTAGAAAACTCAGGTTCAAGAGAAAATATGGATGCCGTTCAAACAGCAATAATTAGAAGACATAGTCAAATATATGGTAATATACAGCATACAAAGCATAGATATTAGTATGAGGAGCTCAAATTGGGATCAGAATGGGAGGAGGTGATTATTCATACATTGTACTGTATTGTGATGTTTAAGTTACTTAGTTCAACATCTCCAAGGTGAGAGGTGGATACCATTTTAAGATATAGACTTGCTAGGAAGTGAAGATGAGGTTATCCAGAATCATAAGCAAAGCAGGGTGAAATGGGATTTCCCCATAAGGGACTGATAGGCAAGGGGACATACTTTTTCCCTGCAATGATTCCCAGTCTCTGTCTGAGACTTAGTCTACTAGTACCCTTGTACCTCCTTATGCCACTCTGCGCCACAACCACACATCTATAATGTGTCTGCCTCCTTTTCCTTGTAGGTTACCACTGGCGGTGGTCCCATTGCTGTTGGGATCCATTGTTAAATTTTCAATGTGAACATTTGCACTTTTGAAATCCACAGATTAAAGCTTGATTTATTGTTTCATTGACTGTCTAAACTTAAAGTGATAGTGGAATTTTTTTGAATCAGTACACTTCTTTGTTACTTTCCCACCTTCATCTCTTCCCAGGGGTTGAAAAGTTAGTCAGAAGGTTGGTCACTACACAACATGGGGGCATAGATCCACCTTTCTGGGAATGGGCCACCTCTCCCTGACTGCAAATGTACTCATCCAGGGCAGAGACTACATGATTCTCTCAACCCCAAGTGTCAGAATTAATAATTGTGGCTCTGGAGCAGACAGTCTTTTAGAGAAAGACTAGGGAAAAAAATTAGGCACTCAATCCCTGAGCCCTCATTAACAAGGCTTTATATAGGGCTGCTAGGTGGTGCTGTGGATAAAGCACCAGCCCTAAAGTCAGGAATACCTGAGTTCAAATCCAGCCTGAGACACTTAATAATTACCTAGCTGTGTGGCCTTGGGCAAGCCACTTAACCCCATTAGCCTTGCAAAAACCTAAAAAAAAAAAAACAAAAAAAACCCCCAAAACAAAGCATTATATAGAGTACACTTTCTATTTTTTTCCCTAATATGATAGCTAGCTTTCTCACCTGCCTTTGAAATTCCTGCCAAACCTATCTAGAAGCAAAAGCATTCAGTCAGTTGTTGACTGCCAGGAGTATTCTAGTAAATTCACTTATAGACTTTTTTCTACCTCTTACTTCTCCTTCCCACTGAGAGGCCTTAGGTACTGCTTTATATCTCACCACTACTCTAATCACAATGCTCTGTCCATTACTCTTTTGGATGATAAAAGACAGTAGTAGGCAGAACTACTCAACTTCTATTTTAATTTGTTTTCCCAATGAAAGAGAATGAATTTGGAATGGAAAAAGAGTGAACAAAGTTTTGAATCACTAAGGATTAGGTAGTAGTTTTTAGGTCTGCTAAGTCCAGGATGGCCTCTTAGAAATAATGGCAGCCTATCTTGCAAAAGCAGACCCCTCTATTCTATATATCTACTCAAAAAGTAGCCACTTTAGTAGTGTTTCACAGGGAGGAAGGAAAATGCATCCTACTCTACAGATTTATAACCTTCTGAGATAAAAATTATCTGAGGATTCATTTATTAGGTACTGTTGTCAATTATAAAAATCAGTGATGCCAAGATAGTTATCTGCAGTATTTTATTATGCTCAGAGTAGACTTGAAGAACCCATAGAATGACTTAGTCACTTTATACAGAGTATGAATTCATAAGCAACATAGAAAAATGGAATTTTACAGAAAGTAGGAAGGGAAAAGGTAAACACGTTTGGAAACAACAGAAGGGGGGAAGATAAGGATACCTGTCAGCAGATCAAAACAGGAGCTGTAACTTGTCTCTCAACCTTGATTTTGTAGGTTTTGTATTCTAACTTCCAGTGACAGTGCCTTGGAAGCTTAGACTAGAGATCAATGAAGTGTCTTCTTTTTATCATAATTGTAGTAAGAAGTCTGAGTCAGAGTTTCTTTCCCTAACACAGTAGGGACAAGAAGCCTGAGTCAAAAATTCTCATGTCATTCCTCTATAATAGCTGTTGCTCTAATAACCTCTAATAACCTATCTCAGGGGAGACTTGGAATCATAGGATTTGGAGCCATAAAGGACTATCAAGGTCTCATAGTCAAAACTTCTCAATTAACAGATAAAGAAACTGAAACCCAAAAAGAGGAATTGACTCACTTGGTGTCACATAAAGTAGTAGTTAGGAAAAGGATTTTTTTTAAATTCAATTTTATTTATGATTCTAAATTCTCTCACAACTTCTCTTCAGCCTTTTGAAACAAAAAAAACAAAATTTATTACAATTGTGTGTAGTAAAATAAAAATTCCCTCATTTATCTTGTCCTCCCTCTCCCCCCCAAATAAAAAGAAGAGAAAATGTTTTAATCTGCATTTTTCAATCAGTTCTCTATCTTGAGACAGTTAACATTTCATTCTGAACCTTTGAGAATTGTTGATCAGAGTTCCCATCTTTTAGTTATTTCTCCTATCTTATCACATTACTTTGCATCAGTTTATACAAGTCTTCTCAAGTTTTTCTGAAATTAAGAGATAGGATTTAAATCCAGGTCCTTTGACTACAAATCCATAGTACTAGACTTGGGTTCAAATGCTGCCTCAGACTTTTATCCTGGCAGTCATTTAACTTTCTTAAATTTCAGTTTCTTCCTTTGTTAAATTGTAATGATAATTGTATCTGCCACACAGGGGAGCAGTGAGAATTATATGAAATAATATATTCATTTGCCACCTTAAAATATTCCTTTAAAATTGTACATGTTACAAAATACATTTCCCTAGACCTCAGTGAGGTAGGTAGACTAATTATTTTCCACATATTACAGATGAGGAGATTAAAGCTTTGAGAAATTATTAACTGGCCCAGGATCATAAACTAATTAGCTGTAGTGGTAGGACTTGCACTTCCACTTAGGTTCCCTGACTGAAAAATCTAACATTTCCCCTCCAACCCTAAATCCTTCCCAAAGCTCTCCTCCTAATACATTTTGAGTTACTGTCAGTTTCTCCCTAAAAAAAGTCAGGCGGGGGGGTGGGGCAAAACAAAACCAGGTTTTAAGAGTCCCCTTGAAAGCAAGACTGGGTCTCATCAAAGAGAGAACCTTTGATTTTCCCAGGTAGGAAATTTCCTTTGAATGAATTCCATCAGAACTAGCTGAATGATAGTCTTTCCTCCAGGTTGACAGTGGTGAAGAATTTCAGACTCTCAGAATGGCTAGCTACTGGGTCTGAATGAATTTAGGAACAAATAAAATCTAATAATTGCTGCACAATTGTGACTAGCTAGGGAGGCAAATAAGGTTCAGATATTGGTAACATCTCTCTGTTCAGACATTTACAACTTCACAACTTTACAACTTGAAAATCTAAACTCAACTTTCTATTTGTAGTAGAGGAAATATGTAGCAGAGAAAAATGAAAAATGTTATAGTTTATTTCTCTCAAAAATGTTCTGTACTGACCATATTAAATAATTAACCTCTTTCTGAACTGCCTTACATTAACACTGACTTCCATCCCATTGTTCAAAGTTATCTTATAGAAACTCAAAGTAATCTTACTGAGAAGGAGGCTGGAGACATACAACTGGTATATCTTACTGACAGCCTCAGAGGCTGTCCCCAACTCTCCAAGGGGTAATGCTGAAGCATTCCCTAGCACCTCCCTAACTCTTCTCTCAGCTTTTCCCAAGCCCTGCTCTTTTATCTAAACCAGGCCATTTCTCTTGCTGATTGCTGATTAAGCCCTGTTGCAGTACTCTTGCAACTGTTCTAACTTCCTCAGGCTACTATCAGCCCCATTGCAATGTCCTTGTAACTGTCCTTAATTTCCTATGCTGCTTATCCCCTGAAGATTGCAGCTGACCAGCCAAATTTCTCCATTTACTTAGCTGAAATATCCATTACTATTTAATGCCTTTATTTTGTTACCATAACAGAATAAGTTTTTTGTTTCTAAATGTTTCTGGGTTGAGTCAGTCTTTCATGATTTCATTCACACATTCTTGAACCCTAAACTAGAACTACCCTGAATTCTTTCATCATCATAATGGTCAGAGGGATGGTGAAAACAAAACTGAAATTTCTTTAGTCTCCTTTGTTCTTAGAGAATTTGTTTCACAGACATTTTTGCAGGTCAGAAGATGATAAAATCTCTGATTTTTATTATTTACTAAAACCAAAGTAACTTGTTCGATTGTTTTCAGTCAAGTCTAACTCTTCATGATACCATTTGGTGTTTTCTTGGCAAAAATCCTGGAGTGGTTTGCCATTTCTCCAGCTCATTTTACAGATAAGGAAACTGAGGGAAACAAGGTTAAATTACTTTGCTCAGAGTCACATAGCTAGCAAGTGTCTTATTTCTTAAAATGCAATAATATTCCATTATATTCACATAACAGTGTTTGTTAGTCCCTCTCCCAAGTGTCTGAGGTACCCTTTAGATTCTAGTTCTAGATAAGGAAATTTGTTTTGCTTCTGATCATTCTCCCATGATCCTCCCTTTTGTGCCTTTTTTGTTCTTTGTGGAATTTTTACACTAAACATTTTGTGTGTCCAACCCTCTTTTGTCCATTTTTAATGAATAAGGTTCCTCTGTTGTGGCTCTTTCCATCCCTTCGTCATTGCTTGTAGACTCTTCTTACTTGTCCTTCTTAAGAGAAATAGTAAGTTCTAGGCCCCTGCTCCTTTTTACCTAAATATTTTTTTCTTCCCTTTTCCTTCTCCTATTAAAACCCTCAGAACAGAGTCAATTCACTTTCTAGTACCTTTGTTTTGATTTTATTTTTTAGGTAACTCCCTTAATACCCTTTCAAAACATTAATGTTATGAAAGGACATGTGTTTCTTTTTCCCATATTAGAATTCTGTCAATTTCTAATTGACCTTGAGGCCAAGTTGTGTTTTTCTCTGGAGATTTTTTTTTTTTTTTTTTTTTTTAGGTTTTGGCAAGGCAATGGGGTTAAGTGGCTTGCCCAAGGCCACACAGCTAGGTAATTATTAAGTGTGAGACCGGATTTGAACCCAGGTACTCCTGACTCCAAGGCTGGTGCTTTATCCACTATGCCACCTATCTGTCCCTTGTCCTTCATTCTCAAAAAAAGACCATGTCATCAGGGAGGTGATGCCATGACAAGCACATGAATTGGATTTGAGTGAGTGAGGGCCGTGCTAAGTGATCAACCTCACTTTCTCCTCCAGAGTCATCTGTATCCATTGGTCAGATATGAATCAGGATGACTAGAGATGGATGACTCTGAATTCAAGGCAAACAGGATTAAGTGATTTACCCAAAGTCACACAGCTAGTAAGAGTCGTGTTTAAGCCCAAATTCTAACTCCTATCCTCCAAGACCAATGTGCTATCTGCTACACCACCTAGCTTCAGGATCTAGCTTAAGTCCACAGACTGAATTCATAATTCTTTTTATAGATCAGAGCAACAAAATAAAAGAACTGGCTCACCTCTGTGCTGCAGTACTTCTCTGCTTATTCAGCTGTCAACTGCAAACTTAATAAGAGCTTAGATACATGGGGTCAGCTTCAAGGTTAGGGTGACAGAGCTTCCAGCTCTGTAAGACTGTCTCAGATCCAGAGTATATCTAGCTTTTTGACATTGTACACTGAAACTTCCATGAATCCACTGGGCAACATATTTTTTGTCTTTTTATTATTTCTATAACCAATATTGGGCATCCAGATCTGGCTTTTAAATTGTCTTCACATTCTTTTGTTAGTGCCTCTTGGTTTATGCTAGTTTCTCTTGATTTTTACACATCCATCTGGTGTTGGATGAACTTTTTGATCTCATCTTGACTGTTTTAGGCTTCATGAAGGGTCTGAGGGCAGACATGTTGCCCATAAATAAATAGCCACCTCCTCCATGGGAGGAACCAAGAAAGGAAGACTAGTATTTTAGTGTGTGAGGGCTTCTGAGTCCTCTTCAGGGTTGCTTTCCATCTTTATGTCCATCTGAGCCACCTAACTCTCACCTGTGGCTCCAAGAGGCTGTAAAATGCATAGCAGCCACACCCTGGCAAACTGTTTTGTCAGGAGGGCTAAACCAGGTTGAGGGTAACCAAGGGAGTTTCAAGTTCATTGGTGAGTAGTGGGGGTTGTCTACCCAAGCATGTGGAGTCTAACACTGGTGGAATGGACAGAAGAGAACAATCCAACAGCCATGAAGTCAGCTGAAGCAAGAGCTTGGTGCCAAGATCATCCATTGCATCTAGAGCCATCATCATTTGTCTTGACTCTGTCTTGCTATTTTGGATCATGATAATTTTGGAAGAGAGAGTAAGACAGATGACTTTGTGTAACTCCACCTCATTTAAGTCCAATTTATACATGCAACAAAAGACATCACTCATAACCATTCCTTAAAGTCCTATGGTGACAGGCAAGTGATAAAGCTGTAGGTGTGGATACACCTGGAGCTGTAGTCATAACCATATGTGAGGAAGAGGCAAGAAAAGTGTCCTAAAAGTTGTTTGCTTACCCAACCCTGGTCTGACTACTGCAGCAGGTGGGGATCCATCCCACAATGTGGTCAAAACACAAAAAAATCTACAAGAACTTCAAAGAAGTGCATGGAACATGCACACATTCATGGACAACAAAGGATCCAATAGACCTGAAAGATGAACAGCTCTAGCATAGTGGCCACACCCTCTCAACCTGCCCATTCCTCCAGACTTCACATGCTTGGGCTAGACAACCCCCACTACTCACTGATGAACTTGAGACTACCTCAGTTACAGTCAACCTGGTTTAGCCCTCCTGACAAAACAGTTTGCCAGGTTGTGGCTGCTATGCAGAGACCAACAATTTGGTCTACCAATTAACAGTTGGCAACAGTGGAGCAGAAAAGGAGTGGGCAGCTTTCAGAGATCTGGTATACAGCACTGCAACTGCTCATCTGGGCCAGAACACTCACAAGCACCAAACCTGGTTTGATGAAAATGATGGGGAAATGCAGAAGTTGCTAAATGAAAAACAAGAATCCACAGGGTTTACCAGCAGGATAGTTCATCAATTTCTAATAAGATAGCATTTAATTCCATCAAAAGTAAAATACAAGTGAAGCTTCAAGAGATGCAGGATTCAGTTCAGTAAGAAGCAGATGAAATTCAATTTTATGCAGGCAGTAAAAAACAAAATGCTTTTATGATGCCCTGAAGGCTATTTATGGGTCAAAGACATATGGTGCATCTCAATTATTCGGTACTGATAGATCCACATTGATTAATAATAAGGACTTGGTCCTAGAAAGATGGACCATCATCAATAAATGGAGAAACCATTAATATTTACCTTAAGTTGAAGTCAATCAGTCTCTAGCTGAAGTTCCAACTGAAAAAAAAGGTTTTGAATGCCATTAGGTTCCTTTTAAGTGGCAAAACTCTTGATGCTGATTCTATTTCAGCTAAGATCTATAAGGTGGTGGTGGTGGTGGGGTTCCGTTGCTCATCTAAAAGCTGACTGAAATTTTCCAGGTTATATGGCATGAAGAGGTTATCTCCCTCAACAATTCAAGGATACCTCCATCATCCATCTCTATAAAGGTAAAGGGAATAGATTGTCCTGTGTCAATCACAGGGGTGTTTCTCTTTTAGTCATTGCTGGTATGATTCTCACCAAAGTCCTGATTCTTCACCTGGAAGTTAGTCACCTTTCTGAGAATCAATGTGGCTTCAGAAAGGGTCGAGGGACAGTCAATATAGTGTTTGTTGCCCAAAAACTCCAGGAAAAATGTCAGGAGCAAGTCTATATACAACATTTGTAGATCTGACCAAGGCCTTTGATACCGTCAGTCATGAGGGCTTATGGAAAATTTTGTCAAAATTTGGTGCCTGGAGAAGTTCATCAGTATTGTCCATGATATATTTCATGATGACATGCATGCCTTGGTTCTAGATAGTGGACAATGCTCTCAAGATTTCCCAGTCGCTAATGGAGCGAAACAAGGATGTGTCCTTACTCCCATACTTTTTAGCATGATGTTTTCAGTCATATTATCAAATGTCTTCACTGAGGATGAAATGACCTCAAGGTCAGCTACCTCACTGATGGCAAATTCTTCAACTTAAAAAGGCTACAAGTCAAGACCAAAGTGGAGGGAGTGTTGATACATGATCTTCTGTATGCAGATGATTGTATACTTAATGCAGCCTCTGAAGCTGAGATGCAACAAAGTATGGATGGATTCTCTGCTGCTTGTGCTGATTTTGGTCTAACAACACCAAGAAAACACAGTTGCTCCATCAGCCAGCACCACACCTTCCATATGTGAAACTATTGATTACAGCTAATGGAGAAGTTTTGAGTACCATGGACAAGTTCACTTACCTTGGCAGTGTCCTTTCCAAGGAGGTACACATTGACAATGAGGTTAATACACACATTGCCAGAGCTAGCTCAGTATTTGGGAGACTCTGAAAGAAAGTATGGGAGAGAAGAGGTATTAGACTGATTACTAAACTGAAGGTCTACAGAGCCATCGTGCTGATTTCATTGCTATATGCCTGTGAAACCTGGGCAGTGTACCAGCACCATGTCAGAAAACTGAATCACTTCCATTTAAATTGCCTCAGGAAGATTCTGAAGATCACCTGGCAGGAGAAGATACCAGACACTGAGGTCCTTTCTCGAGCTAAACTGCCTAGTATTTCAACATTACTACATAGAGTGTAACTATGATAGACTGGTCACCTTGTTAGAATGGCAGGGGTATGCTTGCCAGAAAAACTATTCTATGGAAAACTCACACAGGGCAAGTGCTCACAAGGGGGTCAGAACAAATGATACCAAGACATCCTGAAGATCTCATTGAAGGACTTTAGAATTGATTGTACATCATGGCAGACACTGGCACAGGACCAGCCAACATGGCATGCCCTCATCAGTGAGGTTGCTGCACTCTGTGAAGACAGAATTGAAGCAACTCAAAGGAAACATGACATATGTGAGTTTAGAGACCCACCCCAGGTATTCACATGTACTATTTGTGCCTAACATGTGGTAGAGCCAGCTCATATTGGTCTGATCAGCCACAGTCGGTCACATTGTAATTTGCATCAAATGTAGTGATGTTGTTTTGGTCTTATTCAATAATGAAGGTCAAGAACCAACAAGCACCAGCCACCCCCTCCATGGAAAGCACCAAGAACAAAAATAGGATTTTAAATTTAACCAGGAAAAGTCAGAAAAAAGAGAGAAAACTGTAGGCCAATTTCCCTAATGAATAATGATGCCATAATTTTACAAAAAATACTAGCAAGGAGACTAGAGCAAAATATCAGGAAGATTATATACTTCAACCAGGCTGTACTTATACTAGGAATATAGGGCTCATTTACTATTAGGAAAACTAGAAGTATACATGATCATATCAATAACTAAAACAGCAAAAATCATATGATATTTTAATAGATTCAGAGAAGACTTTTGGCAAAACACAAAACACATTCCTGTTAAAAACACTCAAAAGCATAGGAATATATGGAACCTTTCTTAAAATGATGTAATATCTTTCCCAAACCAAGAGCAAACATTATCTGTAATGGGGATAAACTAGGAGCTTTCCCATCATTATTACTCAAACTTGCACTAGAAATGCCAACTATAGCAATAAGAAAAAAAAAGAAATGGAAGGAATATGTATAGGCAGTAAAGAATTGAAATGACTGAAGAACAACAAAATACAAAAGAAATATAATGTAATTTGTTTGGGGGGGGGAATGGTCATGAAAGCAGGTTCCAACATTTACAAATGACTTATTTTCCTAAATGAAAATTATATGGACTTATAACATATTCCCTTACTCCATGCAGTGATGAATAGGTAGGACTCATTTTAAAGAACATCTTGCATTTGCATAGTTCACTCACATCTATTAACTCTATTGATACTTTAAAGTAAATACAAGGGGAATTGTTATTACCATTTGACAATTGAGGAAACCAAGGCTGAGAGAATCAAATGATTTGCCCAGGTTCAACTAGTAAGTTAGAGTCAGAGGTAGGACCCTCCTCAGTTCTTCTTTCCTGTCTTCCTTTTGTTCTGTCTCATTTGCTCCCCTACTTCTTCAGTGATGGTATAATGGTATATTTCCTTCTCTGAAACTTTCCATTAGATCACACTATACCTTTGAACAGAATGCTCTTTGGTTGCTCTAGCAAACAAGTATGGGCATTCTGCTTTCAAGTGCATTACTTTCCTCCTCTCAAAGTCAAATCAGATTTTAGTAATTATAATATAATGAAATATACTCAAAAGTAAGAATGCACCATCTAGGTAGGATTATAACCTGTTACCAGATACCAGCTGGTACCAGACTTATTAGTCAGAAATGTGCTTTGTTTTGTCAGACAAATTTATACCTAGAGAAAAAAAATGAATTTAAGAAATGACCTTAAAATTTTACTTAGAGCAAAACAAAGCAACATTTATTTTTTTTTAATTTTGCAGAAGAACAAGCTTGGCAGATTTCTCCTTTTCAAATTATAATTATCCTTTTTATAAGAGATAATTACAAATTTCGATCCAACTTCAAACAATCTGTAAAAACTTTTCATGGTAGGTGCACTATTTTGAATTTCAAAAACAAATAGAAGCTTTCCTTGGTAAGTTTATACATTTATAGCTATCTAAAGTCAGATTTTTTAAAAAAAAGATACACAGGGGATAGAAATACCACTGGGTTTTTAAAAAGTTATCTGAGTTATATAAAATATTTTTTGTCTCAACATTTGTTGGAATTCAAGTATTTTTTTCTTAAAAGGAAGAGTTTTCATTTCATGCCTTTCAGTATGTTTTAATAACTATACATTGGTGATCTTTCACTACTATAAGTTGCATTATCTGACTATGGAATTTTCCCTTTCTTTTTAAAAACATCTTTGGTTTTATCTGTCCCGTTTATTAAATTAAATCATCTGTGTCTTTGATTAACAGATTCCCACCTTGAGTGCCTATATATCTGAGAATTACATCTGCTTTCATGGGCTTGGCAAAATCCTCCAAGGTTTGCTATAGTGATATAGTGGGGCCAGAGCAGCATTAATAGGAGAAGATGAGAAAGAGTGATGAAATCTAAGACTCTTGGAATACAATAACCAACTCAGGAATTCCTTCAGTCTTGTTGAAGTGAAAATAGCTACCATTTTCTTCTCATTCTCATTTCAAAGATTTTCTATTTCTCATTTTACAATTGGGCTTTGGAATCTATTGCCAAAAGCTCTTAGACATGGGGGAATGATTGATCAAAGGATTCCCTGGGCAGGAATTTAGCAATCTTCTTTGGGAAATAGATGAACAAGATGCTTCTAGCTCCCATTTATAAACTGTTTCAAGGTTTAGAAAGTACTTTCATCACCACAGCCTCTGAAGTAGGACATATTGATGCTATTACTACTCATACATTCAGTTTACTAAGTCTTGTTGAGTCTATCTTTACAACAATCTCTTAAATCCATTTTATGCTCTCTACATTTTATCCTCTGGTTGGATAACCACTGTCACTTACTCTCTCCAACTGGTGTCCTCCTCTTCTCCAGCCTTGTTTAAGGCCGAATCTTGTTTACATTTCCTTCTCTTTTATTTCTCTGGGTTTCATAGAGGAGTTGGAACGAAAACTTGATAAGGCCAACCTCCCCACCTGAGATAGGGAAGTTTTTCTCCAGAAGCAATGACAAACTCATGAATTGTATTAAGACCTGAGCATACCAGAACATTAAGTGGGACTAATCATTCATCTCAGAAAATTGATTAAATAAATAATACAAATAACTAGAACTGGTGAAGGACTTTCACAATATAATGTGTGAAGTGGTACACACACAGTTTTGAAACAAAAAGTGAAAGTTTCTTCTCATCCCCAAAGTCTGTGATCTGATATGACAAGGACTTCATAGATTTTTGAATTTTTTAAAAATTAAAATAATAAAATCTTGGAGATATCATCTACACTCATAGATTGCTAGAGCTGGAAAATATTTTAGATAACATCTAATCCTACTCACTAAGGCACAGAAAGGTTAAATAACTTGCTCAAAGTCAGTTATCTTGTGTTATCTTAGTGTTGAGCATGGCCTCAAATAAAGGCAAATTACTTGAGTCAACTTAAAGATGTTCCCATTGTTTAAAGGGATTCTGAAAACAGTAGCCTATGTTTATGTGCACTTGAACATGGTTAGTAACTGAACATGTTTTAATTATAAATAACTTTTGATTTAAGTTGTTGCAGGAATCAAATTTGTCCCACCTACAGGCAGAGTTCTGAGTCAATGGTACTTTATTAAAGGAGCCATGGTCCCTTTAATGTAGTGAATTTCAGATCTTCCTTATTCTTTGACATTCCCCCTCCTTTCAGGGACCTAGATTTATAAATTTTGATATTCAAATTTACAAAAGAGGCATGGTAAAGGTCAGAATCTCATTGCTTTGATAGGCCTTGCTCTTGAGGGTCAAAAATTACATTGGCAGGAGTATCACAGATTGAGTGAAACATTGACTATGTGGTTACAAAATGGTTAACTGCTTATTTTGGATGAGAGAATGATCTGGAGATACAAAAATAAATTGAGGGACTTTCTATATAATTCATCTCTGTCACACTGGGCTTGGTCACTATGACAAGAAAAACAAGGATGGAAGGTCTTGAGTTAGCTTCCTATAATTATGTAAGTGATCTTACAATCTATACCTCACAGCTCTGGAGCCTAATATATGGAACTTTTAGTCACTCATTATCTCTATAGGATCATATCAAATTGATTGATACTGACTGGAATAGAATAGAGGTCCAAATGAATTATTTCTCACATTCCCTCCATTCAATAGAGAGAAAGAACTCAGCCATTCTTTGTATTGTTACAATCTAAATGCATGAAAGACAATATTCCTTTTTTCTTCTATTCACTTAATTCCTCTATCCCTTTTTGGTTCTTTAGTAGCAATAAATGAAGTTTTTTTTATTAAAGATTTTATTTGAGTTTTACAATTTTCCCCCCAATCTTACTTCCCCCCATCCCCCCACATAAAGCAATCTGTCAGTCTTTGATTTGTTTCCATGTTGTATGTTGATCCAAATTGAGTGTGATGAGAGAGAAATCATATCCTTAAGGAAGAAACAAAAAGTATAAGAGATAACAAGATCAAACAACAAGATATCTGTTTTTTTCCCCTAAATTAAAGGGAATAGTCCTTGAACTTTATTCAAATTCCATGGCTCTTTATCTGAATGCAGATGGTATTCTCCATTGCAGACAGTCCAAAATTGTCCCTGTTTGTTGCACTGATGGAATGAGCAAGTCCATCAAGATTGATCATCGCCCCCCCTGTTGCTGTTAGGGTGTACAGTGTTTTTCTAGTTCTGCTCTTCTCACTCAGCATCAGTTCATGCAAATCCCTCCAGGCTTCCCTGAAATCCCGTCCCTCCTGGTTTCTAACAGAACAATAGTGTTCCATGACATACATATACCACCGTTTGCTAAGCCATTCCCCAGTTGAAGGACATTTACTTGATTTCCAATTCTTTGGAATTGGAAAACAGGGCTGCTATGAATATTTTTGTACAAGTGATGTTTTTACCCTTTTTCATCATCTCTTCAGGGTATAAACCCAGTAGTGGTATTGCTGGACCAAAGGGTATGCTCATTTTTGTTGTCTTTTGGGCGTAGTTCCAAATTTCTCTCCAGAAAGGTTGGATGAGTTCACAGCTCCACCAACAGTGTAATAGTGTCCCAGATTTCCCGCAACCCTTCTAATAATGATCATTATCCTTTCTGGTCATATTGCCCAGTCTGAGAGGTATGAGGTGGTACCTCAGAGAAGCTTTAATTTGCATTTCTCTAATAATTAGTGATTTAGAGCAATTTTTCATATGACAATGGATTGCTTTGATCTCCTCATCTGTAAATTGCCTTTGCATATCCTTTGACCATTTGTCAATTGGGGAATGGTTTTTTTTTAATTTGACTCAGTTCCCTGTATATTTTAGAAATGAGTCCTTTGTCAGAATCATTAGTTGTAAAGATTATTTCCCAGTTTACTACATTTCTTTTGATCTTGGTTACAGTGGTTTTATCTGTGCAAAAGCTTTTAAATTTAATGTAATCAAAATCATCTAGTTTGTTTTTAGTGATGTTCTCCATTTCTTCCTTAGTCATAAACTGCTCCCCTTTCCATAGATCTCACAGGTAAACTAATCCTTGATCTTCTAATTTGCTTATAGTATTGTTTTTATGTCTAAATCCTGTATCCATTTGGATCTTTTCTTGGTAAAGGGTGTGAGGTATCGGTCTAATCTAAGTTTCTTCCATACTAACTTTCATTTTTTTCAGCAGTTTTTAATCAAAGAGAGTTTTTATCCCAATAACTGGACTCTTTGGGTTTATCAAACAGCAGATTACTATAATCATTTCCTGCTATTGCACCTAGTCTATTCCACTGTTCCACCACTCTATTTCTTAGCCAATACCAAACAGTTTTGATGACTGATACCTTATAATATAATTTTAGATCAGGTAGGGCTAAGTCCCCTTCTTTTGTACTTTTTTTCACTAAATTCCTGGAAATTTTTGACTTTTTATTTCTTCATATGAATTTACTTACAACTTTTTCTAACTCATTAATTTTTTGGAGTTTTGATTGGTAGGGCACTAAACAGGTAGTTTAGTTTTGGTAGAATTGTCATTTTTATTATATTAGCTTTACCTATCCATGAGCAGCTAATATTTGTCCAACTATTTAAATCTGATTTAATTTGTGTGAGAAGTGTTTTATAATTATTTTCAAAAAGTTTCTGAGTCTGTCTTGGCAAATAGACTCCCAGGTATTTCATATTGTCTGAGGTTAGTTTGAATGAGATTTCTCTTTCTAGCTCTTCCTGCTGCATCTTGCTAGACATAGATAGAAAAGTTGAGGATTTATGAGGGGTTTATTTTAAATCCTGCAACTTTGCTAAAATTGCTAATTATTTCCAGTAGTTTTTTGAATGATTTCTTGGGATTCTCTAGGTAGACCATCAAGTCATCTGCAAAGAATGACAGTGTCTCTTCCTTCCCATTTCTAATTCCTTCAATTTCTTTTTTTTCCTCTAATTGCTGAAGTTAACATTTCTAATATGATATTGAATAGTAGTAGTGATAATGAGCATCCTTGTTTCACCCCTGATCTTATTGGAAATACCTCTAGACTCTCCCCATTGAATATAATGCTTGTTGATGGTTTCAGATAGATACTGCTAATTATTCTAAGGAACAGTCCATTTATTTCTACACTCTCTAGTGTTTTTAATAGGAATGAGAATGCACAGTTTCTTTAAGGACTTTTGGACAATAGGAATTGGTTGCAATCATAGTTTTTGTAAGTGACAGGCAAACAAATCCCCCAAATATCTCACTCAACAGAACAAGTTCCACATTTTAGGGTGCCACTGATTTCAGTAAGCAAGGTGATTTTTAGAGAATAAATCAGCTATTTCTTTTATGCTGTAAGGATATTTATCTAGCTATTTTGGCAGTGACCAATGGAATCACTCAATTATGGCACAGAAATGTAATAGGAATTACACAATTGGAAAACTATTTGATAGAAATTGTACTTTTCTGAAGGGCTAAGGGTATATAACCTTTTCTCTTTTTCCTTCCAAATCATTCAAAATTAAGTCCATTTATTTTTTTAAGAAAATCATTTATAAGTTTTGCTTTTCCCTCTCAAAATTTCAGTGCTTTATACCTTTATAAGCTATATATGCCAATTTTAATTTGATCTTCCGTAATCTGTATACCCTCTATTAGATGTGCATGTACTTTCTTTATGTCTATCTTTTTATACTCTTTTTTAATTCTATCTTCAATACTTCTTTCCCAACTTACTATAACCTTATTTATACAATTTGAACTTACTTCACTAACTAGCTGATTCCAACACAAGACTTACTGTGTTTCTAATTTACATATACTATTGATATAAACTGCAGTGGTATCATTAAACTTCACTTGCCTTCAAAGCAAGTTTTTCTTTTTTTTCCCTCAGTCTGGGAATCCTAATCACAGCTTGCTTGGTGCCCTCAAGTTGCTTGTTTAAAAGCAGTAAACAGAAGGATAAATGACCTCAGTTTCCCCAGTATATTTCCTCTAGAATGGAAAATTATTTCACTTGGCTGACTTTTAAGCCTGGCTCAATGCAATTGGCTATCTATATAATTTTTGCCTGGAAATGACATAAAGTTAGGGAAGAATTATTCTCTGATTAGGTAACTATATCCCTGAATATTCTTTTATGGATTACTAAAATCAAAGTTTAACAGGCTTTTAAAAATCTAATGAACTTTTCCTCTTTTTTTCTTTTCCTAGAATATAAACTCATCCTAGTATGAATTACATCCCTTGAAATATAGAAAATAATAACATCCCGAAATCCCACATAGATATGTTAGTTCACTTAAATCCCTAGGGGAAAAACTGGCCAATTGCTGTAAAACACATAAATAACTTAAAATTTCTTTAAAAGTTAAAAATCAGGGGCAGCTAGGTGGCACAGTAAATAGAGCACTGGTCCTGGAGTCAGGAGGACCTGAGTTCAAATCCAACCTCAGACACTTAATAATTGCCTAGCTGTGTGGCCTTGGGCAAGCCACTTAACCCCATTACCTTGCATAAAAAAAACTTAAAGAAGTTTAAAATCTCATAATTTTCATAAGTAATCATATAATTTTAGATGAAGCTTCCTCTTAAATAAACCTGAAAGCTTGTAACTTCTTAAATTCAGTACTTCAAAATATTATATCTTGTGGTTAATAGGGCTATTAAATAAGTTTTCAGACATTTTACCCCTACCTTCTTTTAAGAGTATAATTCAGGGGTGGCTAGGTGGCACAGTAGATAGAGCACCAGCCCTGGAGTCAGGAGGACCTGAGTTCAAATCCAACCTCAGACACTTAATAATTGCCTAGCTGTGTGGCCTTGGGCAAGCCACTTAACCCCACTGCCTTGCAACCCCCCCCCCCAAAATAAAATGAGTCCAGAATAAATTCTTTTATACCTGGATCTATTTTCCAGATTATATCATATAGAACCTCAATTTCTAATTTCAATTAATTTCATCTTATGTAATTTACTATTTCCAGCTAATCCATTGCCAAAGATTTTAAAAATAACAGTAGATAGATAAAAGATCTTAATTATCACACTGTGGAATATGTTATTCATTAGATTTTTCCTAATTTTATATAGTTGCCCACATTGGCTTTCAAATCAATGAACAAAAGTCTCATTCTATCAACTATAATTTCCTTAGGCTAGAAATTAAATGGCAAGTTAGTTTTATAAATGAAGTTTAGTTCCCTAGGATCTTACCAAAATCCATGGGTGGATGGCATCCTCGCAACTGCCACCAAAAGAACTAAGTGAAAAACCAATATTTATAGAATTTTGACAAAGGTTCATAAAAGTTTGGCAATCAGTTTATACATTTGTACATAAAGGTCTCATTGATTACATTATGATTCTATAACTCATCCATAATATCTGTTCCATGTCAGAGCTGATAAAGATCCAAGTAGCTCAGGACTACTGTCTCTGCTTCTGGCATGATATTTTACATTGTTATTAGATATGATGTAGATAGATAAAACATTGGAGTTTCTTCCTTTCCAAAATGTCCATAAGTACAGGAATTTATTCAGGTTCTCATTTAGATAACCAGAACAGATTCCTGCCTTTTCAGGATGGTCTTTGCAGTTTTTGCAGTAAAACTTGTAGATACAATTAGAGAGGCATTAGGCTGTTTCATCCAGACAGAGCCTGCCTTCAGATTTATAACTTAGAGACACAGATTTTGTGGAGGAGCAGAGAACATTCTAAATTTACAAACTTCAATTTAGAGGTTGATAGAATAACTTTTGATTAGAAATATAGATCAGAAATATTTAATTCTAAATTAAAGAATATTAGATTAGACACACCCCCATTTTGATCTAGATAGACATCTTTATGTCATCTGTAGATCAATCAAAAAGAATTTGGGAAGATAGTATATTGGAGGGAAAATAATATATCAGTGGGACTTAGATTTTCTAAGAGTCATGGACAAGTAATGTAAAATTCATAATAGTAATATAAATGAGTAATGATATCACAATTAATAAAAATTACAGAGATTCAAAAGGGGGCAATGCCTTTTGGTTGTATAGATCATATAGATAAGAAATACAAAATAACAAAGTGAGAGATTCAGATTCATTTCTTCTGTAAAACAATATAGTTCTATGACTTAGGACGTAGCTTCAGAGATTTCTTCAATTGAGATTGCTTGCAGAGATTTTTCTTTTTCTGTTGAAACTTCTTAACAAGTAGAAAATGAAATTCTTAAATCTCTTAGATCTTGATGATTTACAAATTTTGATTCAATATTCACAGAAAATTCAATTATAACAGAGATTATTGTCATTATTTTTGTTATTCCCCCCCCATTTGGAGGATATTCTTTCACTTAATAAAATAAACTTTCATAACAGTTATGCCAAACTATACACTAATCTAGCTGACTATTTGAATTTAGATAAATGTAGACCAAAGTTACTCAAATTTCTATACTTGATTTTAATATTGATTGTCTAACATGATTATAGCAATTTACCATACAGATCAGGGACATAAAAGACAGAACAATGGTCCTTTATGTATTTAGATGTGTGTTCCAGGTAGAGATCATGTAGGTAGCCAAGCCTCAAGCCAGACCTTCAGTCTGTCAGGTGAGAGAGACATTTTTCTGAATGTCACATTCTTGGATAAACTTGAGTCAGAAAGAGTCGAACCTCAGATCATACTGAAAAATTCCCCTTTCAACTCTTACTCCAATAACTCTTTCACCTGAAAATTTCAACAAAATCCCTATTGGGGTTTCTTCTCCCCTTTTCTGGCTTCTATGGACTGTGGTTCAGCAGTCTTTTTCTTTAATACCTGGATTTCAGACTTAAGATAGAAAGCTGATTTCAGCAATTTCCTATAATCAGGCAGAGATTCATCTCTGAATTTCATAGACTAAAGGATCAGAAATAATGCCATATTTTGATTATGATTGTATAGTGGTAACAATGAAATTACAGAAAAATCATAAAATTATCCATGTTGCACAGGTGATTTTATAACAAAGGGCTTGTAAACATATAACACATAGAACCAAAAATTTTTTTTCATTAATGTGCTTCAACACTTGTACATATAACAAACAGATGTTTTGAATTAAACATGTAAGAATCATCACATACAGGGGTGATATCATTGCAGGAAAAATGGAGAAAGAAATAATGAATAAAATAATTTTAAAGCAACTGATTATATATATATATGTATAGTTGAGAACATTATTCATAATATGTTTATTACAGAATTAATACTGCCATATTTTAAAATGCAAAACTACTGTCACAAAATTATACTAACAATCATGCTAAATATTCTATCAATCTTCTCCTTTTTTTTTGCATCAAAGGGTAAGCCACCTGCAGACCAGAAGAAATAAAGAAAGAGGGCCTTTTTAACTTTACATTTCTTTGGATGATATGAAGGGATGTTCTTTTAAATATTCCTCATTTGACAATGGGACATTTACATCTTCCATTTCATGTGATATGACTACAGATGTCATTATTTTATTTTCCATAGTAATACAACATCTAGTAATTTCATAAGTTTATTCACTTCTACCCAAATATACTTATATCAACCTTAAAAAGAAAATGAGGAACCTAATCTCATACATGATAATTTCAAAACATAACAAGAACATTTCTATTTTCAAACTTTAAATGCTCTTAATAGTAACCCAACAGCTAATTGTTTCACAAATAGTAAAATTAAAAAAATTAGAAACTTTTCTATAACAACTATAAGCAAATATCATCACATTATTTGCAGTAAATTAGCTTACAGATTTGAAAATTTAGTTGACCTTATACAAAATACATAAAATAACTGTTACAAAAGTCTTTTTCTGAGTCCTCTTTTTTAAAACAGCTATAAACATTCCTGATGTTAAAAAGGACAATATATTAATTATGAACTTGTAAATGATGGATATCGCTCTTATTCAATCTTAAAGCAAAAAAATGAAATTAGAATTTATCAAACCTAAATTAGTATAAAATTATTCCCACAAATTCTTCACAGGCAATAAATCTCAATTACCACAGCACTTCTGAGTACCAACTTCCTTGAACTCCAGGATATGTACAAAAGGAAGGGTTTGTTGGTTTAAGACAAGGAGAAATATACTTAACTAAAGTACTCTTACTATTAACCTTAAGTAAAATTCCTTTCAAATATTGACTTTAAAGAGTGACATCACATAATTAACCCATTACATTGGCAATTAAGTTAATTAAAATTACTAAATCAGGGGCTAAAATTGTTAGCTGCCCAGCAGACTTCCTTACAGAAAAATTCTTTTTTTTTTTTTTTTTAGTTTTTGCAAGGCAATGGGGTTAAGTGGCTTGCCCAAGGCCACACAGGTGAGTAATTATTAAGTGTCTGAGGTCGGATTTGAACCCAGGTCCTCCTGACTCCAGGGCCAGTGCTTTATCCACTGTACCACCTAGCCACCCTTAGAAAAATTCTTGATAAAGATTTATGACCTGATGGTTCTAAAAATCCATTTTCTTTGTACTTAACAATCTTATGAAATTCACAAGTCAAATTTCAAAAACTGTCACAATAAGCAAGGATAATACATAAAATTTAGTTTTCTTCATTCATTCTGTTTGTTAATAGCACAATTTTAAACTCCCAATTACTGAGCAATATTTCTTAAAATTAGAACATTTATGAACCTCACAATATCATAATCCAAATTATATTATTCAACTTAAACAAACCTCTCAAGTTAAACAATGTATATACTTAGTACAGAAAATCAATCCATATATATAAAATTATCTCATTAAAAAGGTGATCATATAGCTTTAATACAGTTTTTAATTTATATAATCCTATTACCTTTCCCTTTAGAACTAAATTTTGGATTAAATCAACCCAAAATCTGGACTTCTAAGTCCTTAACATATACATATGTTAGAGATATTCCTCTCTTCTATTATTATTTTTTTTAAAACAAAACAAAAACTTTTCTTTCTGCAATTTATAACTGAGTAACAGGATCAGAATAAGATTTTCAGCTTCCATTCTTAATTCTGAAATCAACATTCAATTATTTTATGAGAACTCATCAAACTAGTACTGTTTAGAGAGATACAGTTTTTGGTCAAAGATTGCACATTGGCATCCTGTGCTGTGAGATTTAAGGGGCTCTAGTTTAGCCCTCTCAAATCCTCGCAAAAGGTCCATTGACCTCTTCTTACATCTCTGGGTCAGAGGAGACCAAAGAAGAGCTGCTGGTGGAGCAACACACAGAGACATATAATCTAAGTTGTTGTTGTTGTTATTATTATTATTATTATTATTGTTGTTGTTATTGTTTTATCACATTTTAGGCCTGAATTTGCATCAAAAGCCTTTGCCAGGCAATAAAAAAAAATCGAAACACTGTTTCATCTGGTTTTTGACTCATAGTTTTAATTTTTGAAAAGTCCACTGGTTGGGGAAATGCCAGAGGAATTGCATCATAATGGGCATTCCCTATAGCTTGGGTTTCTACAAAAATGCCTTTCCTCCCCAATCTATGTTTTGGAGCTCTTCAAAACATTGATATCTGCCTTTTTAAACCAATACTTTGCTTCCTACTATAGCAATAGTTAATTGGCAATTATCTGGGATCCCAGGGCAAGAGGATTGCAGAATAACTTTAAATTTATTGCTAAACCCAATAAGATCTTTATGTGGATCATAATGCCTGTAACTCACCCTTGTCCCATGGCTTAAAATTATAATGAGGGACACTATAATGCTTAACATCTGATCCAGTCTGTCTTTCTCCATCTGCAGATTGAATGACCTGAAGATAAGGTCTGCTTACTTCCTTAAGGATGGATCCCAACAAGTTCAGGCTTTAGGTTTTTATCTGGAGCCAAAGAAAACAGTCTTAAAAGCTTTTGGGGAAGGGAAAAGATTTAGATCTGTCAGCTCTCCTGGCTCAGTAGGAGGAGAGGCTGAAACCAAGACTGGAGGAGAATTAGAAACTGGAGTAGACAGGGGGCTTTTTGCATCTGCTGCCTTCTCAGGGGGACAGTGTTCTGTTAATTTTTAAAATTAGTTTTGTCTCGAGATAATTAACTTTAGTCCTGTCAAACGGTCCCCACCTGGGCCAGCTCAGGTGAGGATTGTCACTAGTGAATTTTTGCCATCTCTGAAATAATATGTGATCACTAGAATTGTAATGTTTGGTCATATAAAAAGAAGGAGTTCGCTCTACTCAGCCTCTGATTTTAGAATTGGTTTATCCTATATTTTCAACAGTCAACAAAAGCTATACACAAAACAACATCTACAATCAAAAAACCATACACCCAAAAGACACTAAACAAAATAACATATAACAGACACTAGACATGACAAAAAAAACTAGATAAATATTCCTTTTTGTTTTTAATCAAACAAAAAATGCCAAAGATTTAACCACTGAGTTATCTTACCAACAAAATATGTCCCTTAGATCTAGAAATAAGCACTGACACTAACTTCAGCTGGAAACTAAAAACCAGGCAAAATTTCACCAACCTGTGAAATTGCCCAAACCCCAGAGAACTTCACTTCAGAAAAGAACACAGTTCACAAGCTAGGGCAATTTGAATTTGGAAAATAACAATCTCACCTTTAGACAAGTCACTCATACCAGGCTTAAATCTTGGGGATCCTTTTTATGAGTTGTATAGAGAAAAAGTCTATCCTTTTTCAAATTCAAGCCTAGATCCAATGTCTCATGCACCATTAACTGTGAACTATAATTTTCTTAGGTTAAAAAAATGAGATAACAAAGTTAGTTTTATAAATGAAGTGTAATTCTCTAGGATCTTAGCAAAATCCATGGGTGGATGGCATCCTTGCAAATGCCAACAACAGAACTAACTGAATAAGCAATATATATAGAATTTTGACAAAGGATCATAAAATTTTGACAGTCAATCAATCAGGTTAGACATTTGTACATAAAGTTGTCATTGATTACCTTATGATTCTCTAACCCATCCATAAAGTCTGTTCCATGTTAGACTGACAAAGATATAATTAGTTCAGGACTACTGACTTCTCTTCTGATATGATATTTCCATTGTTATCAGATATGATATATGAAACATTGGATTTTCTTCCTTTCCAAAATGTCATAAGTACAAGAATTTATTCAGGTTCTTATTTAGATA
Source organism: Macrotis lagotis (assembly GCF_037893015.1). Taxonomy (NCBI): domain Eukaryota; kingdom Metazoa; phylum Chordata; class Mammalia; order Peramelemorphia; family Peramelidae; genus Macrotis; species Macrotis lagotis. The sequence goes on from NC_133658.1 coordinate 286,965,790, forward strand.
ACCAGAGCAGATTCCTGCCTTTTCAGGATGGAATTTAATTGATTGTGCAACTTTTGCAGTAAAACTTGCAGGTGCAATTAGAGGGGAATTAGGCCGTTTCACACAGACGGAGCCTGCCTTCAGATTTATCTAGAGCCACAGACCTTGTGGAGGGGCAGAGGAGAACATTCCAAACTTATAGATCTCAATTAGAGGTTGATAGAACAAACTTTGATCAGAAATATAGTTCAGAAATATTTAATTCTAAATGAAAGAATATCAGATTAGACAATTCTTAATCTCCATTTATACAGGAGTCAAACTTGCCCATCTAAAGTGGGCAGATAGGCTCTCAGCTACCCACAATTCCAAGGGGCATAGCCTTCCCTCATTGCTCATGCCCTGGTCGGGCTAGGCAGTGTCACATGACTGATGGATAGGGCTGCTTCATTTCCCCTCTCCTTCTTTATCAGTTTTTCTAAATCTCCCTTTCCATTCCTTCCCTTCATTTTTCAGCCTTGAGAGTGTTCAGACCTTAAAAAAAACAAAACAGTTTTCCTAAGACAATGAGGGGTAATAGTTATTTGAAAGCTGTCTCCACAGCTCTGAAAATCCTAATCCAAAACTTGGCTCGTTTCAATCCAGGTGACTATTCTCTTTATTAATTTAAATGCCAAAATTATATATTGTTGGAGGTGTGAATTTTGCCCTTTTAATAATGTGAATTATTTTTCAGAACTTTTAAGAGCAGGGGGTCACCTTTAATCAGATCAATTTAGCAATTGAAAAGGGTGCTTGGACAAAGCCTCCATAGTTTAGAAGGTCTTTTAAGGGAAGGGCACTCGCTTTACTCGAAAGTCTGATGTGGGCTCTCTCACTCATTCTGAGTTACCCTCTCCATGCCCCACCCCATCCTAAATTGGGGGTGGGGAGGCGCACACTCTTCTTTGATTGGACCAGCCAGAGGTGATGTTTCAGACCCCACCTACTGATGGTCAAAGTTATAAAAGTTGATTTTTAGGGCTCCCTTTGGGGAGAAAGGGGGAGGGAGAAAAAGGGAGGGGGGGAAGAAGAGTGGCTGGCTCTCTAACTAGACTTCCCCCACCCATGCAGGCCTTGTAATCCTCTATTTGGAGAAATCATAATGAATGTGCTTGTTAATCTAATTCTATCTGGCTCTTTCTTAAGACCCAAACTCTGGCAATGATTGTCCCTGCTTAGGACAAACTCTGAAAAGGTTAATATATATTTATGTTCAGCAGGTCAAAACTCAGGGAGGAGCCCTCTTCATTTGGAGGGACACTTTCACAGGAATTGTGCCGTGAAGTTGATTTTAGACTATAGAACTAGAGGTACCAGATCCTCTGACCCCTTTGACAAGCTGTGATGGGCACCAACAGGTTTATATCTGAAACCACAACTTTGAAAAGGAGGTGCCTTCTGCTACCTATTTCCTTGCTCTAAACTCAAACCAATAGCTGTTTTGGCCAAGTCTATATTTCTATAGGCTCACTTTGAGAACTGAAGACCACGCATTTTACAAAGGTTCTCCTCTGGTGGATATCTATCAAACTCAGGTATGAGTCTAAAATCAATATTACCAGCACTGATACAACTAAAAAGATGACCTTAAATTATGACTCATACTGGGATTTTATTGAGTAGTCTTAATTTGGCTTGATCTCAAAGGAATTAAAACTATAGACATGTAGTAATTTTTGTTTTTGCTTTTTCTTCCTCCATTCTCCCACTCTGGTTACCTTGGCCCCTGCTACCCACCCTTTGCCCTTCCCCAACTCTTGCAAGTCCAAACAGGACAAAGGAGATGTGAGTATAATCTAATTTAATTTGGAAAAACTATTAATTAGGCAGTCAGGCATTTTGAAATTTGTTAAAAGGTTTCAGGGTAGCTTCCTGTGTTTTAATAGGAATATAAGCCATAGTATATCTCCTGAAAGTTTTGTAATCATTAAAAAATCTTAATGGACTTTTTTCCTCCTGAGGCAGGGGAGGGAACCTTTTTTCTGCCAAGGGCCAAAACTTAAAAATTTGCTTGTTTTATTTTATTCACCCCTAAAAAACTTCTTAAGTTTATGGAATTTCAAGTTCTAGCTAGTTACCTTGGCAAATCAGAGAGCCTGACTTTTTCCACTCTACCCTAAGGACTTGTCCCACGAATTTCTTCCTATATTGGGACTAGGAATAGACAGTACATTCTTTTGGGAGAATGAGAGATTTGGTGTTCTTTGATCTTCTAGAGGACACCTGAATTTTGTGACATGCCGATTGTGGTGGGTTTTTTTTGTTTTTTTGTTTTTAGGTTTTTGCAAGGCAAATGAGGTTAAGTGGCTTGCCCAAGGCCACACAGCTAGGTAATTATTAAGTATCTGAGACCGGATTTGAACCCAGGTACTCCTGACTCCAGGGCCTGTGCTTTATCCACTGCACCGCCTAGCCACCCTGACATGCAGATTGTTAACAGAATTTTACTGAGCCAGTCTCTAACCTGGGCACAACAAAGCAGGCCAGAGAGAGTACCAGTAATTAGTTAGGGGGGGTTGTTTATTATTTTCTTTATAAGAATTTATTTACAAATCATAGGATTACTTCCATTCTTGGAGTTCCACTAGTAGTTCAGGTAGAGAATATATACATGATCATAATGGGAAAGGGAGGGGAAAGGTGGATGAAAGAACAATCAGTTGTGGTGTAAGTGATTTTCCTAGGACAGACCCACAATTTTAGGACATTACAACAATTACATTACTTGTGACCATTCAAGCTGGATAACACAGGTGTGCTCAAGTTTTGTGGGAATGGCTAAGTTGATTGCATTATCTTGAAGGTACATTATTATTGTTTGGGTACAGTACAGATTATACCGATTCACTTCACTTACCACAGGCAAAAGAAAGTGGGAGAATTTTGTTGTTTTATTTCAACTGAAATAGGTAAATTCATAGGAATCAGTCTGTGATCAGCTTTAGTCTAGGAGAAAAGTTGGATTATCTAATTAATCACACTCAAATGTTTAGGAATAAATTTATAGGAAACCCTTCCATTAGTATATGATATCTTAAATTTTTCAGTTTGTAAAACTTTATTTGCATTTACCAGTATTTTGTAATTTGAAATCCCAGGTAAAATGGGAAGAGTGATGGTGATGATATTAAATTATGAAATGAAAAGCCCACTCTTCTAGATTATAAAACTAGAAAAACATCAGTGGGACTTAGAGCTGTTTGTAAGAGCTTTTTACCTACAATTAAATGTGTTTGCCTGAATTCTGCAAAAAAATCTAGAAGCCCAGCCATTTCATGTACGAATGACTGTCAAGTCAGAAACTTCAACCTAATCAATAAATCATATTGATAGTTTATGTACAGATTAGAAAACAGACTCCAGTATGTTCACTTGTCTAATGGCACCAACTAATAAGAAATAGAATGACTGCTTAGGTGGAGGTCTCCTGAAACTTCATGGTTTCTGGTCATTTTCCACTCCAGCCTAGAACTTTTGAGATTGCAAGGCTCAGTGCCAAAGTTTTTTTTAGCTTCCTCTATAGATTTAAAATGTTATCCCAGTGTTTCTCCCTACATATAGTGTGCCTCCCCTTTTTGACTTCTCTTACCTTTGCTCCCCCCAATAATTTTCACCCCAATTATTAGAAATAGAAACAGGGGATCTTAGCTTTATAAGGAACCAAAATGGAGGTCATCCCATGTTTCAAATCCCTTTGCTATATAAAATAATTTAAAAAATCTTGGGGGTTGCTACAGTGGCCAGGGGCAGCTAGATGACAATGAAGTGGATTCTGGCCTCAGACATAATACTTAACTATGTGACCTTGGGCAAGTCACTTAAACCCATTGCCTTGCAAAAAACAAAAAAAAAACCCAAAATCTTTGACAGTAGATTAGCTGGAAATAGTGAATCCCACAATATGAAATGCTTGGAACAAATAGCTCTTGTGCAAAATATAATACTATATAATTGGAATTATAAATTGAGCTTCTGTATAACATTTAGAAAATTGATCTAGATATATAATTAAATTTATTCTGATCTCATTTTAAGTCAGATTTATTCTGTTGTTATTATACTATATAAGGAAACTTTTTAGTTGAGTAGTTTTAAGCTACTTTATGTGATTTATAAAGGGAATGGTGAGACCCAGCTCCCTGGTCATAAGACTGTAAAATACATGTTAGAAGGCAAATGTTATATAACTATATAACTATATATAAGCTGTCATATTATCTCTTTAATTAGATGTAGTTGCTCCATAACTTTACTTGGTTTTTATTAGTAAAGCCAATGTTCTTTTATTATTGATATTTTATATTATTTTTCCAATTACATATAAAAATTTTTCATTATTCATCTACTTACACATTTATAACTTATGCAATTTTCAACCACCTTCCCTTCCCCCATCTTCCCTCAGCAGCAATAGTCTAGTGAACACTATATTTAAGTTTAACATGTTTACATGTTATTTTGTGTATGAGGAATTAAGACTAAGGGAAAAGAAAGAAAACCATGAGATAGGAAGGAAAAACATGAGAAATTTTTTAAAAGTGTTTTAAAAGTTAGATTCTGTGTTTTGTTTTTTGATTAGATGTGGATGGTATTGTCCATAACAGTTATCCATCTCTCAGAATTGTCCTAGCTCTCTGAACTGCTGAGAGGAGCTTTATCCATCCTAGTTGATCAAGTCACAATATTGTTGTTAATATGTACAGTGTTCACTTGGTTCTGCTCCCTTCACTCAGCATCAGTTCCTATAATTCTTTCCATGCTTCTCTAGAACAATAGTATTCTATAATGGTCATACATCATAACTTGTTCAACCATTCCCCAATTGATAGGCATCCCCTCAATTTTCAATTCTTTGCTGCTACAAATATTTTGGAACATGTAAGACTTTTCCCATGTTTTATGATTTCTTTTGGATATAGACCCAGTATTGGTAATGCTGGATCAATGGGTATGATCAGTTTTATTGCTCTTTGGGCCTAGTTCCATATTATTTTTCAGAATAGTTGGATTAGTTCATAACTCTACCAACAATGCATTAACATCCCAATCCTTGAACAACCTCCCACAACATTGATTGTTTGCCCTTTTTGTCATCTTAGTCAATCTGATAGGTATGAGGTAGTACCTCATAGTTGTTTTAATTCTATTCAGTAATGATTTGGAGCATATTTTCATATGATTATATATAACTTTAATTTCTTTGTTTGAAAACTGCCTGTTCATATCATTTGACCATTTATCAATTGGGGAATGACTTCAACCATATAAATTTGATTTAATTTTTTATATTTTAGAAATGAGAACTTTATCAAAACTCCTAGTTGTGAAAATTGTTTCTCAGCTTTCTGTTTTCCTTCCAATCTTGGCAGCTTTGGTTTTATTAGTGTAAAACCCTTTTAAATTTAATATAGACAAAATCATCCATTTTGCATTTTATAATGTTCTTTATTTCTTGTTTGGTCATAAATTTCCCCCCTTCCCATAGATCTGACAGATAGAGTATATCTTGATCTGTTAAGTGATCTCTGGCATCACCCTTTATATCTAAATCCTGTACCCATTTTGATTTTATTTTGGTATAGGGTGTAAGATATGGTTTATACCCAGTTTTTGTCAAAAAATTTCCAGTTTTCCTTGCAGTTTTTGTCAAATAGTGAATTCTTATCCCAGAAGCTAATGTCTTTGGGTTTGTCAAATAAATTATTTGTTTATTTGTTTATTTTGTACCTACCCTAATCCACTAGTGCATTATTCTATTTCTTAACCTGCCACTTCACAGTATAGTTTTAGATCTGGTACAGCTGTGGCACCTTCCTTTACACTTTTTCCCCCATCAGTTCCCTTGATATTCTTGACTTTTTATTGCTACAAATGAATTTTACTATTTTTTCTAACTGTACAATAGTTACTGAATAAGTAATTTACTTTAGATAGACTTGTCATTTTATTATAAAAACTCAGTCTAACCATGAACAATTGACATTTTTCCAGTTGTTTAGATCTGACTTCATTTGTGTGAAATTGTGATCATACAGTTTCTGGATTTGCTTGGGAGGCAGATTTCCAAAGTGTTTTATGTTGTCAGCAATTAATTTAAATAGAATTTCTCTTTCTATCTCTTGCCCTTGGGTTTTGTTGTTCATATATAGAAATACTGATGATTTGTGTGAGTTTATTTTATATCCTTCTACTTTACTGAAGTTGTTAATTGTTTCAAATAGTTTTTTAGATGATTTTCTAGGGTTCTCTAAATATTATATCGTATCATCTGCAAAGCATGGAAGTTTTGCTTCCTCGTTGCCAGTTCTAATTCCTTCAATTTCTTTTTCTTCTCTTATTGTTAAAGCTAACATTTCTTATACTATATTGAATAGTAATAGTGATAATGGGCAACCTTATTTTACTCCTGATCTTATTGGAAATGATTCTAGTTTTGGGGCCACTAGGTGGCGCATTGGATAGTGCACCAACCCTGGAGTCAGGAGTACCTGGGTTCACATCTGACCTCAGACATTTAATAATTAACTAGCTGTGTAGCCTTGGGCAAGCCACTTAACCCCTTTTGCCTTGCAAAAAAAAAAAAAACCCCAACAAACTATGATGATGGAAATGATTCTAGTTTATCCCCATTACATATAATATTTGCTGATGATTTTAAATAGACACTGCTTATTTTTAAGTAAAACCATTTATTCCTAATGTTCTCCAATGTTTTTAATAGGAAAGGATGTTGTATTTTGTCAAGGCTTTTTCAGCACTTATTGAGATGAACATATGATTTCTGTTGATTTTGTTATTGATATGTTCAATTATGTTGAGTGTTTTTCCCAATATTGAACCATCCCTGCCTACCTGTTATAAATCCTTCCTGATCATGGAGTATTATCTTAGTAATAACTTGTAATCTCTTTGCTAATTTTTTTTTTTAGGTTTTTGCAAGGCAAACAGGGTTAAGTGTCTTGCCCAAGGCCACACAGCTAGGTAATTATTAAGTGTCTGAGAACAGATTTGAACCCAGGTACTCCTGACTCCAGGACCGGTGCTTTTATCCACTACGTCACCTAGCCGCCCCTTTGCTAAAATTTTATTTAAGATTTTTGCATCAATGTTCATTAGGGAAATTGATCTATAATTTTCTTTGTTTATTTTCATTCTTCCTGGTTAGGTATCAGAACCATATTGGTGTCATAAAAGGAATTTGGCAGAACTTCTTCCTTTCCTATTTTTAAAAATAGTTCATGTATAATTGGAATTAATTGTTCCTTAAATAATCGGTAGAATGTATTTGTAAATTCAACTGGATCTGGGGATTTTTTCTTAGGGAGCTTATTGATGGTTTCTTCAATTTCTTTTTCTGAAATAGGGCTATTTAAATATTTTATTTCCACTTCTGTTAATCTGGGCAGTTTGTATTTTTGTGATTATTCATCCATTTCACTCAGGTTGTCAAATGTATTGACATTCAGTTGGGCAAAATAGCTCTGAATTATGTCTTTAGTTTCCTCTTTGGTGGTGAGTTTACCCTTTTCATTTTTGATACTGATAATTTGGTATTCTTCTTTCTTGTTTTTAATCAGATAAACCAAAAGTTTATCTATTTTATTAATTTTTTATGAAACCAACTCAGTTTTATTTATGATGTCAGTGATTTTCTTACTTTCTTTCAATTTTATTAATCTCTCCTTTAATTTTCAGAATTTCTAATTTGGGATTCATTTGGGGATCTTTAATTTGTTCTTTTTTCTAGCTTTTTTAGTTGTATACCCAATTCATTGATCTCCTCTTTCTCTACTTTAGTCATAGAAACATTTAGAGCTATAAAATTTCCTCTAAAAACTGCTTTGGCTGTATCCCTTAAATTTTGGTATGATGTCATACTGTTACCATATTCCTGAATAAAAATGGTTGATTATTTCTATGATTTGTTATTTGATCCACTCATTCTTTAAAATTAAGTTATTTAGTTTCCAGTTAATTTGACCCTTTATTTCATGTAATTTTTATTACATCATGATCTGAAAAGCATGTATTTATTATTTCTGTCTTTCTGCATTTGATTGTAAGGTTTTATGCTCTAGTACATGGTCAATTTTCATATAGCTGCCACGTATTGCAGAGAAAAAGGTTTATTGTTTTCTTTTCCCATTCAGTTTTCTCCAGAGGCCTATCATATCTAAGTTTTCTAAGATTTATCCACCTTCTTAAATTTCTTCTTGTTTATTTTGTGGTTAGATTTATCTAATTTTGAGAGGCAAGTTGAGGTTGCCCGCTGTTATAGTTTTATTATCTATATCTCCTTGCAATTCATTCAACTTCTCCTCTAAGAATCTGGATACTATACCACTTGGTGCAAATAATTTTTGTTTTAGGGTGTTTTTGGCAAGGCAAATGGGGTTAAGTGGCTTGCCCAAGGCCACACAGCTAGGTAATTATTAAGTGTCTGAGACCAGATTTGAACCCAGGTACTCCTGACTCCAGGGCCGGTGCTTTATCCACTGTGCCACCTAGCCACCCCCACTGTGCCACCTAGCCGCCCCGCAAATAGTTTTTAATGATATTGTTGCACCTCAAGAAGTGAGTCAGAGACCAAGCTATGAAATTTGGGAGTGGACTTTATTTACCCTGGGGTGTTGCTAGGGGTAAAAACCAAATCTAACAATCCTGAGAATAGAATGATCAAGGTTTTTATAGTATTTTGAGGGACAGGAGTATCATGAGCAAGCAGGGTACAGAAGAAGAAATAGCAGTTAGATATATTTCCTTGTCAGAGTGTTTCACACATGTGACATAGTATAGATAGGAGGCCAATAAAAGATGGAAGGGGGTCAGGGTCTAATATGGTTCCTGTAGTATGGGACAGTTATGTACCAGAGAGAGGGTCAGGTCTGCCTGTGGCACCTGGGGAGGAGTGGGGGGGTAGGAGTGGCAGTTTTAGGAGGGAGCAGGAATATTGCAGAAACAGCAAAAGGATTAGGTTAACAAGAACATTAGGTGAGTATCAGATAAAATTTATGGTATATCTAGTGATTCTCAGGGTCAACTATTTTAACCCTGTCAGGATGTTCCCAGACTTTGGCATTAGCCAAACTGTATTTCTGGGGAGTTTCTCAGGACCCAGAAAAGTGTTGAGGACACCTTTTACACAGTGGTTACACAAGTATTAATATTATACTTTATTCCCCACTTTTTTTTTGCAATACTTAAACCCTTGACCTGGGGAACTATCAACTACAAGTATCTTAACAAAATTTATCCAAGAGTGTATAAAATGGATGATTTCATTGAATAGACAGAGACCAATAGTTAAGGCGAGGAAGAGAAGTAATAAGGGGCCAGCCATGGCAGACAAACAACATATCACCCCCAGTACAGCACACAGGCCACCCTCCTTCAGGAACAGGAGGTCCAGCCCATTTTTATTCTGCAGTACCATCTCTGCTAATGAATCGACCTTGTTCTCAAGCTGAGAGCTGGAACTTTCAATTTGTTTAATATCTGGGCACTCGGTTCTTTAAAACTAGATTCTCAGGTGGCTATGTGGCACAGTGGATTAGAGCACCAGTCCAGGAGTCAGGAGTCCCTGAATTCAAATCCAGCCTCAGACACTTAATAATTATCTAGCTGGGTGGCCTTGGGCAAGCCACTTAACCCCATTTGCCTTGCAAGAACCTAAAAAAAAACTAGATTCTCCCCTAATGAGGGTGCCAATGCCTGCTGTAGTGGAACCCACCAGTTCCAATCCCCCCAGCAGTGAGATCAGGACAGGTATGGTTCTCTTCTCCAGACTAGAGGGCCCTAGAAGAAATATCTCCAGCTGTTGGGTCCAGGGAGTAAAGACACTTGGGGGAGAATAGAGATCAGGATGCACAAGGCATCCTCTTGGTACAGGAGAACCTGAGCTGAACCTGTACATTTCGTGAGCTCATCCAAGCAGGCAAACCAGGTGCCTTCTGGGGCAATGAACCAATATGGGTCAGATTCAGGAGTAGAGATGTTTCTAAATGAATTGCAGGATTGGAGGAGAGGGTTGACTCAGGAGGTAGAGGGGCTTATAAGGCAGGTACCTGAGCCTCACAGATCACTGAGAATGATCTTCGGTCATTCTCGGGAGCATGCTGAGGGGCTGGAGTACCCAGAGACAGGATCTGAGAGAGCCAGGCCAACAAGATAGAATGACTGGGGGGTCAACACAGAGTTAGCAATGCTAACCAGGTTGGGCTGGGTATCATTCAGCATTTGGTGTTTTGCAGACAGAAGGGTAAATAAAGGGGGGGGGGGTTCAAAATGACTCTAGTAGTTATTGAACCCCCTTCATCTAAATTTAACCCCCATGTGTGAGAGGTATGCCAAAAGGGGGCTAGAGGGTTTCAGGACAGACAGGAACAAAATGGTTGGGTGGCTAGGGGACTTCTGGACCCTGATGTTATGGTCAGACCCACCATGGATCCCTGGAGCCCCCATGCCTACACACCTATATCCCCCAGGACCGGAGGACATGTGGAATGCTGTGACACACTGACACTTGGGGCAGAAAAAGGAGCAGCACCCAGCCTCCCCCTCATTCAGGCATGCCAGTATGCCAGAATCAGGGGTGTACCCAGGGAACAGAGAATGTAAACCTAGCCAGGAAAAAACATCCATCACTGAGACCTTGAGCCTCTAGCCAAGAGCTCTCCTCAGTTCAAAAGGTCTATAACACTTGGTCACCCTTTTTAATAGTCCATGTGTTCTTTTCTTTGGGAGCATGGGGTTTAGAAAAGACGGAGGCATACCAGAACATCAGAAGAATGACTGAATAAATTTTAGTAGATCAAAGGCAGGTTCCACCCTCCATTGGTCAGGTATGTTCAGCTTCACCCAAATGTGATGCAACCACGTTGGAACAAAATCTACCTTTACAGTGGTTGGGGTGGTCAGGACGATAGTGTAGGGTCCCTTCCAGGTAGGTTCAAGTTCAGATACCCTGAATTTCTTTTTTCTTTCTTTCTTTTTTTTTTTAGGTTTTTGCAAGGCAAATGGGGTTAAGTGGCTTGCCCAAGGCCACACAGCTAGGTAATGATTAAGTGTCTGAGACTAGATTTGAACCCAGGTACTCCTGACTCCAGGGCCAGTGCTTTATCCACTGCGCCACCTAGGCGCCCCTACCCTGAATTTCTTAACCAGGACTGAATCCCCTGGCTGGAAGGGATGTATGGACTCAGACAATAGGATAGTCAGAGCATCTGGAATAGATCTCTGGAGCTTGATCTGTGCCTCCAGAAGCCCCTGCAAGAGTTTAATTAAGGATAGATTAATCCTCAGCCCTCAAGGTTCTTTTAGTTTGTTCAGCCTGGCTAGAACTCTGGGGCCTATAAGTACTACGTAGCTTCCATTCACATCTTAGCACCTTTATTATTCCTTGGGAGATTTTAGCTGTAAAAGGAAGGGCCATTGTCTGACCTAGCAGGAGGCCAAATCAGGGAGGAGCTCATTCAGAATTTTTTTTTAAACTACTTCCAGGGCTGTTTCCTCACTTCTACCCATTCTTAAAATGTGTCACCAAAAACCAAGAGATACTTAAACCTGATGCTAGTGGTTTTGCAGGCCTTTTACTGTCTCTCTATTGTTTCTGGGATAAGAATTTTTCTGTCTATTCTCCACCATCCTCCTGCTTTTTTTCTTCTCCCCTTTTTATTCAGTGAAGGAATCTTTAAAGGGGGAGAAGATGGGACCAGGTGACAGGGGTGGGAGGATGGGGTTTGGGAATTCAGGGGCTAAGACCTCCTCCTTATTCTTTTTTTTTTAAGATTTTTTGTTTTTTTGCAAGACAATGGTGTTAAGTGACTTGCCCAAGGCCACACGGCTAGGTAATTATTAAGTGTCTGAGGCTGGATTTGAGCTCAGGTACTCCTGATTCCAGGGCCGGTGCTCTATCCACTGCACCACCTAGCCGTCCCCTCCTCCTTATTCTGTATCCATTTTCTTCCTGTTGCTTCTGGTAACAAAAATGCTTCCATCCCCTAAATCCCACCATCCAGGCTTTTGGCATCATAACAGTAAAGTAGCTTATATTGACAAAACTGAATCACATAACTTTTCAACATCTTATATATCCTTTTAAGTCTACCACTTTGCTTCTTTAAAATTGAACATTTAACTCTTAATCTATGTGAAACAAATTGTCTAAAAGTTACCCTAAGAACTGAATATCCTTTACACGCAAATTTTTTTGATATCTGTTTTATAACCTTATTATCCTCTTGTTTGAATTTACTCTTATTTTTTTGCTTGTGAATTTAATTTATTTTTTCTTTAATTTTATTTACATATTACTAATATGTTATTGTTTAAGAGTAAACATAACCCCCCACAAAAATATAAAACCTCATGAGAAATAAAGTAAAAGAAAGAGTAAAAAAATGTGTTTCAGTCCATGTTCTGATACCATCAGCTCTGTCTCACTTTCTTTATCATAAGTCCATTATAGAAGTTACTTCTATATTTTTCTACAGTTGCTTTTGCTGATTGTAATTCCCTCCATCCATTCCTCCCCACTACCATCTATTACACTTTCTGTCTCCTTTCACTCTGTCCCACCTCAAAAACGTGCTGTGGGGCAGTCGATTGGCACAGCAGACAGAGCACTCTGACCCTGGGGTCAGGAAGCCCCAAGCCCAAATCCCACTCCAGAGATCCAGCAACTACCCAGCCCTTTGGCCTGGACAGACCACCCAATCCCAGAACCTTGCAAAATGTAAAAAAAAGAATATCTGACTATCCTCTCCTATGATCTACCCTCTCCTCTATCACCCACATCCCCCCTCCCCTCCCCCTGTCCCCCTTCTCTCCTTTTTCCTTCTAGATGTGTAAAATTAATTGAGTGTGTATGCTGTTTCCTCTCTGAACCATTTCCAATGAGAATGAATGTTCTCTCATTCCCCCTTGCCTTCTCCCCTTCCATACCATTGCAAAAGCTAGATGAAATATCTTTTATATGAACTATCTTAATCTATTCTATCTCTCCTTTCTCCCAGTACATTTTCCCTTTCACCCATTGACTCCCTTTTTACAATATATTATATTTTCAAATTCAGTTCTCTCCTGTGTCTTAGCTATAAAAGCTCCTTCTATCTGCTCTATTAAAATGAGAAGGTTCATACAAGTATTATCAGTATCATCTTTCCATGCAGGAATACAAGCAGTTCATCATCATCATTAAGCCCCTCATAATTTACCCTTCTCATCCACCTTCTCTATGCTTCACCTGAGTCCTGTCCTTGAAGGTCAAACTTTCTGTTCAGCTCTGGTCATTTCAACAGGAATAGTTGAAATTCCCCTGTTTCATTGAAAGTCCATCTTTTCCCCTGGAAGAGGATGTTCAATTTTGCTGGGTAGTTGATTCTTGGTTGCATTCTGAGCTCTTTTGCCTTCCAGAATATTATATTCCAAGCCCTACTAGCCATTCATGTAGTTGCTGCTAAGTCCTGTGTGATTCTGACTGCAGCTCCACAATATTTGAATTGTGTCCTTCTGGCTATTTTCAAGGGAAATAAGATCCTCTATGAATTTTAGTTATACACAATAATTTCAAAAGCCCAATGTACACTTATTACCTATGCCAGTATTACAGTTTCATGTATAATTTCTTCAATTTAGCAGATAATAAATAAGCTCCATTGATCTTGCATATCAATTTTCCCTTTTATAAGTATGAGGGAAAAAACAAAGCCTTTCACAAATTCTCAGGGCCAAAAAAACCTTGAGAGATATAACCTGTTGGCAAGGTATACTCTAGTTTTTCTCATAGCAAATCTTTACAAATGTGTTAGATGAAACATCATTCATAATTTGTTATTACAAAACAATTTTAAAATCTCAAAAAGTATACCTTAAACTATTCTTATACAAAGTTTACTGATTATACATAGCATATTTCAATTACATGTGTATTCCCTTTACTCTGTAAAACTTAACAATGTAAAGAATTCTTAAGTCCAATTGCTTTTTTTTAGGAAGATTTTATTTATTTTGAGTTTTACAATTTTCCCCCCATTCTTGCTTCCCTTCTCCCATCCCCCACAGAAGGCTTTCTGTTAGTATTTACATTGCTTCCATGGTATACATTGATCTCAGTTGAATGTGATGACAGAGAAATCATTTCCTTAAGGAAGAAAAATAAAGTATGAGATAGTAAAATTACATAATACTATAGCATTTTTTTTTCTAATATGATGGTAGTAGTCTTTGGTCTTTGTTCAAAGTCCATAATTCTTTTTCTGGCTACAGATGGTATTCTCCATTGCTGATAGTGCAAAATTGTACCTGGTTAAAGGGATGAGCAAGTCCATCAAGGTTGAACATCACTCCCATGTTGCTGTTAGGGTGTACAATGTTTTTCTGGTTCTACTCATGTTGCTCAGCATCAGTTCATGCAAATCCTTCCAGCAATTGCTAAAAAAAAAAATCTCTTTATACTTTTCTTAAATTTCAAAAGTCATATTCAAATTAACCTTAAATCATTTTCTTTGCAAAGACTAAAATGTTTGCAAATTCTTCTTATCTTTATCAGTGCAATTCTAACTTCTCAGTGCTCTAACTTATAAGGGCTTTCTTTCCTCATTGACCAACATTTCTTAATATTAGAAGATTTTTATGTTCTGGGAATTGGAAATTCCCCACAATTTGAGATATCAAAGTAGTATGTACTAATTCTTTACCTTTGCTATTTATTTATTTTTTATCTTTATTTATTTATTTATTCATTCATCCATCCATCCATTCATTCATTCACTTATTCATTTATTTATTTATTTATTTATTTGTTTTAGGTTTTTGCAAGGCAAACGGGGTTAAGTGGCTTGCCCAAGGCCACACAGCTAGGTCATTATTAAGTGTCTGAGACCGGATTTGAACCCAGGTACTCCTAACTCCAGGGCTGGTGCTTTATCCACTAACCTTTGCTATTTATCATGACTCACTTGTTCCAGATTTTTCCCAGGTACATGAATTATATCCCAAGCATATTTTGAATCAGTATAAAATATTACTTTTCCTTTGTTTAGTAATTCTAAAACTTGATTAAAAACACATAACTCACAAGTTTGTCCTGATGATAGTTTTGGCAAACTCCCATGGTTCTGGAGGAGTCATAAAACATTAGAATCAAAAACTCAAACCTTTTTCTTTACATACTCCTTAATTTAGTTTACATGTATCTTCAGATTAGCACATTCTAGAATTAATAATAACATAATTAAATTAACATATATCTAGCAAGTGTTTTCATATCAAACTTTTCAGGGAGGCTAGGTGGTGCAGTGGATAAAGCACCAGCTCTGGAGTCAGGAGTACCTGGGTTCAAATCCGGTCTCAGACACTTAATAATGACCTAGCTGTGTGGCCTTGGGCAAGCTACTTAACCCCATTGCTTAGCAAAAACCTAAAAAAAAAATTTACATATCAAACTTTTCACTTTATGGGGTTTATTAGTTCTCCAATCAATTTATTGCCAGACATTGCAAAAGTGGCAGTTCAATGCAATTTTTAAACTACCCTAACCTTATATAAACACATATCTCTGTATAGTTTTGTAGTTCTATACTTTCTTCTCTTACAATGATTTGTAAGGCCACTTTCCAAGTTCCCAAAAATCCATCTTTTGTATACAAAGTCAAACCTGCTCAAACCTTCTATCTATATGCTTTAACCAATTTCCATACTTAACAAATGGTTCAAAAACCCCAATTGTCTCTATGTCTGGATTTTCTTTCCAGTTCTTTCCGAACCTCTGACCAAGACTATACAGCTCACATTTTCCCTCAATATGCTGTTCTACCATTCCTTTTCATTAGCTCTTCTTGACTTTAATTCAAACTATTCTGAACTAGTCACATAGTTTGTACAGCTATATAAACCACAGGTGTGATTCCACTTTTTACAATACATTTTCCATTCCAAGGTTTTAATATTTAACACTTCTTGATTATAGCTGCTAAAACCTTGGAGAAGGCAAACAGTCATTCAAAAATCCCTTAGCCTAATTAGAATATTTCCTGCCCCCTTCTTCAAATAGAGTAAACTGAATAACTTTATATAGGGGGACAGTCCTAGATCCTTTTTGGGGGGTTGATCTTATGTTATTAAATCCTTACATGTCCCATAATTTTCTGTAATAACTAACATTAACCGAATTTATATTGATAAACTCCTGGAGCTCTGATGTTATCATATCATCCTGGAAAAAGATTAACTATTTAGTTTCCCCTCTACTGGCATATCTTGGTAACCACATTATATATATATATATATATATATATATATATATATATATATATATATATATATATATATATATATACTTTAGGATATACCTGAATCTCCTGTCTTTCTGAAATTTACTTTCCCAAAACTTTCTCAAATTAAAATAACATTTCTTTCTATGGTTTCTTTAACATATTTGGTAATATTCATTGTCTCCTGTTTCTTTAACTTTAAAATAAAGTCTCTTTTAACACTTATTTTACTAATTCTTTCTGAAAAAATTCTCTCTTATCTAGTCCTTTTTTTTTTTTGCTTATCGAGGTAGAGTGATAAAAGCCAAAGCTGTAAATCAACAAGCTTCAGAGAGGGAAGGAAGGATCACATTACCTATAAGAGACTGTTGAGGGTCACAGTAAGGTCATTGGGAGACTGGGAATGATTTAAAGGTCCTTTTGCCCAGTACATCAATGGCCCTACTCCCCTGGATTGCTCTAGGATCTTTTCATCTGTTCCTTATGTTTTGGCACTTACTAGAGCATTGTGTGTAAACACTAAACTGGTGATAGCAGCGTAGTGTGAGAGTACTAGCCTGAGGAAGTAATATTTTATTACCTGCTGTCCACAAGCACTAGAGCATTGTTTGACTGTTAATTAGAGAATGCTACTTGAATTGGGAGTAAACCAGGGACTAAGGGATTATTTAAATTCTTGCATTCTGGAAAATAAATGGAGAACTTGTCATCTTTGTGTCCTGCCTCCTTTTCAACATTCTTTTGAGAACTTGACTACAGCTTGACTGAGTCAAGTATTAGGTTATGAGTAATGGATAAGTTAGCGGATCCAGCTGGAACACAACAATTAGCCATTGTAAAAGATATAACACAGGCAGAAAGCAGTCTCAGTGAGGACATTAGATGAATACTGCCTAAAAATTCAGCTGGAATCTCCTCCAGGTGACCAAACGTAGGGGGCCAGGCTGGAGCGGGGCGGAGTGGTCCTCATTCCTGTAATAGGTCTCTTTCTCGGGGCCACCAACCATTTCATCTTCTTCCTAGCAAAACAGCAATGAGCAGGAATCATAAAAACAGTAATTTAAATGAGGCAACCCAAGGAGGTCTTTAGGTCAACTCACTGACTCCCCTCCCCCCCAACAAATCAATAAAGAAACCAAACACACAATCTAAACACATAAAGACAGATGAGGCGCAAACACGGGATACACAAACACAACAGCCAGACATAGCACAAACACCGACTACACAGCAACAGAACTTTCCGAAAACAATTCTAACTTCCTAAATTCTATACCATGCTAACCAACACTGAAGCTTGGCAACTCCTTAATGCAAAACAAAGTTAACTTTGAAATTTACAACCAGAAACAGGGAACTGCTAAAAGCATCCTTTTGCAGCTCAGAACTAAAGTCCATGAGTCTTTTCTAAATCCGATGCAATAGTATTAGGTTAACAAGATCATTAGGTTAGTCTCTCATCAAATTTATGGTATATCTCATGACTGTCAGGATCAACTATTTTAGCCCCATCTGGATGTTCCCAGACTTAGAGATGTTCCCAAACTATATTTCTGGGGACCCAAAAAAGGACCCAGAAAAGTGTCAAGGGCCCCTTTTACACAGTAGTTACACAAGTATTAATATTGCACTTCAATATAATTTCATTTCCCAAGGTGCCTTTTAAGAAGATGTAGTTTCTTTTCTTATTCACCCCCCCCCCCCTTTGGCAAGGCAGTGGGGTTAAGTGACTTGCCCAAGGTCACGAAGCTAGATAACTATTAAGTGTCGGAGGCTGGATTTGAACTCAGATCTTCCTGATTCCGGGGCTGCTGCTCTGTCCACTTCACCACTAGCTGCCCTATCCCTTTTAATGAGATCTATTTTTGCTTTTCCTTTGTCCGAAAGATCAGGATTGTTACCCCTGCTTTTTTTTTTACTTCTGCCAGAAGCATTTTGCTTCAGTCATTTATTTTTATGCTTTATGTATCTCTCTGCCTCAAATGTGTTTCTTGTAAAGAGCATTTTGTAGGATTCTGGTTTTCAAGCCATTTTTTTCTATCTGCTTTGGTTTTATGGGAGAGTTCATCCTATTCACATTTACAGTTAAAATGACTAATGCTGTATTTCCCACCTGCTGTCTTTCCCATTCATACTTTTTCCTTTTCCCTTATTCCTCCTCATTAATGTTTATTCCTTTTCCTCTTTAACTTAGCTTTCACTTTTGCCTTTACCTTCTCTTTTATCAGTCCCTTCTTCCTCTTTCTTTCCCATTCTCCCCAATTTCCCTGTAGGATAGTATAGATTTTTAAACGCATTTGGGATTTATATTATTCCCTCTCTGGACCAAATCTATTGCATGAATTTACTCAATGATCACACTCTCCCTTCTTTCCCTCTACTGTAATATATGTCTTTGTGCCTCTTCACCTGGTGTTATCTACTAATGTAGCCTTCTCATAGTATAGTCCTTTTATGCTTATATTGTTTTAACCCTGTCTTATACTTACAACCCCTTTGCCAAAATGTACTACTTTTTTCTGTACTGATAAAAGTACTATTCTCAAAGGTTGATTGATTGATTGAGTGATAAGCAGCATTGCCTCATAGTCACTAAGTACTTTCTTCTCTTCTGTTTTATCAGAAATATACTTCTCAAGAGTCATAAATCACATCAAATTTTAATTCCTTTATATCTCTTTTTCAAATACCCTCCAGGGACACACAATCCTCAGGAGTCAAAGCATCATGCAAAGCTAAATTGTTTCATGAACCATTTAAACTCCCTCCAATCATAACCAAAATGTCAAGAAAAGCAAAATCTCTTCATGATGTTTTCATGTCCAGTCCCTCTAAGTACACTCTCTCCCTCCTTCTCTATAGTACTCCTATCATAGTCCTTCAACACTCCCCAACCAAAGTATCAGGTACCCTGTTATTCTCTATCCCTTTTGCACCAAACGTGGTATTAAAACCCTTGTTAACTTAAAGTATGAATTATCACTTCTTTTTTTTTTTAGGTTTTTTTTCAAGGCAAATGGGATTAAGTGTCTTGCCCAAGGACACACAGCTAGGTAATTATTGCCCAAGAACACACAGCTAGGTAATTATTAAGTGTCTATTAAGTGTGGCTTACCCAAGGACACACAGCTAGGTAATTATTAAGTGTCTATTAAGAGTCTGAGACCAGATTTGAACCCAGGTACTACTGACTCCAAGGTCAATGCTTTATCCACTGCACCACCTAGCCCCCCCCCCATGATCACTTCTTAATCTCTTTAAGTCCAACCTTCTAATATGTTCCTGCCCTCTAGCCCTATCGTACTAGAAACCTCTTTAACTAAGTTATATAGTAAAGTAATGTCATTTCTGATTTAATTAGGTGTAGAGCCTCTAAGTTCTTGAATTACCTGGACATCATAAAGGTTTCTCTTAAATATTTTAGAATTGATTGTAAGACCTGGGAGACACTGGCACAGGACTACCCAGAATAGGGTGTTCTCATCAGAGAAGCACTATGATGAAGGCAGATTTAAAGTAGCTCAAAGGAAATGTGAGCTATATAAGTTTAGAGTAAACATCTGGACTATTTGTATCCAACCTATGGTAGAGCATTCTGAGCTCTTATTGGTCTGATCAGCCACAGTTGTATATACTGTGATTTGTTTCAAACACAATGATGTCATTTTGATCATATACTATGATTTGTTTCAAACACAATGATGTCATTTTGATCTTTGATAATGAAGGAGAAGAAACCACCATATCCATATCTTCTTTTTTTTTAAGTTTTTTTTTTTTTGCAAGGCAAATGGGGTTAAGTGGCTTGCCCAAGGCCACACAGCTAGGTCATTATTAAGTGTCTGAGATCAGATTTGAACTCGGGGACTCCTGACTGCGGGGCGGGTGGTCTTTTCCACTTGGCCACCTAGCCGCCCCTCATATCCATATCTTCTAAGTGCAACTATATTCAGCCCTTTCACTATCTCGAGTTACAAGTGTTATCTTCCCTTGTAGAGATGTATACAATTTAATATTCTTGACTAGCATTTTCCCCCTCCTTTCCATTTACCTTTTTGTGCATCTCTTGAGTCTTGTATTTGAAGATCAAATTTTCTGCTCAGTTCTGGTCTTTTATCAGAAAATTTTGTGGTTATCTATTTCATTGAAAAACCACCTTTTCCACTGACCAGAATATGCTGAATTTTGCAGGGTAGCAAATTTTTGGTTTTAATTCAAGGTCTTTTGCTCTTTGAAATATCATATTCCAAGACCTTTGATCCTTTTATGTTGAAGCTGATAAGTCCTGTGTAATTCTGATTGTACTTCCTTTGTATTTAAATTGCTTCTTTTTTTAACTACTTACAATATTTTCTCCTTTATTTGAGAATTCTGGAATTTGGCTATGATAGTCCTTGGAGTTTTTTCCTGAGGTCTCTTTCTAGAGGTGTTCTATGTATTCTATCAAGGAATATTTTGTCTTCTTGTTCCACTATATTAGGACAGTTTCACATGATAATTTCCTGGAAGATATTTTCCAGGTACTTTTTTTGAGCTAGACTTTCTGGTAGAGCAGTAATTCATAAATTATCTCACCTGGATATATTTTCCAGTTGTTTGTTTTTTCCTAAGAGATATTTTATGTTTTTGTTTTTTTTTTTAGTTTTTGCAAGGCAACAGGGTTAAGTAGCTTGCCCAAGGCCACACAACTAGGTAATTATTAAGTGTCTGAGGTCAAATTTGAACTCAGGTACTCCTGACTCCAGGGCCTGTGCTTTATCCATTGCACTACCTAGCTGCTCCCATTTTATGTTTTCTTAAATTTTTTCAGGCTTTTATTGTGGTTTGATGGAATCTTGGTGTCTCATAGGTTCATTAGTTCCATTTCTCCAATTCTAATTTTTAGGGTTTTAATTTTTCAGTTAGCTTTAGTGTTTCCTTTTCCAGTTGGCTAATTTTACTTTTCAGGGAGTTGTTATCTTTTCCATTTGGTTAATTTTTGCTGAGTTGGAATCCCTTTCTAGTTGTCAATTTGACTGGTAGCTGAGTTGCATTCCTTTTCTAGTTGGTTGATTTTATTTTTTGATGAGTTAATTCTTTTTTCAGTTGGTTATTTTTCTTTTTAAAGGAGTTGTTTCTTAAGTTAATTTTTCATAATTTTCCTGCATAAGTCTCATTTCTTTTTTCCATTTTTCTCCTTCCTCTCTTTTTTGTTTTTTTAAAATCTTTTGTAAGCTCTTCTGTGAGGTTTTAGATTTGAGTCCAATTCATAAACTCCTTTGAGACTTCCCATGTGGGTAATTCTTACTGCTTTCTTCTGAGATAGCATTTTTATCATTTCTGAATAGTAGCATTCTATGGTTAGTGCCCCTTTTTTTTTTTAGGTTTTTGCAAGGCAAATGGGGTTAAAGTGGTTTGCCCAAGGCCACACAGCTAGGTAATTATTAAGTGTCTGAGGTCAGATTTGACCCCAGGTACTCCTGACTCCTGGGCCCGTGCTTTATCCACTGCGCCACCTAGCCACCCCCTTAATGCCCCCTTTTTTTATTTAAAGAGTTTATTTATTTTGAGTTTTACAGTTTTCCCCCCATTCTTGCTTCCCTCCTCCCACCCCCCACAGAAGGCGTTTTGTTAGTGTTTACATTGGTTCCATGTTATGTATTGATCTCAGTTGAATATGATGACAGAGAAATCATATCCTTAAGGAAGAAAAATAAAGCATGAGATAGTAAAATTACATAATAGTATAATACTTTTTTCCCTAATTTGATGATAATAGTCTTTGGTCTTTGTTCAAAGTCCAGAATTCTTTCTCTGGATACTGATGCTATTCTCCATTGCAGATAGCTCAAAATTGTTCCTGGTTGTTGGACTGAAGGGATGAGCAAGTCCATCAAGGATGATCATCACCCCCATGTTGCTGTTAGGTGTACAATGTTTTTCTGGTTCTGCTCATCTCACTCAGCATTAGTTCATGTACAACTTTCTAGGCTTCCTGGAATTCCCATCCCTCCTGGTTTCTAATAGAACAATAGTGTTCCATGACATATTGTATTGTGATTTTAAATGAGGTTCAGATTCGTTCCTGCAAATGACACTCTCACTGACATTCATAAAAAATGAAAGTATTTTAATTACACAACACAAGGAGTAGATTGATTACAATAACATCCAATACAGCAACTAATACATTAAAGACAATGGGTTAGTAATACTATAATCAAAGTAGAAGAAAAAGATAAAGATAACATTACCAATTTGGGGGAGCAGCAACTCTGAACAGTCTGTGGCTGGGGGGATCCCAAGTTCTTGTCCAGACCTTCTGTTAAGTCCTGGTTTGGGAAAGAAAGGAAGAAAGAAGGAAAGAGAGAGAGAGAGAGAGAGAGAGAGAGAGAGAGAGAGAGAGAGAGAAGAAAAGTCCCAGGCAGAATCAATTCTCCATGGGTGAGATTCCCGCCAATGCTTGGAGCCTCAGAGTATTTATCAGTGGAGAACAGAGAAGGCTAGATGCTTATTTAGTTGGGAGGGATTCCCTTAGTTGGGAGGGAGTTCCTTTAACAGTAATATGGGAAAAGCCTACAAGTCTAGCAGTTTGAAGACTTCAAGGAAATGCCATAGGGGGCCGGAAGATTTTACTTTGAATAAGTTCAATACTGTGAGAATAGCCAGTTCTCCCCAGTACTACCTGTGTATTCCAAGGAGTGGCTGGCTCCTGGAGTCTTTGAAATGCAGCCAAATCACCTATGGAATGTCTGGGGTGGCGGGGTGGTGGAAGGTAAATTTGTGAGGAAGGCACATCCTCATACAGGCTCAAGAGAACTTATAAGAAAACTTCATTTTCTTATTCATTTGGCCTTAAGGTCACAAGAAATGTGACCTATTGTAAATTTGTTTCATTTTAATATACATATAAAAATTACAAAGGCATAATAATAACAAGAAAATCATTAACAACAATATAGTAATAGCTAAACTGTTAAAATATCTAGTAGCAGTTGCTGATTTAAACAGGAAATCATACCAATGGTGATTAGTATCAGAAGTTACTAAATGAGGGGCCTCGACTAAATGTCCTGTAACTATGTGAGTCTGTATTGGATGTTCATTCAAAGCGCACTGATCAGACTCTAACAGCTTCTTTAGGACATAAGATTGATTAAGAATAGTAATTAAAGGTTGTAAAGATAAAGAAGTATGGGGAAGAGATAACAATTTGGGTACCCAAGTCAAATTCTTAACATCTGTATCAGGGGAAAAGTAAAAATCATCACCCTGCCAGTGTAAAAAAGAGATGTTAGTAAAACATCCAGAAAAGGGAGGTTTCTGAGAGACAGAAGCTAAATCAGTACTATTATTAGAGGTTAAACAAATGTGTTGAGAAGATACTTCATATAACATTGAAAAGTTAGAAAGAGGATAGACAGTTAAGTCACAAAGGTTAGAGGAGTGTGAGAGAACACAGGGCTCCATCTGCCGGGTCATCATCCCACACACGATGCCTTTGTTAGTGAAAGTACAGTCCTGTAGAGTATGAGTTACATTGTCTTGATCTATATAATTACAATTTATACGTGGTAAAGCAAAATAATCATATAGCACAAAAGGAATCACTTGAAATTGACACATCATTTTCCATATATGAACTTGATAATATACTACAGTCCCACTACACCAAAGGGAGGTACACTGAACTTGTTCAGGCTTGATCTGTTTCCAATAATTTGCCATATAGGGTAATGCTACATCCCAAATGTTGGTATCTCCTTCTTGTAATAACCTTTGAGCATTCTCTTTTTGTATTAAAGTATACATGTTTTGCAAAGAACATTTGGTCCAATTAAACAGGGCACTTATATTAGCATCAATCTGTATATTAGCTAGAATGCTATCATTAAAAACTTTAAGAATTGGCCTTGGTATTTTAAAGTATTTTGGTGTGGCAGGATCGTCGTGGGCAACCAATTAGCATTAATTGTCAAAGCTTGAGATACATCCTGTCCAGCACTGCGCAGTCTGCTGGCCAAGGTCTCAAGATCTATAGAATTTACTATACCCAAACCTGTTCCTGCCCCGCCAAGTAGGGTGTCATACCAGGCTCTTTTAAATCTAGTACAAGGCAATAAAGGTGGAAAGGACACATTATAATGAAGTACAATTTTGTGCTGAGCAATAGAGGCATTAATACATGATTTTGTGACACAACAGATAGAGGATGATCGGCGGGTGGTGTTTTGGGCAATAATAATGAATAATGTACTGAATTATCGCGATTGGTTATTACAGAAGCATTGACACAAAACAAATATTGATTATTAAGGGGAATAGTTATACTAAGGGTGGAGTTATTTATATTCCATGTAGTACAATTTTCAGTTAATCTTTGTCTTATTACTTTATCCCGTAATGTTGGGAGTGTAAAGTGGAGAGGAGTAATATAACATGAGATATTAACCAATGAAGAGATAAGAATAGTTATAGGAGAAGGTCCTGTTAGGAGGGCAGACATAGGTAATGGGGTTCTATAAAATTTAGCATCAGTAGTAGACCAATTAGCAATAGTCCAATTAGCAATATTACATTCGCTGTATGCAGGACAGATGAAATCTCCTTGTTGTATAGATTTAGTGGCTTTTCTCCATGTCAACCAGATTCCTGAATTTGCTAATTGAGCTCCCGGGGTCCAAGTCGCCAGAAGCCTAAGAGACACTTAATTGCGAATAAACATTTGGGTTAGTGGAATGTAGTGCCAAGTGTTATCTCCTGAATAACAAACAATAGCTGTATTGTTATTCCCTTGAGCTATTAAATCAGCTGGCCTAGGAGCTTCTGTAGGATGCCTTTTTATCCATACTTTAGTTCCTGGGATTATTTTCTCAGGTACCCAGTGTATTTCATCTGAGCTACCAAATCCTTGATCCCCTCTAGTAGTTTTATCAGGGGATTGATTTCTTTTTATCCAGTGTCCAATGAGGTATGGTAATACAACCATCTGACATATCTTCTCCCTGGTCTTACAGAAGTAGGTTTCAGACACATGGGAATTATGTAAACAAACTTTAATTTCTCCTCTATAATCATTATCTATCACTCCTCCTAGTACATGCACTTGTGCCTTATTGGCCAAGCTGGATCTAGAGAATAGCTGCTCATAATATCCAGTAGGTAGTTTGACCCCAATACCAGTATTACATAATGATTGGCCTTGAGGTTTTATTTCCACATCATGCACTACATATAAATCATAACCTGCAGACCCAAGTGAGGCCCTCCAAGGTTCCCTAGCATTGTTATGAAATTTCCACCATTGTATGGTAGGAATGTTAGAAGCTTTCCTTATTTGTAGGTTAGGAGTCATCATTCTGGACAATGGAGTACCTTCTCCATCAGCCAATGGCCTATTATTCAATTGCTTCAAATAGATTTTCCTTCCACTTATTCAAATTATTGTCTCCTAATTTTTTTCAACTTCTCTTTCAATAAGCCATTCATTCTTTCAATAAGTCCAGCTGCCTGTAGATAATAAGGAATGTGATATATCCATTCAATATTATTATATCCACAGTAAATATCGATTTCTTTTCCTTTAAAATGAGTTCCATTATCACTTTGGATTTGCATGGGGGTGCCATAATATAAGGAAATAATATCAATAGTCTTACAAGTATTCTTTTGAGTTGCTCATCTATATGGGCAAGCAATTAATATTCCTGAATAGGTGTCTACACAAGTACAGACATATTGGCACCCTTGATTTAGAAGCAATGGGCCTATGTAATCTATTTGCCAAGTCTGGGCAGGCAAATGCCTCTAGCCAATTCTCAAGTTACAGTCTGAGGTACAGAGCGCTGACTGAAGAGCTGGCATTGGGGGCACTCCTGAGTTATCTGTTTAAAAATATCTAAGGGAATATTAATTCCTCTAGCCAATGCCTACCTGTAAGATGCAAGAGCGCCAAGATGACCTGCAGTAATGTGAATCCATTTTCCCAGCGTCAGCTTGTCCCTATCCTCTGGGGACGCTATCTGTAAGGATTTTCCTTCTAGTTTTGAAAGTTCAGCAGTTCGAGCATTATACTCACGTTCCACCGAATCAGGCTTCACATGGGCATCTACATGAAACATAGACACATTAGTATTTTGACACCATTCCCACATTTGTTGCCACAAGTTTTTGCCCCAAACCTCTTTGTCCCTTATTTTCCAGTTATGTTTTTTCCACATGGGCATCCATACAGCTAATCCATTAGCGACTGCCCATGAATCAGTAAACAGATGGCATTGTTTGCCTTGTTCATGCTGCAAAGCCTGAAAAGCTGCCATGAGTTCTGCCCACTGGCAACTCTGGCCTTCACCTGTTGTTTCTAGAACTGTCCCACTTATGGGATTATAGGCCACAGCCTTCCAATGTCTCTTGGACCCCACATATTTAGCAGAGCCATCAGTAAACCAAGTATGTTTTTTCTGTTCTTCAGTCAAAGAATCAAAACCTCGATTCCAAGAAACAGGTGATTGTTCATATTGTCTAGGAGACTCCCCATAGGAGCACTATTAGTAGGTAATTCCAATACTTTTTCATGTAATGCTGAAACACCTTGCCTTCCAGTTTTAACTCTGTTTTGTAAATACCATTTCCATTTGATTATATATGATTCTTGGGCATGTCCAATCTTATGGGAAGCAGGTGTTCCCCAAATCCAGCTCATAATAGGTATAGCAGGTCTTAAAATTACCTCATGATTTAATGTTAAATGCTCAGTTTCAACTAAAGCCCAGTATGCAGCTAATAATTGTTGTTGGAAAGGGGTATAATTTTGTCCTGAGGGGGGTAACTTCCTGGACCAAAATCAGCATATCCATTAGCAGCTGAAACTTGCAATTCTATGGGACCTTCTTTCACTGGACATAAGTCTAGGGCAGTTTGAATTGCTATCTTTGCTTCTTCAAATGCTTGAGTTTCTTTTTCTCCCCATTCAAATTCATATTTTTTCCTTGTAACTTTATATAAAGGCTGCAAGATTTGTCCTAAATGATGAATGTGATTCCTCCAAAAACCAAATAATCCTATGAATTTCTGAGCTTCCTTTGTGTCTCGAGGAATAGAGAAATCTAATATTTTCTATTGGGCTTTAGGCAATATCTCTCTATGCCCTTTGTTCCAGATTATACCTAAAAATTTTACACTTTGGGCAGGTCCTTGAATTTTAGTGGGATTTATTTCCCATCCCTTCTTTTTCATATGTTCAATTAATTGTATAAGGTGCTGCTCTACTTGTGATAAAGTTTGCGCCTGAATCATATCATCTATATAATGAGTTATTTTAACTTCTGGCCAGTGTAACTCATCTAAATGCTCAGCCACAATTCTATAACAGATTGTTGGGCTGTGTAAATACCCTTGTGGTAATCTGGTAAAAGTATATTGCCTACCTTGCCATGTAAAAGCAAACTGGTCCCATTGTTTGGAATCAATAGGTGTAGTAAAGAAAGCATTTGCTAAATCTATTACTGCATACCATGAACCAGGATAGGATTGCACAGCCTCTATTAAAGTTATAGTATCAGGAACAGCCGCATATAAGGGAGGGGTGACTTTATTTAATTGTCTATAGTCTACTGTCATTCTCCAGGACCCATCAGATTTCTTTACTGGCCAAACCGGATTGTTCCATATGGTGGTAGTAGGAACAAGCACTCCTGCTTGTACATATTCTTTTATAGTATGAGTTATTTCTTCTGTTCCTCCAGGAATCCTATACTGACTGATCTGACTGATCGTCTGAGTAGGTGTGGGGACAGTGACAGGAGGCATTAACAGCTTACCTACTACCACTGATATCCTCAAAGTACGCATAGCAAACTGGTATTGACCATCAGGTAAATGTAAAGTCATTCCCTTCAATATGTCAATACCAATAATATATTCAGCAATTGGAACAATTACTACTCTATACTTTTTCTTAGGGAAAGAACCAATTTTCATATGTAAGGACACTTGCTTTGCTCAGACTTCGGCTCCTCCTAAACCTGATATAGTTATTGGTACACCATGCCTAAATTTAGAGGGATTTCCATAAATTAAAGTGGCCTCTGCCCCAGTGTCCACTAAGGCATTAGTCTCAGTTGTAGATCCATTTTTCCAATAGATAATCAAAGGCACATGAGGTCTATAATCATTATGTAATGCGTGGACACGTAAGGCTCGACCTTTATCCTATTCTCCTTTAAAATGTTCCAATGAGGGGTATAAGGGGGGAGCAGTAGGCTCCACATTTAATGTAGAAACATTTCCTTTATCTCCCACTCTTTTACAGTATAACTGATACATTTCAGAAGTACTAATACCGTCTATCTCTTCCTTCCTTACTCTTTCTTTAAGCAAGGTAGAGAACAATTCCCTAGGAGACATTTGGGCATTTGGATTGTTAGTTTGAGTTTTACTTCTTTCTCTGGGGGCAGAGTCACTTATCTCTCCAAATTCTCCTAGATCTCCCAGTTGAGATAATTTATCGATTACTTGCCCCAGAGTTTCTCCAGTGGAGGCTACCAGTAAGGTTAATATCAAATGTTTATATGCAGGGGGGAGCAGTCTTTACCATAGGGGCCCTATGTAAGGCTAACACTGGGGTATCAAGAAATGTATCAGTATTTCCCACCTGCATGGCAGTTTTCATGACTTCTTCTTTCAGTTTCTGTATTCCGTCCCTCAAAGTATACCAGGGTCTGGAGGCATTAGGCCACATCCAGGAGTTGGGATACTGACTTCTACGTCCAGATGCCATTAATTCTAGCATGGTAGTGTTTCCCCCATTTTGATGGTGGTCTCTGATTGCTTGTTGTACAAATGGGTTATAGGTCAGACTTAAAAACTCCATACAATCTTTAGAGTCTAGCCACATTCTTCCAGCTCCTCTGTCACCTAGCCTAACCAGCCAAGCTAGAGCCGGTTCTCCTGATGTTTGTGAAAAAACACCCTAACAAATCAGAAATCTCTCTTTGTGAATAATCTTCAGTAATTTATATATTTCTAGGTTGATCATCACCCTCCTTTTCTTTCCGTCATCTCACTATAGGTCTTACATTCTCTCCTACATCTGGTATATCCTCCCTGATCCTTTCTTCCCAATCCTCATCGTTCTCATCCCAAACATCACCATCCCATTTATCAGGATCTTAGTCCAAATTAGCAGAGGCTATTACTGCATGTACCTTTCTTTTATTAACTTTTCCTCGTCTATTCTTGTACTTATATTGAGCTACCCTAACAGCAGCCTTTTCTTCATTATGCTGATAGTTCCAAGCTTGATCTCCTAAAATGAAATTCTGGCACTGCAGCATAGACATCCGCCCTTGTAAGTCAATCAATTCTTTCTCCATTTGAACTTTCTCTTCCTCCTTTTTGTCCAAAGCCTGACATACCTTCCGATAGGCGGTTAAAAGAGCCCATCCCCTTCTGCAAATACCATTCATCTCCTTTCCCTTTTCTATGGTTATTTTACTTAAGCATTCAGTAAGTTGGGGGGGCTTTCCATCCCTAACCCTGCTTTCCCAATTTTCACACGAGCCTGTGTTTTGAGCCCAAACCTTTGCTAAAGAAGAAAAGGGGGGGTTCCTCCCATCCCGGTACTTCGACAGGGACGGGGGTCTCTATACTTTTCTTAAATAGAGGCATTTGCACAACAAGTCCTACTGGCTATGACAATTTATGTATTGTGATTTTAAATGAGGTTCGGATTCGTTCCTGCAAATGACACTCTCACTGACACTCATAAAAAATGAAAGTATTTTAATTACACAACACAAGGAGTAGATTGATTACAATAACATCCAATACAGCAACTAATATATTAAAGACAATGGGTTAGTAATACTATAATCAAAGTAGAAGAAAAAGATAAAGATAACATCACCAATTTGGGGGAGCAGCAACTCTGAACAGTCTGTGGCTGGGGGGATCCCAAGTTCTTGTCCAGCTTTTCTGTTAAGTCCCAGTTTGGGAAAGAAAGGAAGAAAGAAGGAGAGAGAGAGAGAGAGAGAGAGAGAGAGAGAGAGAGAGAGAGAGAGAGAGAGAGAAAGAAAGAAAAGTCCCAGGCAGAATCAATTCTCCATGGGTGAGATTCCCGCCAATGCTTGGAGCCTCAGAGTATTTATCAGTGGAGAACAGAGAAGGCTAGATGCTAATTTAGTTGGGAGGGATTCCCTTAGTTGGGAGGGAGTTCCTTTAACAGTAATATGGGAAAAGCCTACAAGTCTAGCAGTTTGAAGACTTCAAGGAAATGCCATAGGGGGCCGGAAGATTTTACTTTGAATAAGTTCAATACTGTGAGAATAGCCAGTTCTCCCCAGTACTACCTGTGTATTCCAAGGAGTGGCTGGCTCCTGGAGTCTTTGAAATGCAGCCAAATCACCTATGGAATGTCTGGGCGGGGGGAGAAGGTAAATTTGTGAGGAAGGCACATCCTCATACAGGCTCGAGAGAACTTACTTATAAGAAAACTTCATTTTCTTATTCATATTATATATATATATATATATATATATATATATATATATATATATATATATATATATGGTTAGTCTCCCCCCCCCCCCTTTTTTTTGCTCATTTTGATTGTTGATCTCTGCTCCAGGGATATAGGGAGTATAGTCCCCAGTTTTTTGTTCCAGGACTGAAGTCTAATCCCTGGCATATCACTTGCCAAGATATTGCCTATGCAGAAGTTAGTTTCCTCCTTTATATCTAGGTTCTGCCTATGCAGTGATTTAATCTCAAATAAGTCCTGTCAGTTGCCCCAGTTTTCACAGGGTTCAGACTTTGTCTGGGGATGGGACCCTCTCTGTTGGTCTGCTATCTAGCTGGTGGGACTTGGGTTGCATTGTAGCTAGAAGCCTCTTGCTGACTTTTCTGCTCTCCCAGCTAGCTGGGCTTTACTTCCCCCTTTTGCCTGAAGGAGGATCCTCTGGAATGTCTTTAGTTGAAAACTGGTTTAGATCTTTTTTTTGGTGGGATCTGTAGCTTTAATGTCTGTGTAGAGACTTAATTTAACACTGAGTAGGAAAAAGCTCCAAGAGCATTCTATCTTCTTCCTGCCAAGTTGGCTCTGCCCCAGAAGTGAAAATCCAAGATCAAGGAATAGTTTGCTGTCAGATCTATGGAAAAGAAGCAGTTGATGACCAAGGAAGAGATGGAGAACATCACTGAAATAAACTAGACAAATTTGATTACATTAAATTAAAAAGCTTTGCACAGATAAAACCACTGTAACCAAGATCAAAAGAAATGTAGTAAATTAGGAAACAATTTTTACAACTAGTATTTCTGACAAAGGACTCATTTCTAAAACTCAGTCAAATCTTCAAAAAAACAAACCATTCCCCAATTGACAA
This sequence comes from Macrotis lagotis, assembly GCF_037893015.1. Lineage (NCBI taxonomy): Eukaryota > Metazoa > Chordata > Mammalia > Peramelemorphia > Peramelidae > Macrotis > Macrotis lagotis. Next base: position 286,997,444 of record NC_133658.1, read on the forward strand.
ATGGTCAAAGGATTTGCAAAGGCAATTTACAGATGAGGAAATCAAAGCAATCCATAGTCATATGAAAAATTACTCTAAATCACTACTAATTAGAGAAATGCAAATTAAAGCATCTCTGAGGTACCATCTCACATCTCTCAGACTGACCAATATGACAGGAAAGGACAATGATCAATGTTGGAAGGGTTGTAAGAAATCTGGGACACTATTACACTGTTGGTGGAGCTGTGAACTCATCCAAATTTTCTGGAGAGAAATTTGGAATTATGCCCAAAGTACAACAAAAATGTGCAAACCCTTTGATCCAGCAATACTACTACTGGGTCTATACCCTGAAGAGATGATGAAAAAGGGTAAAAACACCACTTGCACAAAAATATTCATAGCAGCCCTATTTGTGGTGGCAAAAATTTGGAAATTAAGTGAATGTCCTTCATTGGGGAATGGTTTAGCAAACTGTGGTATATGTATGTCATGGAACATTATTGTTCTATTAGAAACCAGGAGGGATGGGAATTCAGGGAAGCCTGGAGGCATTTGCATGAACTGATGCTAAGGGAGATGAGCAGAACCAGAAGAAAATTGTTCACCCTAATTGCAACACAGGGGTGATGATCAACCTTGATGGACTTGTTCATTTCATCAGTACAACTATCAGGCACAATTTTGGGGCATCTGCAATGGAGAATACCATCTGTATCCAGAAAAAAGAATTGTGAAGTTTGAACAAAGACCTTTAATTAAAAAAAAAACCCCATTATCTTATTATGTAATTTTCCTATCTCTTATACTTTGTTTTTCTTCCTTAAGGATATGATTTTTCTTTCATCACATTCAACTTAGATCAATGTTTACCATGGAAACAAGGTCAAGACTAACTGACTGCCTTCTATGGGGGGTGGGGGGAGGGAAGCAAGAGTAGGGAGAAAAAATTGTAAAACTCAAAATAAATAAAATCTTTCTTTTATTTAAAAAAATGTATATAAAATACTAACCTAACTATTCTCTGCTAAGGGGAGGAGGGCGGGAAAGGAGGGTGGAGGGAAATTTTGTAACTTGGAAATGTGCATGTGCATTTGGATGAAAATAAATAAATTTTTAAAAAATTAAATAAAATGACAGGAAAAAAGTGAAAATCCAATGTTCTTGAGAAAATTTTCTGTATAAAATAATTGGAAGTGCATTTAACTAATTAAGACCTTTTGATTTTGCTTATTTTTTATTTTGTTTATTAATGAGTTTTGTTTCAAGTTTTACAATATATGATAATGTTTATAGTAGTTATATTCTTAAATTTTCTAATATTGTGAAATTTGGTAAGCAATTGTATCAGCTATGATTATTAGTAAAGTCAATTTCTCTTATACTCTAGGTATTTGAGATTAAAATTTGTACTGTTGTAAACAAAAGGAAAGAATGAATGAGTTAAAAAGCTGTTAGCTAGATTATTGCTGCTAACCATATGCTGTAACACTCTAAAGTATTGTATTTTAAGAAATTATAAATTTCCATATTTTTGTCAATATTAAAAAGAAATTTACCTAAAAGTATTTGGCTATTACTTATGAAAATTATGAGATTGTTAATTGAGTTATTGTAAGTTATTATTTTGATCAAGTATTTATATAGGTATTGTAAAAAAAATCTTATTTCAGCTCTATGTAAGAGTCTCAGTCTTAGAATTCTAACAGAAAAATCCTTGTACAATGGGGGGGGTGTAATTGTCAAGTTTGTTTCATCTAAGGATTTATTTATATAAGTTAATTTGAAAGTTTACAGCCAATTAACCAGTGCTTTTCAAATGAACTATGTATAATAGAATTATTTCTAGTGATATTATTGAAAACAAGATTATATTAAGTTAATTTTAAAAGTTTGGTAAACCTTGTTATTATAATGAGAATGACTTAATTGGGTATGTTCACTCTTGACTTGGAAAAAGACTCCTCTCTGTTATAAACACCTTTTCCCCAAGGGAAGGTAGTACTTAGAAGTTTTGTAGTAGTTAGGTATTTATTTTTCTTTTTTTTTATTTTTAGATTCTATTTATGATTTTTAAAGCTAAGGCTAAATAAGAAAGAGATACTTGTCATTTTAGAAGTTAAGAAAAGGAATTACTTTCAGAAAATATGTTTAAGTTTAGGCAAAAACTTTGAAAAAGTCCTTTTCTATGAAATTTTCATTTATAAACTAATTCATTATAGTAATGGTTTAATATTGATAATGATTTTGTCCAACCTACTACACACACACACACACACACACACACACACACACACAGAGTTCCTAGGTAGCTTTTACAATGGAACCTTGAACATTTTTAAAGTTTTAATTATTAGGTTTGCTATTTTGATATAAATTTTGCTCTTTCAGAAAAACAGTTAAGTAGCTCTACATCACAGGTCTAAAGTCAGTTACCTTGCTATTTTGATGAAAGTTTTCCTATCATTTCAGGACCTAAGGTAAAGTTCAATTCCTTAGTATCTTTCTTTAAAAAAAAATCTGTTCACATTCTCCTATTTTGGTCAAAGTGTCACCTGTAGAACAGTAATAAAGGTGTGGGGAATGGGAAGGGCATACTGCGGGGAAATGGCATAGCTTGAAGCAAAACAATACCAAACCTAGGGTTGCCAAGAGATATGAACAGGTAGTATAAGGTCTATAATAGGAGACAAAAGTGGATGATGCTCTGACAAAAATCAAAGGGGTCAAAAAAGAGGATTATGATTTTCATAGTGATCAATATGATATATCATATTGATCACTATGATATGATATATATACATATGTATATGTATATATATATATATATATATATATATATATATATATATATATATATATAATGAATTTGCTAATAATTTAATTTCTAGAGATCCATTTTCCCAATAAACTCTGGTTTGGAGTCAGACTTGCAAAACAGCTTGAGGTATTACTTAACCTTGAAAATAACTGTTCCTGCTTGTGTTAAGTAAAGTGAATCAAAAACTATATAATCAGTTCTTATACCCAACAAAATAAATAATGACCTCTAAGACTTGAGAATTGTTTCCTAAGAACTGTTATGCCTGAATTATCCTGGTTTGCATGAGAAACCACTCAAGCTTTCGGAAATGATTGGATTATGATCCACCTTCCCTTCCCTTTCCAATTGTAAATTTATATATACAATTTCTGCTTTTACTTCTCCAAACCAGTGTATTTTGGGGAGTTCTAATCAGAGAGAATTCCTATGTCCCTCACAATGAAACTAATTAATTAAACTGCTTCTTGATTACTGGCACCCTGTGTGTGGCCTGCTGTTTCCACTCCTAGGCTGGAGACCAGTTCAGTAAAAATCTGTTAGCAGAAGTTTCAAAGCTCCAGAGTGTAAACCATAGGAAGCCGGAGAGGTGTCACAGCCAGGCCAACATTAAGGGCCCCAGAGGATCACAGAATGATTGTCTAGAGTGACCTCCAAAACTCTAGCTCATCAGACTTGGATATGAACTTGATGGGAGAAATGATATGTCAGAACTGAGCTAAGGTTCTTTTTAAATTTTTTTTTAAATTTATTTAAGGCAATGGGGTTAAGTGACTTGCCCAAGGTCACACAGCTAGGCAATTATTAAGTGCCTGAGGGTGAATTTGAACTCAGATCCTCCTGATCCAGGGCCAGTGTTCTATCTACTCTGCCACCTAGCTGCCCCTTGAGCTAAATTTCTAATTTAATACCCTTCCCTTCACTTCTAGTGATCAGTGTGGTATAAGGGGTTATTATGCCCTAGAGGAGTTGGGAGAAATATTTTTAGGTTGTTTTTTTTTTTTGTGTGTGATATTGTAAAGTAAATATCCCTGTATAGAAAAAACAACAAACTAGTTAATGGAACTGCATACTAGGTCTTTTTGGTTGTTTGGTTACATTTCAGTCATTTCTGACTCTTCAGATTTTCTTAGTGAAGATACTGGAGTGGTTTCCCATTTTCTTTTATAGCTTATTTTACAGATGAGGAAACAGACAAATGGAGTGACTTGCCAAGGGTCACATAGCAAGTAAGTGCCTGAGACCAGATTTTAACTTAGGAAGATGAGTCTTTCTGTACCCAGGCCTGGCACCACTACCCACTATACCACCTACCTACCAGGTGCTATTTTTTTACTGGTTCCTAAAGAATGGGAGGAAATAGTCAATGGGGACTCAAGGCATAACATTAGTTATTAGAAACTGAGGAATGGGGGGGGGGGCGGCTAGGTGGCGTAGTGGATAAAGCACTGGCCCTGGAGTCAGGAGTACCTGGGTTCAAATCAGGTCTCAGACACTTAATAATTACCTAGCTGTGTGGCCTTGGGCAAGCCACTTTAACCCCGTTTGCCTTACAAAAAAATCTAAAAAAAAAAAAGAAACTGAGGAATGGAGTCTATGTCTTACAGAGGAAACAGCTAGGGAGATGAAGAAAAAACTATAAAGTGAACTGATATATAATAAGAAGCCATGAAGTGAAGAATGTAGGTTTATAGGATATAAATCAAGCTAATTTACATCTGACTGAACAAAAAGAATCCCTCTCTATATAGAAGTAGAGAAACTTACAATGGGAAAGCAAGAGATCATAGAATCAGAATTCTGGGTGAATTAGTGAATAAACTAGCGCCAGTCTAGATATCATATTCACATATCTGTGTTAAACCTCTGGTTACCAAATTGTGGGAAAGGAGAGGTTTGATAAGGAATTAGGAACCACATTGGGAGAGAATTGGGTTTTTTGGATGGGTCTTTTGACCTTGCAATACCCAGCCACTTGGGGACATGGAGGGGACTTGTGCTTCTAAACAGGAAATAAAAGGTTATGATTTTGTGCCCTAGGGATGTCTGTTTCTGTTTGGGACCTGTTCTTAAGAATGTTTCAATAAAGGATCCTCTTTGCTTCACTAATGGCTATTATGAGATTGGTAAGATTCTTACAAATGGGGGCTCTCTTGGGATACAGACATCCTGAGTTAGAGAGGATCACCGACAAAGAAAGGAAATTGCGACCCATTGATTTCTTTTTTTTTTAAATTTATTTTTATTAAAGATATTATTTGTTTTACAATTTTCCCCCAATCTTGCTTCCCTCCCCCCACCCCCACCCCACAGATAGCACTCTGTCAGTCTTTACTTTGTTTCCATGTTGTACCTTGATCCAAATTGGGTGTGATGAGAGAGAAATCATATCCTTAAAGAGAACAGAATTCTCAGAGGTAACAAGATCAGACAATAAGATATTTGTTTTTTTCCTAAATTAAAGGGAATAGTCCTTGTACTTTGTTCAAACTCCACAGCTCCTTATCTGGATACAGATGGTACTCTCCTTTGCAGACGCCCAAAATTGTTCCCAATTGTTGCACTGATGGAATGAGCAAGTCCTTCAAGGTTGAACATCACTCCCATGTTGCTGTTAGGTGTACAGTGTTTTTCTGCTTTTACTCATCTCATTCAGCATCAGTTCATGCAAATCCCTCCAGGTTTCCCTGAAATCTCATCCCTCCTGGTTTCTAATGGAGCAATAGTGTTCCATGACATACATATACCACAGTTTGCTAAGCCATTCCCCAATAGAAGGACATTTACTGGATTTCCAATTCTTTGCCACCACAAACAGGGCTGCTATAAATATTTTTGTACAAGTAATGTTTTTACCCTTTTTCCTCATCTCTTCAGGGTATAGACCCAGTAGTGGTACTATTGGGTCAAAGGGTATGCACATTTTTGTTGCCCTTTGGGCATAGTTCCAAATAGCTCTCCAGAAGGGTTAGATGAGTTCACAGCTCCACCAACAGTGTAATAGTGTCCCAGATTTCCCACATCCCTTCCAACAATGATCATTATCCTTCCTGGTCATACTGGCCAATCTGAGAGGTATGAGGTGGTACCTCAGAGAAGCTTTAATTTGCATTTCTCTAATAATTAATGATTTAGAGCATTTTTTCATATGGCTATGGATTGCTTTGATCTCATCTGTAAATTGCCTTTGCATATCCTTTGACCATTTATCAATTGGGGAATGGCTTTTTGTTTTAAAAATATGACTTAGTTCTCTGTATATTTTAGAAATGAGTCCTTTGTCAGAATCATTAGTTGTAAAGATTGTTTCCCAATTTACTACATTTCTTTTGATCTTGATTACATTGGTTTTATCTGTGCAAAAGCTTTTTAATTTAATGTAATCGAAATCATCTAATTGGTTTTTGGTGATGTTCTCCAACTCTTCCTTAGTCATAAACTGTTCCCCTTTCCATAGATCTGACAGGTAGACTAGTCCTTGATCTTCTAATTTGCTTATAGTATTGTTTTTTTATGTCTATGTCCTGTAACCATTTGGATCTTATCTTGGTAAAGGGTGTGAGGTGTTGGTCTAATCTAAGTTTCTTCCATACTAACTTCCAATTATCCCAGCAGTTTTTATCAAAGAGGGAGTTTTTATCCTAATGGCCGGACTCTTTGGGTTAATCAAACAGCAGATTACTATAATCCTCTCCTGCTTTTACACCTAATCTATTCCACTGGTCCACCGCTCTATTTCTTAGCCAATACCAAACAGTTTTGATGACTGATGCTTTATAATATAATTTTAGATCCGGTAGTGCTAAGCCACCTTCGTTTGCACTTTTTTTTCATTAAGCTCCTGGCAATTCTTGACTTTTTTATTTCTCCATCTGAATTTACTTACAATTTTTTCTAACTCATTAAAGCAATTTTTTGGAATTTTGATTGGTAGGGCACTAAACAGATAGTTTAGTTTTGGTAGAATTGTCATTTTTATTATATTAGCTCTACCTATCCATGAGCAGTTGATATTTGCCCAGTTATTTAAATCTGATTTAATTTGTGTGAGAAGTGTTTTATAATTGTTTTCAAAAAGATTCTGAGTCTGTCTTGGCAAATAGACTCCCAAATATTTTACACTGTCTGAGGTTATTTTGAATGGGATTTCTCTTTCTAGCTCTTCCTGCTGTTTCTTGCTAGACATATATAGAAAAGTTGAGGATTTATGAGGGTTTATTTTATAACCTACAACTTTGCTAAAATTGCTAATTGTTTGCAGTAGTTTTTAGATGATTTCTTGGGATTCTCTAGGTAGACCATCATGTGATCTGTGAAGAATGAGAGTTTTGTCTCTTCCTTCCCAATTCTAATTCCTTCAATTTCTTTTTTCTTCTCTAATTGATGATGCTAACATTTCTAATACAATATTGAACAGTAGTGGTGATAATCCCCATTGAATATAATGCTTGTTGATGGTTTCAGATAGATACTGCTAATTATTTTAAGGAACAGTCCATTTATTCCTACACTCTCTAGTGTTTTTAATAGGAATGGATGCTGTATTTTGTCAAAAGGTTTTTCAGCATCTATTGATATGATCATATGCTTTCTGATAGGTTTGTTGTTGATATAATTGAATGTACTAACAGTTTTCCTAATATTGAACCAATCCTGCATTCCTGGAATAAATCCTACTTGATCATAATGTATTATCCTAGTGATGACTTGTTGTAGTTGTTTTGCTAAGATTTTATTTAGGATTTTTGCATCTATATTCATCAGGGAACTACGTCTATAATTTTCTTTCTCTGTTTTAACTCTTCCTGGTTTAGGTAACAGTACCATATTGGTTTCATAGAAAGAGTTACGCAGAGTTCCATCTTTCCCTATTTTTCCAAAGAGTTTATATAGGATTGGAACCAATTGTTCCTTAAATGTTTGGTAGAATTCACTTGTGAATCCATCAGGCCCTGGAGATTTTTTTTTTAGGGAGTTCAATAATGGCTTGTTGAATTTCTTTTTCTGAGATAGGGTTGTTTAGGTATTTAATCTCCTCTTCATTTAACCTGGGCAACTTATATTTTTGTAAATATTCATCCATTTCACTTAGATTATCAAATTTATTGGCATAGAGTTGGGCAAAATAATTTCTAATTATTACTTTAATTTCCTCCTCATTGGTGGTGAGTTCACCTTTTTCATTTATAATACTAGCAATTTGGTTTTCTTCTTTCTTTTTTTTAATCAAATTGACCAGAGGTTTATCAATTTTATTGGTTTTTTCATAATACCAACTTTTGGTTTTATTTATTAATTCAATAGTTTTTTGCTTTTGATTTTATTAATTTCTCCTTTAATTTTTAGAATTTCTAATTTGGTATTTGATTGGGGATTTTTGATTTGTTCTTTCTTTAATTTTTTTAGTTGCATGTTTAGTTCATTGATTTCCTCATTCTCCAATTATTCATATAAGCATTTAGAGCTATAATATATCCCCTGAGAGTTGCTTTGAATGAATCCCATGGGTTTTGGTATGTTGTTTCATTATTATCATTATCTAGGATAAAATGGTTAATTCTTTCTATAATTTGTTTTTCGGTCCACTCATTTTTTAAAATGAGGTTATTCAGTTTCCAATTTGTTCTTGGTCTATATCTCCTTGGCCCAGTACTGCATATGAATTTTATTGCATTGTGATCTAAGAAAGATGTATTCACTATTTCTGCCTTTCTGCAGTTGATCATTAGGTTTTTATGTCCTAGTACATGGTCAATTTTTGTATAAGTTCCATGTACTGCAGAGAAAAAGGTATATTCCTTTCTATCCCCATTCAGTTTACTCCATAAGCCTACCATATCTAATTTTTCTAACAATTTATTTACTTCCCTAATTTCTTTCTTGTTTGTTTTATGATTCGATTTATCTAGATCTGATAGCAGGAGGTTGAGGTCTCCCACTAGTAGAGTTTTGCTGTCTATGTCTTCCTGTAGTTCTTTCAACTTCTCCTCTAAGAATTTGGGTGCTGTCCCACTGGGTGCATATATATATTCAATATTGAAATGACTTTATTGTCTATGGTACCTTTTAGGAGGATAAAGTTTCCTTCCTTATCTCTTTTAACGCTATTTTTGCTGCTGCTTTGTCTGAGATAAGGATTGCTACCCCTGATTTTTTTTACTTTGGCTCAAGCAAAATATATTTTGCTCCAACCTTTTACCTTTACTCTATATATATCTCTCTGCTTCAAATGAGTTTCTTGTAAGCAGCATATTATAGGATTCTGGTTTTTAATCCACTCTGCTATTTGCTTATGTTTTAAGGGAGAGTTCATCCCATTCACATTCAAGGTTATGATTACTAATTCTTTATTGCCCTCTGTGCTATCTTCCCTCTGTTTGTATTTTTCTCCCTTCCCCCCCTTTTATCCATATTCCCCAGTCTTTTGTTTCTGAAAACCACCCCCTTCAGTATGTTTGTCCTCCTATATCACAACCTCCCCTTTCTTTCCCCTTTCCCTTTTTCCCTTTTCCCTTCCCTTCCTTTTGTTATTTCCCCTTATTTCCCCCACTCCCCTTCCCTTTCTCTGTCCCCTCCTCCCCTTTTCCCCTTTTAATACTTGAAAGGTTAGATGTTTTATAAGTTAACTGAGTATGTGCAGGTTGACTTTAAGCCAAGTCTGATGAGAAGAAGATTCAGGTGTTTCTCCTCTGCTCCCTTCTTCCGCTCTATTACCATAGGTTTTTTGTACCTCTTAGTGTAATGAGATTTGTCCCATTCAATCCCCTTCCTCCTCCTGTCTCTTTCCTGTCCCCCTTTTTAGGGAGGTAGTGTATTTTTTTAGATCATTCTATCTAAGTCATAGAAAATTCTGAGTGTCTGTCCCTTCTAGTTCAGTATATTCTATTGAATAGAATCAAAATTCCTGAGAGTAATTAGAGTCTTTCTCCCAAGTGGGGTTAAAGCCAGTTGCATCCCATTAGATAGCAGTCTCATGGATAGGTCATGGATGTCCATCATTTATGGCTAGGTATATTCTCTCTGTTAGAGTTACATTTCTCAGGATTTATGAGAGTCTTCTCCTCACCCCATGCTGGGATATAGCCAGTTTCAACTTACTGGATTGCATTTTTTTCCTTTTACCATCCCCCATTTTTTTTAACCTTTTCATGTGTCTCTTGAACCTCCTGTTTGATGTACAAATTTTCTGTTTAGCTCTGGTCTTTTCATCAGAAATTTTTGGAATTCTTCCATTTTGTTAAATGTCCATCTTTTTCCCTGGAAGAGAAGGCTCAGCTTTGCAGGAAAGTAGATTCTTGGCTGCATTCCAAGCTCCCGTGCTCTTCGAAATATCTCATTCCAGGCCCTTCGATCCCTTAAAGTTGATGCAGCCATGTCCTGCGTGATCCTTACTTACTGTGGCTCCTTGATATTTAAATTGTTTCTTTCTGGCTGCTCGCAGGATTTCCTCTTTTATCTGATAGTTCTGGAGTTTGGTCACAACATTTCTTGGTGTTTTCATTTTAGGATCTTTTTCTGGTGGGGATCGATGTACTCTTTCAATAACTAATTTGCCCTCCGATTCCATGATATCAGGGCAGTTTTCCATCACTAGATCCTGTAATATTAAGTCCAGGATTTTTTTCTCTTCAATGTTTTCAGGAAGTCCTATAATTTTCAGGTTGCCCCTCGATCTATTCTCGAGGTCAGTGGTTTTGTTGATGAGGTATTTTACATTTGCTTCTATTTTTTCTATTTTTTGATTTTGTTTAACCGACTCTTGCTGTCTCATGGTCATTAGTTTCTGTAGACCCCATTCTTTTTTGGGGGGAGGAGTTTTCTTCATTAACCTTTTACAACTCCTTTTCCAGTTGGTCACTTCTACTTTTGAAAGAGCTTTCCATTTGACCAATTGAGGTTTTGAGAGAATTGATTTCTTTTTTGCATTTGCTCATTTGAGGATCTGAGAGATTTATTCTCCTTTTGTGTTTGTCCAGTTGTACTTTCTAAGGTTTTGTTTTCTTCTTGTAAGGTATTAATTGTCTCTCCCAAATTTTTAAGCTCCTTCCTTATTTCTTCAAGGAAGTCTTTCTGTGCTGGAGACCAGATTGTATTCTCCTCAGAGGTACCAGGTCTCTCCGAGTTGGGGTCTTTCCCTTCCAGGAATTTTTCTATGGATCCATCTTTCCTCTGACCCTTCTTCATTATGCTAAGACCTTGAGTTGGGGGGCGGGGTTGGTTCACCTGGGCTTGGGATCACTAAAGGCTTTGCTCACTGAGTGCAGTTTCTTGGTATGGCCAGTAGGAGGTGCTGGTTGCTTTCTCTGGAGTGTCTGTGACCTTGGTTGAGAGGCTTTCTCCCTTTGCTTGAGGGAAGGAATTGGAGCTATTGAATTCTTTTGCTTTCAATCAATGGTGGGCTTTACCCTGGCCTGAGGTCATTCTCAGCTGGGCTGGTTCTTCTGCTCACACACCTGGGCCTGAGGCAGAAGTAGTTTGCAATTGTTTGTTTTGGAGGAGGCCTTAGTGCAATGGAGGCATGGACTCAGATTTTCTCAGACCTGAGGAGCCCAGGGATGGTGTCCGCAGCTCTCCTGCACCAGACCTCTCCCTGCAGCCCCTTCCCCAAGCTCCAGGGGGACAGCACCAACACCAGCACCTCTGCTTCCCCGTGCACCTAAGCCCCTGTCATCCAGCCCCACTGCTGATCCAGCAGGTTCAGCTCTCGGGCCCTCAGACTCCTGGTTCCATTTCAGCTGTTAATCTCGCTGATCAGGGCTGATCCTCCCTCTGAGCCCAGACTCACCCGCCAGTGCTCAGTCAAGGCTGCTGCGGGAGACAAATAGTGAGGTAGATGTTCTTTCTCCTAGCTTTTCTTCCTGGGTTTTGTGGTTTGGATTTCTTTTAAGAGGTTTGTTTCATGTGATAGATGGGGAAGAGATCAGGAGACTTTAGAACTGTGCCTGTCTTCTCTCCGCCACCTTGGCCAGAAGTCTCGACCCATTGATTTCAATGGTACTGTGGAATATTCCCAATACAATCTTTTAGGGTTAATATTCCAAGTGAAGTCCTCTCAGGGTTAAGAAATATTAAGAAAGAACAAACTATTATTCTTAAACTTTCTAGAAGAAAGGCCCTTATATTCCAAACAGGTGGCCCGCTCTCCTAATTTTTGATGAGACTATTTTTACTGACTAGGAGAATAGTAGACTTTTCCCATGAGAAAACCTTACATTCCAAAGAAACTCATAAGCCTCTTGTTTGATGATAAGACTATTTTTATTGACTAAATAGACTTTTCTTAGAAGACTTTGCATACTCAGACATTATTTCAATAAGATAGACATAGAAGGTCATTAAAAGTCTTTTTGATGTTCTCACCATCTGATTGTGAAGTAATATTCTAAGAAAACCTTTCATTCTTTTTTTTGTTGCTAGGATAGATTTTTGCAAGTAGAATGTAACTCTGAAGACTAACCAATGAATCAACAGAGAGGATAGGGAGGAGGAGGGGATCGTGATAGGCCAAAAAATCTTCAGGGCAGCTCCTTGATCTTCACTACCTTTGTGAGATTTGGAGTGGGCCCTTCTCTTGAGAAAAGCAAATAAAACATTTTTTTTTAGCTCAGACCAGTCCCTGCAGGTTTTGTTTTAGTGTATTTTTATCACATACATGTGTGTGGCCAGTGAGTATCCCTGCTTGGAGACTATTCAAAGATCCTGGGACCACACTGAGTAATCCAGCCATGAGTGAACCAAGACTAAGGGAAGAAAAAACAACCCAAGTAATTTTTGTGCACAAAACCCAAGATTAGAAAGGACAACTAACAAGAATTATCTGGATGGTTAAAATCCTAGATACAAAGAGGACTACCAAATACTATCTGAATAGTTAAGAATCCTGCAGGGATTAGGGGACTGAGAGTGTAATTGAGAGCATACATGCAGTCTTTTACCCCCCCCCCAAAAAAAAAGGATGGGGAAGAAGAATTTGGAGCCAGGGCAATCAGGGAAAGGTAAGGGAATCCCTGGAGATACTGGTTTTCCTTCATATAGTCCCAGTGGGAGGAGGCCAGGAATTTGGGATAGTGTTAGCTGTACTAGGAAAAAAAGAATAAAAAGAAAATTCAAAAGATAGGAGGATGCAGTGAAGAATTTTTGAAGGGATGACTAAGTTGGATTTTTATAGATGTATGTTTTTGAGTAAAATCAAACTTTCTGCTCTCCTTCACCAATGTTAGCTTCCTAGTTTTCTAGGCTCCTGGGCCTGGAGAACTCTCTGTCCCCTTTTACTTTTCATTCTTTTTCTAAGGTAAAATTGATTTAAGCTTAAACTGTGGGCTCAGAAACAGAAGAGAGTGGCTCCATCCATCCAATGGGAAGAGAAGTAAGTTTTTTTTTCTTTCAGATCTGTAGCTCTGAGTGTTGAGATGGCTGGATGTGGAGGGAAGTCTTCCCCCTTCTGCCAACTCTTTGTCTCTTTTGGCCTCTGATCTGGGCCTGGACTGCCATAGCTCAACTAGGTATCCCCCAACCTGGACGAGGTTGCAGTGTTTCAGCCTGGATAGCTATTCTTCCCTGTACTTGTGTGCAGGAGACTGTGAGACTTTTTGAGTGGCTGTTTTTCCAAGTTAAAAGACATTTGAAGGGGAGTCTAGGTTGTGAATAGTTTAAGAGGTTAAAAACATATATTGGCTGATTTTATCTTTTAAGGGGTATATTTTAATTGTGGCAAATTGAGAGACGTGCTATGAAGAATAAATTCATATATTGGTAACAGTAAGGTTTTAATAAGTCGTTGGATCTGGTCTGACAATATGTACTAAAATCAGAAAAATATTCAGTGAACTCTGAAATATGGTTAAGCAATAAAAAAATAATAACATTAAAAGGAAATTTGTAAAATGAATTTTAAGGGAATTAAGAAGAATGGAAAGGGATAGAAGGAGGGTATAAGTCTGAAAAATTATATGAGAAAAAATTAAATTATGTAATCTTTCTGGGATTATGGAATCTAGAATTAATTGAATTAAGTTGTGCTTAAATGTGATAATTGAAGTAAAATCAAATCTACTAGAGTAGTGAATTGTCTGGGAAATAATGAACCCTGGAAATATTGAATACTTGGAAAAAAGTATAGTGCAATGTTGAAACTGAGGATTTGTGTATGAATCCAAGTGTAATTTAGTTTATCCTGGTCTCAATCTAACTAAAATAAATAGTCTAAAATGTGAATCCTCCTTTTATTCTTTTGAGCTTTTGAAGGAGTAATATGAAATTGATAATTAATTGCAAACTATCGTCTATTCTTAAAGATTTTAGGGTCCAATCCATGCTAGATTATTAAAAGAGTGTAATGATTTAACTTCAACAGAATACATTGGAAAGTTTTTTTTGGTTCGTCTATGATCAGTAAATAAGAATAATATTAATGAAGGTTTGCAAATAGTTTGGTAACTAGGAGTGATTTTTTTTAACTGTTCTTATAAAGAGAGGAATATATGTATCAGGAGTTGAGGATTTAATTATTTGATAGTTTTTAGGTCAGTAGTGATGTGAGACAGTCAGCTGAAAGCCTGTTTTGGGGAAGAACAAGATAAGTTTAAATAACAGATGGCTAGATGTTAGAATCTTTAGTCTGCTGCTTTCCCAGAGGAAACAGTTGCAGGAGGGAGCTAAGAATATGTAAGTCTGCAGGTGAAATCAAAGGGAAAGGCAATTCTCATTTAGGGGCTAGTCTGAGGATGTGGCAAGAACTTGGATAAGGAAAGATATATCTACACCTATTCAGAGACAGATGGGTAGGAAGAACTTTTCACAACCTGTATCTTAGAAATTTTTCTGGTTTTTGTATTTCTATATCTTAAAGATCTCTCTCGGGCATAAACTCCAATACCAAATTATAGTTTACCCTATCAGGGCTACCTAATAATTGAGATTTGGCATTAGGAAAGTTATATACTGTACAAAGAAAGGTGACTTAGATTATTATTCTCTAAGGAGAAAAACAAAGACCTGCTGTTAATAGGTCATATATATGGCTGTGATATGATGGGTATGAAAGCAACTGAATCTTTTATCATCTCTTCTATTAAATGACTCTGTATGAGTCAACCCTTTGTGTAACCTGAAAACATTAACTTCAGGATGTTTCAAGCTTATAAAATGCATAATTTTGATTATGATATTAAGAAATATTGGTAGCTATAACAGTTAAAATTCATAATAAAGAATAGATTCTCAAATAAACTAAACATTTGGGGATTTAAAATTGTAGTGTTGATCACAAAATGCTATATTTGACCCTAAAGTTATGACTGTTACAGGATTTTCGCAGATCAGTCTTAATTGACTTGATTTCAAAGAAATTTAAATCAGTCTAGTTTCCTCAGGATGACCAGAGACCCACTTGTACATTTCTATAACAACATAGGCAATTTCATTCATCTTAGAGGCTCATTACTGAAAATAGGGGACTGAGAGACTTGAAATTCTTTAAAAGGAAAATCCCTCATGGGTTTAAAAAAAAGAAAAATGCTAAATTAAAATTTTGTATCATTTATGCTACCTTTTTATGATCATTTTAATTAAATTGAGACCATTCCTGTAAGTTTGGATGGGTATTAGCAAAATTTAAGTCAATTGATTTTGGTAAATTTAATTAATTTAATTGCTAATGAGTCAGTTAATCATGTGAGATCACTTTTTAAAGTCAGTATTTGAAAGGAATTTGATTCAGATTTGTTGGTATATAGGAAAAATTGTGAATTTGTTAATGTAAGTTATTGGGTGAATAGAATAGAAAATCTAACTCTTTTAAAAATTTTATATATTTATTTTCATTCACATGCACATGCATATTTCCAAGTCACAAAATTTTCCTCCACCCTCTCTCCCCACCCCCCTCCCCTCAGTTTTTCTTCCTCTGTTGGGGATAATATAGTGCATAACCAGTCAGAAACAGTTGTCCCAGTGAGAGGAGCTACTTCCATCAAGATTGTTCATCTCATAATGTTGTTGTTGATGTGTACATTGTTCTCTTGGTTCTATTCCCTTTGTTAGCATCAGATCTTGTTAAGTCATTCCATGCTTCTCTAGAGTCCAACCATTTATGGTTTCCTTATAGAACAATAGTATTCCATGGTATTCATGTACCATAACTTGTTTAGCCATTCCCCAATTTATGGGCATCCCCTCAATTTCCAATTCTTTGCCACTACAAAAAGAGTTGTTATGAATATTTTGGAATATGTAGCACTTTTCCCATTTTTTATAATTTCTTCTGGTTATAGACCTAGAATTGGAATTGCTGGGTCAAAGGATATGAACAGTTTTATTGCTCTTTGAGTATAGTTCCATATTGCTCTCCAGAAAGGTTGGATCTGTTCACAACTCCACCAACAATGCATTAATGTCCCAGTCCTCCCACAACCTCTCTAACATTGATCATCTTCCCTTTTTCTCATTTTAGCTAATCTAATAGGTGTGGGATGATACCTCATTGTTGTTTTAATTTGCATTTCTCTAATCAATAGTGATTTGGAGCATTTTTTCATATGATTAACCATAACTTTAACTTCTTCATTTGAAAATTGTCTGTTTATCTCCTTTGACCATTCATCGATTGGAGAATGACTTGTGATCTTATAAATCTGATGTAATTCTCTCTATATATTTTAGAAATAAGACCTTTATCAGAGCTCCTGGTTTTGAGAATTGTTTCCCAGCTTTCTGTTTTCCATTTAATTTTGACAGCATTGATTTTTATTAGTGCAAAACCATTTAAATTTAATAGAGTCAAAATCATTCATTTTACAGTTTATAATCAGCTCTAATTCTTGTTTGATTATAAATTTATCCCTTTTCCATAGATCAGATAGATAATTTTTTGGTTTGTTAATTCATCTATGATATCAGTCTTTATGTCTAAATCCTGTAGTCACTTTAACTTTATTTTGGTAGAGGGTATGAGATATGGTCTATGCCTAGTTTTTGCCATACTGTTTTGCAGTTCTTCAAACAATTTTTGTCAAATAGTTCTTATCCCAGAGGCTATTGCTGTAGTCATTTATTGTAGTTTCTTTTAAAGGTATCCTAATCCACTAATCCATTACTCTATTTCTTAACCAGTACCAGGTGGTTTTGATGACTTACTTTATAGTGTAGTTTTAGTTTCCTTGCTATTCTTGACCTTTTGTTGCTCCAGATGAATTTTGTTACTATTTTTTCTAGCCCATAAGGTAATTATTTGGTAGTTTGATTGGTAAAGCAGAACTCCTTTCTCTCCTATTTTTTAAAAATAGTTTATGTAGAATAAGAATGAATTGTTCCTTAAATATTTTGTAGAATTCCCTTGTAAATCCATCTGGACTTGCAGACTTTTTCTTAGGGAGGTTATTGATGGTTTCTTCAATTTCTTTTTCTGAAATAAGGTTATTTAAGTAATTTATTTCCTCTTCTGTTAATCTGGGCAGTTTGTATTTTTGCAAATATTCATGCATTTCACTCAAGTTATCCAATTTATTGGCATACAGGTCAGCAAAGTAGCTCTGAATTATCTCTTATTTTCCTCTTCATTGGTGGTTAGTTCACTCTTTTCATTTTTATACTGGTAATTTGGTTATCTTTTTTTTTTTACATCAGATTAATCAAAGGTTTGTCTATTTTATTGGCTTTTTTATAAAGCCAACTCTTAGATTTATTTATGAGATCAATGGTTTTCTTGTTTTCAATTTTATAAATCTCTCCCTTGATTTTCAGAATTTCTAATCTGGTATTTAATTGGGGATGTTTAATTTGTTCTTTTTCTAGCTTTTTTAGTTGCATACCCAATTCATTGAGTTCCTCTTTCTCTATTTTATCATTTAGAGATATAAAGTTTCCCCTCAAAACTGCCTTGGCTGCCATCCCAAAAATTTTGGTATGATGTCTCATTATTACCATTTTCTTGGATATAATTATTGATTATTTCTATTATTTGCTGTTTGATCCACCCATTATTTAAGATAAAGTTATTTAATTTCCAATTATTTCTTGGTTTATCTTTCGCTGACCCTTTATTACATGCAATTTTTATTGCATCATGGTCCAAGAAGTGGGTATTTATTATTTCTGTCTTTCTGCATTTGATTATATGTTTTTTGTGCCTTAGTACATGGTCAGTTTTGGTGAAGGTGCCATGTACTGCCGAGAAAAAGATATATTCTTTCTACTCCCATTAAGTTTTCTCCAGAGGTCTATCATATCTAAATTTTCTAAGATTTCATTCACCTTCTTAACTTCCTTCCTGTTTATTTTGTTGTTAGATTTATCTAGTTTTGAGAGAGGGAGATTGGGATCTCCCATTATTAAAGTTTACTGCCTATGTCTCCCTGGAATTTATTCAGCTTTTTCTCTAGGAATCTGGATGCTATACCATTAAGTGCATACATGATATAGCTTCATTTCCTAAGGTGCCTTTTAAGAAGATGTAATTTCCTTCCTTATCCCTTTTAATGAGATTGATTTTTGCTTTTACTTTGTCTGAAATTAGGATTGCTACCCCAGATTGTTTTGCTTCAGTTGAGGCATAATATATTTTGCTCCAGCCTTTTATCTTTACCCTGTGTGTATCTCTCTGCTTCAAACGTGTTTCCTATACACAATATATTATAGGATTCTGGTTTTTAATCCATTCTGCTATCCACTTCCATTTTATGGGACAGTTCATCCCATTCACATTTACATTTAAGATTACTAATTCTGTATTTATCTCCATGCTATCTTTCTCCATTTATATTTATCTCTTTCCTTTTCTCACCAAAATTTTACTACCTTTCCCCTTTGATTTTTCTTTTAAAAATTTAACTTTCAGTTTATTTTCACTTAAACCTTTTCTTCCCTTTTATCAGTCCCTTTTCCCCTTATCTTTCCCTCTCCCAGTCCCCCACCCCTTCCCTATAGATCAAGTTAGATTTTTAAACCCAAGTGGGAATTTATCTTATTCCTTCACTGGGCTAAATCTTATGAATAGAATTTACTCAGCATTCACATTCTCCCTTCTTTCCCTCTAAAATTATAAATCTTTGTGCCTCTTCCCTTGGTGTTATTTATCACTCTAATATTATTAATCAGGTATCATCAGTCACAGTTTGATTATTTGATTGCTTGATAAACTCCTATTTTCAAGATATCATTACAAATTGTTTGCTTGATTGCTTGATAAGCAGCATTGACTCAAATTGAGGCAAATTATAATTATAATCATTTTTTACCTCAATTCTCCTCACAAACCACAATATTATCCAAAAACCTTATCATTTCTTAAATTATTTGTGCCCCCTCCTCTCCCCCAAGCCAATTTTCTTTCACACTTTACTTTCCCTTCTCCCCACCCAGAGTACTTAAAACCTTTTTTTAAGTGAAACAAGGCCAGGTACTTAACCTCTTGTTAAGGGAAACACATGTAAACCCTGATCTTATAAACTGTAAGAATCTTATACATCTCTAAGTCCTGGGAGGCTCTGGAAGTCTCATCTGAGAACTTTACAAAGGATTGTAAATTACAGAGACTTTCACTCAGGACCTTGCAGTTTGTGATGCTGAAAGGGCTCTAAGAACTGGGAAGCTCTGAAAGTCTCACCTGAGAACTTTACAAATGATTCTAAGTTAAAGAGACATTGACTCAGGACCTCAGTTTATGATACCTTCATTAGACAAGGTGCTAAGCACCATGTGATTAAAGTGAGTCAAAGAATAAGGAGGCACTTAAGTTTACAGTTAATACCCCTGCTTTTCTTCAGGACTTTTTGTCTCAAACATAGTGATGTGATCTTGGACCTCTACAATGGAGAGATAAGATCCAATTATACCCATATCCTTTAGGTTCATTCTCTTCAATTATATTCTACCCTCCAATTATTCTTAAAGAAGTAAAGTTCTAAAGAGTTAGAAGTGTTATATCTTCCCTTTTAGGGTTGTATACAATTTGATAGTCTTGACCAACATTTGTTTTATTTTGTTTTGATTTTTCCTTCCCCTTTTAATTTACCTTTTTTATGGAATCCTTGTATTGTATATTTGGCAATTGAATTCTCTGTTCAGTTCTGGTCTTTGTGTCAGGAAATTTGGAAGCACACTATTTTCGCAGGGTCATACATTCTGGGTTGTAATCCCAGGTCTTTTGCTCTCCAAAATATGCTATTCCATTTCTTTCAGTCCTTCAGTATTGAGCTGATAGATCCTGTTTGAGTTTGACTGTGTTTCCTTTATATCTGAATTACTTTCTTTTTTGCTGCTTGCAATAGTCTCTCCTTTATCTGAGGGTTCTGAAATTTGGCTTTTACAGCCTTTGGAGTTTTTCTTTCTGGAGGGGTTCTGTGGATTCTTTCAATGGTTATATTGTTATCTTGTTCTAGTAGATTTGGGCAGTTTTCCCTTATAATCTCTTGCATGATGTTTTCCAAGGCCTTCTGGTAGTCTGATGATTGATAGATTGTCTCTCCTGGATCTATTTTTAAGGTCATTTATTTTCCCCTAAATGGTACTTTACATTTTCTTCAATTTTTCAGCCTTTTTATTTTGTTTGATGGAATCTTATAGTCTTGTAGATTCATTGGTTTCTATTTGTTCAATTCTAATTTTTAGGGTTTTATTTACTTCAATTAATTTCCGTGTTTTCCTTTCCAGTTAGTTATTTTTACATTTAACAGAATTGATTTCTTTGGTTAATTTTTCATAATTTTCTTGCATGACTTTCATTTTTTCCCCATTTTTCTTCTTCCTCCTCCTCTCTTTTTTGGATTTTAATTCTTTTTAAGCTCTTTGATGAGCTTTTGTATTTGAGTCCAATTTATAAACTGTTTTAATACTTCCCCTGTAAGTGATTTTTCACTGCTTTCTTCTTTAGACATGGCATTGCTGTCATTTTTTTCTGTAAAGTAGTTTTCTATAGTGAGTGCCCTTTTAGCTTTTTTATTCATCTTTCTTGCTTTAATTCTTCTCCTGGAGTGTAGGGAGTATAGATCTAAGTTTTTCTTTTTCTTTTTTTTCTTTCTTTTCTTTTTTTGCAAGGCAATGGGATTAAGTGACTTGCCCAAGGCCACACAGCTAGGTAATTATTAAGTGTCTGAGGCCAGATTTGAACTCAGGTACTCCTGACTCCAGGGCTGGTGCTCTAACCATTTGGCCACCTAGCCTCCACCCCCCCCCCCCAATTTTATTTTGCTGGGGCTGGGGTCTGATTCCTTACTTGTTGTTGGCCAAGATGTTGCCTATGCAGTCCATACCTTGCCTTTGTGGAGGTTTTTATCTTCCTTTATGTCCAGGTTCTGACTTAACAGTGGTTTGTTCCTGATGTAGTCCTGTCTTTTACCCTGGTGTTTTCCGGGTTCAGACTTTATTTGGGGCTGGAGTCCTCCCTGCTGGCTTGTTATTTAGCTGCTGGGACCTCTGTTATTGTTAAGCTGTCAGGACCTGGATTGCACTGTGGCTAAAAGCCTCTTGCTGGCTTTCCCTATTCTCCTGCCTCCTGGACTTTACTTCCCCTTTTCCCCCAAAGAGATGAACTTTCACTGAAGATCCTCCACAATGTCTACAGTTGAAAACTTTTTTGAATCTTCAAGGCTTCATTGATCTTTGATAGTGGAGCTCCAGGAGCATGTTAGCTTCCTGCCACCATCTTGGCTCTGCCTTCTGGAAGTCCAAAAGTCTAACTCTTGCAAGAGTAACACTGTTGTTAAATGTTGGCAAAATCCTTGCACAGAATGGGGAGTAATTATGTAATTTAAATTGTCAAACTTGTTTATTCTGAAGTAAAAACATCCGTGTGATGTGGAAAAAATAATTTGAGATTTTTCTGTGATAGTCTTTTGCTATTTTTGATTTATATATAAAATGTATATATATATATATACACACACACACACACACACACACACACACACACACAGACATATAAAAAGAATCTTCCTTTGATGTCCCTGATCTTTATAGCAAACTGCTATAATCAGGTCAGGTGATTAATATTAAAATCAGATTTAGAAATTTTAAGTCATTTGACTTATAGCTATTTGAATGTCAATGGCCAGTTAGGCTAGTATGTAGTTTTGGTATCTATTATCAGCTATATGTTACATAAAGAATTAAGATCTTTTAGTTTTTTATGCTAATGGGACATTTAAGCAAACCAATAAGAGGTTTTTGTGATATCAAGATATGATATAATAAGAGAACAAGAAGTGAGGCATGTAGGCTTACGGGATGTAAATCAAGCTAATTTACATCTAACTGTGAATAAAAGGAATCCTTCTCTGTAGAGAAAAAGAACATAAACTTGCATCAGGAAAGCAAGAGATCATAGAATTAGAATTTGGGTGAATTAGTGAATAAATTGGCACCAGTCTAGGTATCAGATTCATATATTTGTGTTATATGTCTCAGGGGCTTGGTTACAAAATTGTGGGGAAGGGGAAGTGTGATAAGGAATTGGGAGAGAAATGGGTATTTTGGATAGGCCTTTGACTTTTGCAATACACAGCCACTTGGGGACATGGGAGAGACTTTTATTTCTAGACAGGAGATAAAAGTCTATGATTTTTTTCCCCAGGGATGCACATTTCTTTTTGGGACATGTTTCAGCAAAGGATTCTATTTGCTTCTATTGTACCCCAAATTAGGAGACCAATTGAATTCTGGAATGTATTTACCTGGGGATTGCTAGGGGTTAAAAAACCCCAAATCTAACAACCCTGAGAATAGAATGAGCAAGGTTTTTATAGCATTTTGAAGGTGGGGTAGTTGTGAGAAAGCAGGATACAGAAGCAGAGATGGCTGTTGTATATATTTCCTTATTAGACTATTACACACATGTGGCATAGTATATATAGAGGGCCAATAAAAGCCAGAAGGGGGTCAGGGTCTAACATGTTTCCTGTGATACAGGACAGTCATATACCAGAGAGACTTAGGTAGGGTGGCGTTTGCTATCTCACAGCTCCAATTGCACCTGGGGAGGGAGGGAGGCAGTTTTAGGAGGGAGCAGGAATATTGCAGGAAATAGAAAAAGGATTAGGTTAACAAGAACATTAGGTGAGTCTCAGATAAAATTTTATAGTATATCTTGTGATTCTCAGGATCAATTTTTTGAGCCTTATCAAGATGTTCCCAGACTTGGGAGCATTAGCCAAACGGTATTTCTGAGGAGTTTCCTGGAACTCAGAAAAGTGTCAGGGGTTACACAAATATTAATATTGCCTTTACTTCCTTAAAGGCTGTTCTGAAATCTTGGTAAGTTGTTTATTTGTTACATCAACTAATCCCCTTCAGGATATCCTAGATACAACCTGAGGAGCCCCTCTGGGTCAGGAGCTAGTAAGGTCTTAGAACTCTTTCTGCATCTACATTGATGTATGCATGTTGTCTCCTCAATTAGCATATGAACTTCTTGCCTTTCCTTATGTTCCCAGAATTTAGTACAATGGTTGGTACATAGAAAGGACTGAAAAATGCTTTTGACAACTTGACTTGACCCCCCCCACCTCATAGTTTCCTAGATTTCCTTCTAGGTCTTTCCTAGATCCTCAGCTCCTAGTGCCTTCTTCTTTGAGAGGAATTTACATATCATCCCCAAATTAGAATATGATCTTTTCAGGGTAAGGGACTATTTTTGTATATCTTTGTATCCTGAATGCTTATCCAAGTGATTGGCCTATAGTAGGAATTTAGTAAATTATTGGTGGAAGAAACAAATCCTTGATTTATTTTAGCACATTAAATAACTTTTCTTTTTTTTATAGCAGTTTATTTATTCATTTATTTATTTATTCACTTATTTATTTTTAGGATTATATTTTTTTTGCAGGGCAAATGGGGTTAAGTGACTTGCCCAAGGCCACACAACTAGGTAATTATTAAGTGTCTGAGGCCGGATTTGAACTCAGGTACTCTTGACTCCAGGGCTGGTGCTCTATCCACTGCACCACCTAGCCACCCCGAAGTAACTTTTCTAAAAGGAACTATGTTAATCACTTTATGAAGTGAAGAAGGTTTCCCAGGAATAATTCCAGGTAAAGTTGTAATGAGCCAGAGAGTGAGAGAAGAGCCCAACCCCTTCTCTTTGGAGTCAGGTGTTTCAGAACTGAATGTGGTCAGCCTGAGTCCATGTCAGCACTGTTGGAGACTGGCCTCTCTTGGGTCATTGGTATGACTTAAGAATAACTAACATTTTAATAGTATTTTAATGTGTGATATATACATGATTTCATTTGAGCCTCACAGAAATCCAGTGCAGTAGGTCCTATTGGTATTGTGGTTATATTACAAATGAACCCATTGAGTCAGGAAGTTAAGTGATTTGTTCATGGTCGCATGGCTATTCCAGGTCAAGAGGCTTCCAGAGTCCCTGAACAGTAGACTATTCAATATAGCATGCTGCCCCATGCTATTTCTTGTTATTGGAGAGGCCTTAATTTAAATATTTCCCAGAGGAGATGAAAGATTTGTTTAGGATCCCTCAATAGAAATGAAAAAAGAATCCAGGTATCCTAACTCTCAGATTGATTTTGGCTAACTCTGTCTTTGGCAAATCAGAAGTAAACAAACCTGCCACCTGCCAATCAAGTGTCTCCTTAGGCAACTGGGTAAAGGTGAATATGAAAAAAAAAGGTCCTCCCAATAGGCAGGTTTTCTTTTCTTTGCAACTGGCTTTGGTTCCCAAAACAGATACGTTTTTCCCTTCGGCCTCTGAAGGTTTGGAATATGCTGGGAGTGAAAACTCTTAAAGGTGAGCCGAGCAGGAGTGGGCTGTTCTGTTTGTTCAAAGTCTTCTCCCACCCAATTCAGCCTACATATTCAGCACCCAAGGTGCCTAGCTCTGGGTTTAATTGAGACTTTGGACTGAGAGCTATTATGGGGGAAGGGGTAATTGGAGGAAGGCATCATCTCTCAAGGAAGAGTGGGAGTGTATCATCTCTGTGTATTTCCAAGTTTTAAAGCTGGCCTTTTGGGTCTATGGCATTCAATGGAGTGACAAATCTAAAGGGTAAGGTAAGGACTTAACAGTCTGGACTCTGTCAGATCCTGCCCACTCACAGAATTTTAGTGGAGCAGCACTGAGCTTGGGTATAAAAATGACTGTTGGATGCTAAAGGTAGAGGAAGAGAGTTTTGGGGGCTAGATCCCTACTTCTGCCTAGGAGTCCTGTAGAGCTCAGGCTTCTTGCCACTTGCATTTGGTTGTGTCTATACCCTTGGGGGGGATCAGTTCTTGGCAAGGCTTTGTCCTCTTCTTCATTTTTTCCTCCATCTCTGACTTGTGAATAGATGGTCTGGACCTGCTGTTTTCTTCTGAGTTTTGCCTTTGACCTTCAGCCTACTCTCCTGCTGAGATTTTGCCTTTAAAGAAAACAATGGCACCCTCTCCACCGGCTCTGACACACACCCACAGACACCCTGCCCCTGCTCTGCCAGGTTTTTAGTGAGTTGCTTCAGATTTGAAGGTATCTGGGCAGAGCCTTGGTTCAGTGTTCATGGATAGGGTCAGGAAGGCAATGGAGAAGTAGGGACAAGAGGGGAGAAGCAAAGAGGAAGAAGAGAAAGGGTGTGGAAAGGGATCAAGTCAGAAAGAATGGGGAGAGACAAGACAACTGGATAGGAAAAATAGGGTAGCTAGAGAGGAGGAGGAAGAAGGGTGGAAGAGCAGGGAAGTGAAGAGAGTGGAAAGAAAAAAGAAAGGTAGAGAGAGGAGACAATGGGAAAAGAAACTGGATGGGACAGAGAGAAGAAAGGAAGGGCATAAATGGAAAAGAGGAAAAGTATGAATTCTACAAATGTCTAAGGTAAACCTTACGATGTGCACTGGAAGATGGAGGGCTTGGTAGAGCCATATGGTAGAGATATAGATTTCTCCCACGATTCTGTTCCGAAGCTCTGGCCACCAATCTCCAATAACAAACTTCTTGCTGGTTGGGGAACAAATCCACACAAACAGATGTGAGATCTCCCTGGTCTTTTCAACTGTCTGAAAGCCTTTCTGACTTGGACTTTTCTTCCTAGGGCCAGGTGGCCCGAGAAAGCTATTTGCATGTTTTCCTCCTCATCTGTGCCTAAAGAAAGCAATTTTCTAACTGCCCCCCCCCCCCCAGCCTTCAGGTTCCAGAGATCACTAGATCCGGGTACACCCTAGTGGGAAGAAATAATGTTACATAAAATTCTGAATCTGCAATTTCTCAGGGATTGTTCAAGTATATGTCAACATTACCACATTTCCACTTGAGAGAATAAAAAAGAAGCTCTAAATTGATCTAAGTGCATTTAAGACTGAGGGTTTCTGTTGTTTCACAATTACTGTAAAATGTGAGATGTAAGTTGTTTGCTCAGAAAATTGTGTTACATGGACATCCTTCCACCCTCTCCCTCTTTCTCCTCTCTAACCCCACCTCTTCCTTTCCACCCCTTCCTTCCCCCTTCTCTTCCGTTTTCTCCTTCTTCCCACCCTTTTATCCTGTCCTTTTTCCTCCTTGCTTCTCCCCTCTTGCCCTTACTTCTCCACTGCCTTCCTGGACCCCTCCGTGAACACAGAACCAAGGCTCTGCCCAGGTTGCATTCTTTGCCAGACATCATCAAGTCTGAAGCCACCCCTTAAAACCCGGCAGAGCCAGAGGGCTGCTTTCCCAACTGTATTCTATTCAGTAAAAAAAAAAAAAAAAAAAAAAAAAAAAAGCTCTCCATTGTGCCCATGAATGACAATTTGACAGAGTCTCTGAAATAATGAAACTTGTCTTTTGAAAGCTTTGGGCTTTTTTCCTCTAGCCAATCCAATATTTTTGTCAGTCTCTTCTTTATTGACAATTACCTACAGAAAGTTTCAGAATTACTCTGTGAATGGATCCCAGATGAGTATTTTTTATTGCTTATTCTTCCAATAAAGTTGGATATTTTTCCCCAAAAATATTTTTAATGAGGCACTAAATATGATCATCACTTGTAATCAGTTCATTCCACATCCTTAGTCTTCACCAGCACCTTTCAGAAGGATGCTATGAGTCTAGATAGAATAAATCCATAAGGAGTTGATATAATATTAGTTCATGCTTACTACTATACTTAAGCAATCTGACACAGTTTCCTTTTTCAGTACCATTCCTAGAAACTTGTGCTTCTGCAACGTCAAAGCTGCTTTCTCATAAGGGCATCAAATCCTCATGTGGCTAACTTTCCCACAATTGTTATGGATGATATTGCCTTTCTGCTTGGCTCAGATAGTGATGTTCATGTATCAGATTGTCCTGGTCTCCATTTCCTTGACCTGATGACTTTCCCATTGGAGGGGGTTTTGATTGGGATTTTTTTCCTTCATAAAGGCTTCAGACACTTTCTTCTATTGACCCTGCACCTCTAATATTGCCTTTCCCCCCCATAATCCATATCCTGGAGTATGTTTCTGAGCTATTTGTTTATGGAACTTCCCAGTGAGAATCTTTCTTAGCAGCTTTAGAAATTGCTCTCTGGTATGTGCCCTGATTCTATCAACTCTTCCAAATTTGATGTGTTTTGTCAAAGTTCTTGACTGTCCAACTGGGTTCTGATTTAGTAGGGTGTCAAGATATTGTGCACTCAGTCTGGTCTGATTATTTTTTTCATTTGTGGTCATTCACCTCTCTCTCTTTCTCTGAGTACTAGTAGCTGTGTGTTTGTTTTCCCCAGGTCTAATCTTGTTATTGTTATGGTCAGAATAAGATAAACTGAGGCACATTCAGTTTATTAGTGAGGCTAGCAATTACCAATAAAATGTTTCATGTGGCTTCTCAGTTAACCAAAAGATCAAAAAGTAGGACTTACTAACCCTTACTAACTTACTAACCTTCTTATACTTCTAAGAAGTCCAGGAAATCAAAGAAAGGAAGTATAAAACAGTCTGAAGCATCATTGATGATGGAAAGTAATATGATTGTATGGAGGACAGGAAGGAAGAACTAGCAACAATCCTTCCTTCCAACTTGTTGCTATGGAAGTTCATTAGTGATATTTACCTGATTGCTTGGTTATAACCATAGCAACAATAGTCCAGTTTTTTCTGAAGGTCAGCCAACCTCACAGTCAGGACAACTAGACTTCCTGATGCCCATTTGCATCTTATAAGGCTTGGCAGTCAGATAATAGATCTCCCTTAACTGTACATGAACAATAAGATGTGTAGAAATATGTTTCGTTGAATTAAGGTGATTTATGGACAACTTAGTTCAGAGAGAAAAATCTAAACTTCTCAATTTATCTTAGAAACAAAGACTTAGGAAATTTTGCACTATGTTGGGGGTGATGTAGAATAGAATCTATTACAAAATGGAACCAGAGTCACATAGGAGTGATGATCAACCTTGAAGGACTCGCTCATTCCATCAGTGCAACAATTGGGAGCAATTTGGGGCTGTCTGCAAAAGAGAGTGCCATCTGTATCCAGATAAGGAGATGTGGAGTTTGAACAAAGTTCAAGGACTATTCCCTTTAATTTAGAAAAAAAAACAGATATCTTATTGTCTGATCTTGTTACCTCTTAGACTTCTCTTCTTTAAGGATATGATTTCTCTCTCATCACACCCAATTTGGATCAAGGTACAACATGGAAACAAAGTAAAGACTGACAGATTGTTTTCTGTGGGGGTGGGGGGGAGGGAAGTAAGATTGGGGGGAAATTGTAAAACTCAAATAATATCTTTGATAAAAATAAATTTAAAAAATGGAATCAGAATCAATTTGATTTTCTCACTCTGGATTATTTGCAATCTTCCAAATCTTTGACTTTTCTTTTCAATTTCAGTATATTGTCTTTTTAAAAATCCTATATCTAATTCTAATATCAGAGACCTTTATGAATTTCTAGATTAAAAAAATTACAAAACTTTGAAGCAACTTAGACTTCAATAAAGGTTAAAATATATCATCCCTGTCAGCAATATTATGCATACCACAATAAATAAGCAAACTAGACACAAACTATTATGCCATAATGATACAGTAAAGAGATCCTTTAAACAAATGAGAAACCATATTGAAGCAAGTATTCAAATTAATAGCAATGTTTGCATCTACATGGATAACAATAATTGAATTCCATCTTATACAAATATTCAACAAAGGTGTAGCAAGTTGCACAAAGTAGAAGAAATTGTTCATGGGAAACTAGAAGACAAAATGCAAGGCAAGAAGAAAGTCAAATCAAAAAGAAACTAAAAATAGTAATAGCATTTGAAAGAATCTACAAAATTTCAGTGATGAGGAAATAAAAGCAGATTTTTTTAAATATTGGGCACCTAAATTACAAAATACTAAAATCAACAATCTTCCCAAAAGTAACAACAAAATTGAGCTTAGTCCAACTCAAAACTCATGGGGAACAAAGGGTAAATTACAGAAACATAAAATGAATAAAATATGAAAGTATTTTTCTTTCTTTTTTCTTTAATATTTTTTCCAATTAAATGCAATGATAGTTTTTTCAACATTCACTTTTATAAAATTTTGAATTTCAGCTTTTTTCTCTCTCTTCACCTCCTCCCATCTCCCCAAGAAAACAAGTCTCATTTCTTCCATATAATCATGCAGTTCTTGTGGAAGGTTCAAGTCTAATTTATGTCTCTCTTTGCAGTAGTATTTCTCACTCCTTTGGGGGGGGAATCTTCAGTTTTGCAATAATTTTAACACTGATTTGTGTTTACTTTGATTTACTTAACTCCACTTTTTGTTCTTAAATTTGGGCTTTATGTCAGGATCAGATTTGAAATTTTCCTAAACTTTTGCATCAGATGATCAGCTCTGATTGGTCTTTCCCTGAGCCACCTGGGTTCCTATGCTGACCTCCATATCACAAGTTTAGGTTACCCTTGATCTTTGAGAGTCAGGATACTGGATGGTTAGGGTTTTCTCTGGTGTATTAGATTAGAATGTTCTTACCTCAATGCCCATGATCCTGGGACATTTTATTCTGAATGGAATAACAACTTGCTGATACTGGTGCATAATCATGCCACTTTCTGGCCTAGACTATCTAAGCTACTCTAGGACCATCTGTCTACCTGGGACTTTCTTGAAAAAGCCTTTATTAGCTATCTAGACACAGAGCCTCTAGACTATGTATATCTATGGCTAGTCTCTGGCTGCACCTGGAGAATATCTTGTACTGCCTCTGGCTATGTTGGTGGTCCCTTTTTTATTGTGCTCAGGCTTCTCAGAGATCTCTTATGCAGTTCTAGTGTGGGAGAACTCACTATAGTTTTTCATTGGAATGACTGGTCATTATTCAGTCTGAGTGAACTTAATTATTTTCTTGGACTAGATATATGAGAGCTATGTAGTTTGCCTCACATTTAGATGTGAGGCAGATGTAGCCATCTTGGTCAGAGGTCTTGAAGAAAAATTTAGATCAATGCAGAGGTATTTCAGGTAGCAAGAATGAGGTATGTTGGGGCGGCCAGGTGGCGCAGTGAATAGAGCACCGGCCTTGGAGTCAGGAGTACCTGAGTTCAAATCCGACCTCAGACACTTAAGAATTACCTAGCTGTGTGGCCTTGGGCAAGCCACTTAACCCCATTGCCTTGAAAAAATCTAAAAAAAAAATAAATAAGTAAAAAAGAATGAGGTATGCTAAGTCTTGGAAATGGGACAATGCATAGATGGGGTGAGTGAAAGAGGAAGGTTCAGATAGGAGAATAAAGAGCAATATGACTAGAATTAGATCAGACCGGAGCAGCTAGGTGGTACAGTGGATAGAGCACTGGCCCTGGAGTCTGGGGGACCTAGTTCAAATTTGAACTCAGACACTTAATAATTACCTAGCTGTGTGACCCTCAGCAAGTCAATTAACCCCATTGCCTTGCAAAAAAAAAAAAGAAAAGAAAAAAGAATCAGATCAGATCATGAACACTAGGGTTAGAAATGGGGGGGGGGGGTAAAGAAAAACAGTTTAACAAAACTGATTTACCTATCATGTTTTGCCTTCCTAATATGCAAGCTGTCCCAACTCTGCAAAGACAGAGTGGAGATGCACTTTAAACATTCTTCTCTAGGGCAAAGCTTGGTCATTATAAACATGCAGAACTCAAGTTCTTTTTTTGTTCTGTCTCTTTTCTTTGTTATTATTATCATTATCATCATCATCATTATTATGTATATTTTTCCTGACTCTGCTTTTGTCAATTTGGCTTTGTTCATATATGTGTTTTGATGCTTCTCTGAATTCTTCATAATAACCATTTCTTATGACACAGTAGTTTTCCAGTACATTTCCAGTACATTCACATCCCATATTTTATTACTCCCCCAGTTTTCTTTAGTTAGCTTTTTTGTTTCCTTTTCTAGCTGTTCAATTTTACTTTTAACATGATTGTTTTCTTCATTTAATTTTTCATAATACTCCTGCATGACTCTCATGTCTTTTCTCCATTTTTCTTCTTCCTCTCTTCTTGATTTTTAAAATCCTTTTTGAGCTCTTTGAAGAAGTCCTTTTGGAATTGAGATCAACTCATCAACTCCTTAGAGGCTTCACATATAGGCATTTTTTAACTGCTTTCCTCTTCTGAGATGACCTTTTTATCACCCCCTATGGGAACAGAAGCTGTTAATGGTTAGTGTCTTTTTTTTGGGGGGTGGGGGTTATTTTGTCAGTTCAGCTCTGTTCCTGTGGTATAGAGTAGGTATATTGTCCCAGGTTTTTTCCCTAGGGGCTGGAGTTCTAGTACCTGGCTTTCCACTTTGGCATTTCTGTTGTTCCCAGTTTGCTCCCTGTGCTAGTATAGTCCAGGCAGTGGCAACTTCCCAGGATTCAAAACCTTGCTCTCCCAGTTTGTGTTGGAACCCTCACTGCTGGCAGAGCTGCACTAAAACCTTAGCTGTACTATTTCTAAAAGCCTCTCACTGACTTCCCAGTTCTACTGCCTACACTAGGCTATCCTCCTCTACATAGAAGCTTCTCCATGAAGAGAATTACAAATCAAAGCAACTATGAGATTTTACTTTATATAGAGCAAAATGACAAAGATGACCAAAAAATGGAAATAGTCAATATTGAAGGGGTTTCAGAAAGATAGGCACACTAATAAAGTTATGAATTGGTCCAACCATTCTAGAAAATGATAAGGAATTTTTTTTCAAAAAAAAAAGAATAGATACATAACCATAGATTTCATTGCTAGATTTTTTCCTGAAGTTTCTCCAAGAAATCTTGCTAAAATGTTATTTCACTATTTTTTGGTGGGTTCTGTCACTTTAGGCTCTGTTTAGGGGCTTCATTCAAAGTTGTTTTGGGAAAAGCTTCAGGAGCTTCCTAGCTTCCATTATCTTGGCTCTGCTACCACTCCCTCAATTGATAGGCACCAACTTGGTTTCTAATTGTTTGCCACAACATAAAATGTTCTTATCAATAGTTTGGAACTGATAGGACTTTTCTTTCAATCTTTGAGGCCCTGTGGTACATGCTTAGCAATGGAATCTATGGATCCAAGGTTATGTATATATTAATTCCTTTTTTGGGAAATGAAATTTCTTAACATTTTCTAGAATGGTTGGACCAATTTATAACTTCAACTATAGTGTATTAGTATGCCTGTCTTTCCAAATCCCCTCCAATCTTTGCTATTTTCATTTTTAGTCATCTTTACCATTTTGCTTAATATGAAATAAAACCTCATGGTTGCTTTGATTTGTAATTCTCTTATTATGAGTGACTTGGAGCAACCTCTTATGTAGTTGTCAGTAATTTGTGATTCTTTTTTTAAAAACTATTTATTTATACTCTTTGGTTAATTATTGATTTGTAAAGGAAATGAATTCATTAGGATGATTAGAGGGGCCTGGTGATGGAATGAGCTGCCTGCTGATCAAGGGAACTCTCCATCTCTGAACCTGATCTGGCAGAGAGAGGAGGATCTCCAATTCAGGACCCTGAGGGGCCTTGTGCCTCTGAAATCCTCTAACAAGTAGCTAACCAATCCTCCAAATGAACCAGTATTAAATTTTATTCCTGAAGTACCTGTGTTTGTTAAAGGAAAGTCTGGAATTAGGGGATTTCTAGATTGGTAAAGTTGGCCTCAAATAGTCTATGATTTCTTTTTTGCAGAATCTCTGAGTAACAATTCCAAGCGCTGGATTTGCATACTATTGGTGTTGGCTGCCTGCCTGGTTGTATATAGGTAAAGAAAGAATTTATTTTAAATATGATTTTTGGTTAAAAATAAGGATATGATTCAAGAAAGATAAGTGTTATAAATCCATACATTCAGAAGGAAAATCAAAGAATAATTCATATTGCAAGGCAAATAAGGAAATGAGAGTAGGCAATGCAGTTGTTTAAGTTTCAATAGTCTGGCCACCAAAGTATAAAATTTATACTTTATTTGGACGGGGTCTGAGCAGATGTCTAAGTTAGTTCAAGGTAAGAAAAAAGCATTTGTCAATCCAAATTTAGATATAAACAAGACTGTAGCTTAAAGATACATTGATTGTTACATCATCTGTCTCTAAAGCAAGTTATTAGATTCTTTTATTGCTATGGGATAACTTGAAAGTTGTAGAATCATAGGCACAGGGAGTTCTAACCCCACTTTTTATGAATGATGAGACTTATAAACTTATAAACCAGAATCTGAGAGATAGATACAACATAATTTGATGGAGGAAGCATTACCAACTAAGAGAGATCAGGTAAGCATTACTACTACTACTACTACTACTACTACTACTACTACTACTACTACTACTACTACTACTATTACTACTACTACTACTACTATTACTACTACTACTATTACTAATAATAATAATAATAGCTGACATTTATGGAGTACTTTAAGGTTTGAAAATTAATTTGTTTATGCTATCACACTTGATCCTAACAATTGGTGCCTGGGAGATAATCTTATCCACATTTTTGCAAATAAGGAAACTGAGGCTAAGAGAAGTAAAGTAAATTAGTCAATCAATTAGTCAGCATTTATTAAATTCATTCTAGATGCCAAAAACAGTGATAAGGACTGGGGTTAGAAAGATAATTAGAGGTAGACCCACCAAGAGGCTATTGCAATATTGAGGCATGAACTGATGATGGCTTGCATTAGACAGTGTCAGAGGAAAGGGGGGGAGGATGTGAGAAAGAGTATGATATAAAATTGCCAGTACCTGGTAAGAGATTGGATATAGGAAGTGAAAGGGAGTGAGTAGTCAAGGATGACATCTAACTTGCAAGTTTAGGGTATTGGGAGGATGGTGATTTCCTTAACAGTAATGGGGAAGTTGGGGAGAAGGGAGGATTTGGGAGGAATTATAATAAATTCAGCTTTTATTGGGTTGAGTTTAAGACATCTATAGAACATCCAGTTTGTGATATCTAATAAGATTTGGAGATGGGAATCTAGAAGTCAGCATAGATTCAGGCTAGATAAATCTGAAAATCAACAGCACAGAGATGATAATTGAAACTATGGAAGTTGATGAAATCAGCAATTGAAATAGTTTAGAGGGAGGAGAGAAGGCAAAAGAAGCCCTGTAAGATACCCCAGGTGTGTGTGATTTGGATGATGATCCAGTAAAGGTGACTGAGAAGGAACAGTCAGGAAAAAGGCTCAGTTTAGAACAGTATCTCAGAAAATTTGGGAGAATAATCAGCAGTATCAAAGGTCCAGGATGTATCCAGAGTCCAAAGTATCTAGGATAAGAATTGAGAAAATAACATTAGATTTAAGAAATTACAGTTAACTTTGGAGAGAACAGTTTAGGCTGAATGATAAAGTCAGAAGTCAGATTGCCAAGAGTTAAGAGAGTAAGAAGAAAGGAAGTAGAAGTACCCATTATAGCCAACCTCCTTAAAGAATTATGCATGAAAGGGAGAAGAGATATGATGGGACCACAACTAGAATGGGTGGATAAATCAAATGAAAGGTTTTTGAAGACAGAGGAAACATGGGTCCATTTGTAGGGAGTAGGGAAGCATTGAATATAAGAGTGGCAATGTAAAAGGAGCTTTCTGGACGGATTGGGGTCACTTGTGTAAACAGAAGGGTTTATCTTGGCAAAGAGAAGGATGTGAACACAGTTCCTCCTGATTCCAAGTCCACTATTCTATTAGATCACTGAATGGGAGAGGTATGGATTACCCCTATTTGAGGAGTGGGATAGAAAAATTACTATTTATATGGGGTTCTAAAGTTATCAGAGCACTTTACATACATTATTTTATTGGAGTTTCACAATAACTGTGCTTTGTAGACAGTACCAATAGCATTATCTTCATTTTTCTTATAAGGAAACTGAAGTTCAGAGAGCTTAAGTGACCTTCCATTGGCCTCATAACTCAAATTAAGGCTTCAGTTTCTTCATCTGAGGGCTTGGACTAGATTATCTCTATGGATCCTTTCTTAGGATCATATTCTTTCCATCTTCTTATATTCATGGCAATCTCAGTTTCTTTTTTGTATTATTCTAACTGTAGTAGTGCATATGCTGCCTAATAGAATATGAAAGACCTTCTTTTTGATCATTTAAAGCACAAGTAAACAAAACACAAAGCACAAATAAACAAACAAATCTTTTTCTTATCCATTTTTGGTAGAAGCCTTGGCAGGGAAAAGCTTTAGTTGGAATACAGAGAAGTGTATCTCCATGGGATAAGTTGGGGTTGGAAAACGAGCCATTTCTTCCAAGTCCTGTAATAAGCATAGGGATTCACAACTAATTAGTCATTAACCTTGAAGGCATTTTGTTGTGTTTTAGGGGAGGGGGAGTGAAGATTTTCTGAACTGCTAGTTCTTCATTGATCCCAGAAGTATGAGATCTGGTGGACTCATCTTTTTCTTATCCTGCTCTAAGAATTGGGAGAAAAGAGGAAAAATATAAATGTTGGACACATCTGCCTATATAAACGTAAATTGTGACATAATAAAATGCCATTACTCATGTCAAGAAGGAGAAACACAGTGACTTACTTTCTATGCCACCACATTACTCTGCTTTAAAAATGTCCTCAGAATTCCATATTCCTTATGAGATGGTGTGGTGGAAAGAGGAATGGGCCTAGAGTCAGGAGAGCTGAGTTCAAATTTGGTTACAGATGCTAATTAGTTATGTATGACCTTGACTAAGTCCTGAGAGCAAAACCTCTGTTTGCCTCAGTTTCCTTAACTGTAAAATGAGGATAACAATACCTAATATCTCATAGGATTTCTGGGAGGATCAAAGGAGAAAATATTTATAAAGTGATTAGTATAGGGCCTAAAATATAGTAAGTACTATTTCAAACTTAGTTCTCCAATCCCTTTTGCCAGAGTCTGGGGGCCAATTAGCTGAAGATATATGCAAGATTTTAAACTATTTTACAACTCTCCCTTCACCAGTAATTTTATCTATAGCAATTTATTTTAGTTAAATCATTCATACAAGCATAAAAAGGCTCATTCTCTCAGCTCCCTGTTAGTGTATGTGTGTGTGTGTGTGTGTGTGTGTATGTGAGGTGCCTACTTCAGTATGGTAGAGAAAGGATCAAAAATACAATCTCATAGATGTCATAGTCTATCTATGGCTCTGTGAAAAGTCTCCTTAAAATAGGGCCATCTTCCAACCTTTCTTTGCCTATCTAAGCAAAGTGTCACAAATTGGTACTTGATAACCACATCTTCTTTTCAGTTATACAACTTTGACTTTGGAGATGGATGACTGGGAAATCTGATTCCTTTTTTTCTGTCAGGGAAACTATCTTCAAAGAGGAACTTTCACAACTACTCTGTTGTAAGGGACTATTGTATGACCTGGTGTCCTCAAGCACCAGAGCCTTGTTTTACTGGTTGATTGTAGAGTGCCATGGGAGTGGGAGTGGACCAGGGCCTGGGGAGGATATTTAAGCACTTGTATTTGGTTTAATAAACGGAGGTCTTGGAGAACTTGTCTCCCTTGTCTCTCACCCCTTCAACATTCGCCTGGGTAAGGATAAGCTAGCTGGCATGAACCTAACACTTCCTGAACAGCTAGTCTAACAAGAACATAATATTTTGTGATTTGGTAAATTGTCTGAGTTTGGCTGTGCCCTTCAAATTTATCATCTTATAATAAGGTTGGCCACTGAATTAATTGCCTTTCCATCTCCCCTGAGTTTTATTTGCAAAGATTCATTCTTTCCTTTCTCAAAAATTTTTTATTTACAAAACCTTTATTTCCTATTATATCTCTCTTCAATACTGTGGCATTTAAAAAGGTTTGAAAAGCATAATTTCTGAGTAATTTAATTATTTTATTAATAAGGTCAACATATTTATTAATAAAAAGATGCCCATTTGGCTATCTCTCTAAGACCAAAGACCCCTAATAGCAGTAGATTCATAGTTTATATGTCCTTTAAAGCTAAAGTGTTCTGGAGGATGGCAATCAACTCTGATTGGTTACCAATTAATGAGAAAATGGGGGTGGCTAGGTGGTGTAGTGGATAAAGCACCAGCCCTGAAGTCAGGAGTACCTGGGTTCAAATCTGGCCTCAGACACTTAATAATTACCTAGCTGTGTGGCCTTGGGCAAGCCACTTAACCCCATTTGCCTGGCCAAAAACCTAAAAAACATTAATGAGAAAATGAACTTTAAAATGAGTGAATGGCCTATATTACAATGAAGGTTTTGTGGTATGTGACTTGCATCTCCCAAATCTTGGTCAAAGAGACTTAACAATATCCATATAACCTTGTTTTCTGACAAAAGAGAAGTTCCACATTTTCCCAGACCTCTCTGGGCAAACTCAATAAGTGGAATTGCACCCATCAGCCCAAACTTAGAATTTCTTTTACTGTCTAATTAGATCTTGACCTGGGTAAATTTCTATGATTTCCCATACTGGTTGATTTCTGGATGAGAAAGTAGAAAAAAGGAAAAATCTTGGTTTTGGTTCAATAATTAGTTACTAAATATATGAGTGAAATAATCATTTTTTACAATATCTTCCTTTAACTTGTATTCCTCTCTAGGTCTCTGGGCTGCTTCTGTTTCTTCTTCTTCTTCTTCTTCTTCTTCTTCTTCTCCTTTTCCTTCTCCTCCTCCTCCTCCTCCTCCTTCCTTCTTCTTTTTTAGTTGTTTTTTTTTTTTTGCAAGGCAATGGGGTTAAGTGGCTTGCCCAAGGCCACAAAGCTAGGTAATTATTAAGTGTCTGAGGCCGGATTTGAACTTAGGTACTCCTGACTCCAGGGCCGGTGCTCTATTCACTGCACCACCTAGCCACCTGGTCCCTAGGCTTCTTACTGCTGAGTAATCACAATAGCTAGTTTATTGCAGCTCCATCTTTATATTATGCCACTGTGGACATATCCATCAACATTTCTACTTTCCATATCTAACTCCAGGATCAGTACTCAAATCAACAGTACCACACTGTGGCTCCTGGAAAGGACATGTCAGTCAAGTATTTTGTAACTCCATGTATTAGCCTTTTGGTTTTTCTGACCAAAACATACTTCCTGGTCAATATCCCCTTATAGGTGTTGTTTCCTTCTTTTAAAATATAGATTTCTTGAGGACAGGACCTATCTTGATTTTTAAATTTGTATCCCTAGCACAGTGTCTGGAACATACTATTCCCTTCCTTCCTTTTTCCTTTCTTCCTCCCTCCTTCCTTTACTTCCTCCTTCCTTCCTACCTTTCTTACTTCCCCCCTTTCTTCCTCTTTTTTCTTTTATTTCTTTCCATTATCAAAAGAACTGTATTTCATCTATTATCTTCCTTTTACAGCAAATTCTTCACTGTGGGACACAATACTCCTCTACCACAACCAAAGCCACAAAGGTGAGTGACCTTCTTTACTTAATTTATGAAATCGAAGTGATCTTAGAGATTGTGCAGAAAAGGCCTTTGACCAAGATTAAGATTCTAAAGCTCAGGGGTGGCTAGGTGGTGCAGTGGATAAAGCACCAGCCCTGGAGTCAGGAGTACCTGGGTTCAAATCCAGTCTCAGACACTTAATAATTACGTAGTTGTGTGGCCTTGGGCAAGCCACTTAACCCCATTTGCCTTGCAAAAATCTTAAAAAAAAAGGAAAGAAAAAAAAAGATTCTAAAGATCATCTGGAAAGAGAACATACCAGACACTGAAGTCCTTCTTGAGCAAAACTTTCTAGCATTCCAACATTACTACAGAGAGTACAGCATATGGTTAGAATGCCAGATATACAGTTGCCAAAAAAAACTATTTTATGAAGAACTCAAAGAGGGCAAGTGTTCACAAGGGGGTCAGAAGAAGACATGCAGAGACACCCTGAAGATCTCACTGAAGAACTTTAGAATTGATTGCACAGCATGGAAGACACTGACACAGGACCGCCCAGCATGGCATGCCCTCCTCAGTGAGAGGGTTGCATTTTGTGAGGAAGGCAGAATTGAAGCAGCTCAAAGGAAACATGACACCTGTAAGTTCAGAGTACCCACCCCAGGAGATCACATGGACTTTTTGGCCCACCTTGTAGTAGAGTATTTGTAGCTCATATTGGTCTGAGCAGCCACAGTAGGACACACTGTGACTTGTCTCAAACATAGTTTTTCTCTTCTTTAATGATGAAGGACAAGAACCAACCAGAATAAGGCATCAGTCTTTCCTTTCAATTAGAATTATATCCTGGGCTGATTGATTTATTCTAGGAAGCCCTGGGTGGGAAATCTCCCTCTGATTAGTGCAGGTGGTCACCTTCTCTCCAATTTACAGGCTTAGAGAGTTTCCAAGAACATTGAGGGCCTCCATGTGATAGAAGCAGAACTTGAATTCAGATCTTCTTGGCCCTCTCTCTACCACTATCTTATTGGGAATAAAAAAAAGTAACTGGTGAGAAGGCTGGTGAATCTCTTTTCTGGATCTTTTTTCCTTTTCTGGATTTTTTTCCAAATAATCAATAAACAAATGATTATTGTCTTCTGTGGGGACCATGAAGAATTATCTGACCAGTCCTTTTAGCTCTCATGCAGTTAACAGCCTTAATTTAGATTCACTCACACAGAAACAATACATACATAAAACAAAGAGATTCATTATTCTGTCAATAAAGAGTCATTTTTTTCCCCCTTCAGGACTTGTATAAAGTCCTGTCCTGGTTTGGGAAGATAGAAATATCAGATAAGAGATGGTTCTTACCTAGGTTTGTTGTGTGAATAGCACAAGATAATATTTTAAAAGTTCTGTATAAATTCTGGCTGATATTATTATTATTATTATTTCAAAGGTCTTGAAAAAAAATCAAACCATTCATTCTCTCCTTTTCTCCAGTCTCTGATAAGTGGTAACCATTTTTCAAGCCAAGTTCAGATCTTAAGTTTGTTTTCAATTCACAGGATAACACCAGTGGATCTCATCTTCTTTCTGTCCCATTGACTGCTGATAGTTTTAATTTCTTCTTCTGAAAACTATTTATTCATATTTTGTAACCATTTATCAACTACTGAATGGTTCTTATTCTTATAAATTAGAATCAGTACCCTTTTGTTGCTTTGTCATTTTTCAATTGTGTCAAACTCTTTTTGACCCCATTTAAGGTTTTCTTAGTAAAACTTTTGGAGTGGCTTTCCATTTCTTTCTCCAACTCATTTTACAGATAAAGAAAGTAAGACAAAAAGGGTTGAGTGATTTTCCCTGAGTCACATAGTACGTATCTGAGGTTGGGTTGGAGAAGAGGAGTCCAGGCCCAATGTGTCACCTAGCTTCACTGTGCAACATAGATATCAATTTCTATATATCTTAAAAATGAGACCTTTATCAGTGAAACTTGCTTCAAAGATTTTTCCTGATTTCATCCTTCTTATCTAATTTTGGCATTAGTTTTGTTTTAATAAAATCTTTTTTATTTTATATGTAGTCAAAACTGTTGTATTTTACCTCCTGTGGTCCCTTACATCTTTTTGTCTGGTTATGAATTCTTCCCTATCTATAGATTTTACAGGTATTTTCTTCCATGTTTGTCCTATTTGTCTTGATATCACTCTGTATATCTAATTCATGTATTCATTAGAAGCTTATCATGAGATAAGCTATAGGCTTATATATATATATATATATATTATATATATATATATATATATACATACATACAGTCATGGGCAATGAATAATCCACAATTATTTAAGTTATCCTTAATTTTTTTAAAGATCATTTTTATAATTGAATTTACATATGTGCTAAGTATAATTTGACCAACTGCAAATTAACTCCCAGATATTTTGTGAACTGATTTAAAGTGAAATAAAAGAAGTAAGCAGAACTTATAGAAAGTAAAGATAACTGTATACAGAAATTATTGTACTAGGAAAAAATAAAACAAATGAAAGTGAATATTGCAATAACACAATGACCATATTTGACCCTAGAATCTCCACTGGTTATATATTGTCCTTCCAGTGATTCTGAATTCCCAGTGGTCATCATCCAAATCCTATTTCTTGTTCCCCATTGCTGAACCCAATCTCCTCAGAGTCCTTTTCTAAAGCTACTGTGCTCTTTGGAATGTCAGTTCCAAAGGCTACACATTTGTTTTCATCCTTAATCTTTTCTTTTCCCATTCTTTCAGTTTTCTGGCTCTTACTGAGATCTGACTCTATCTATCTTTATGACATAGGATGTCCTTTTGCATCACTGATTGCAGTTTCACTCATTCCCTATCACCGGGGAACAATGAATATTTCAATTTCCCCACCTCAACCATATATTAACTAGTGATATTTTGAGGTTTATTTTATATCCCATTAAAAATTTTATGCCTTGAATTTTTGGCCAAATTTCTTGCAATATTGTGGGTGTGGTGTATTTTTTTTAAATTTGCCAATTGAATAACATCAAATGATCTCATCAGTGTTATTAGGTACTCTATGTCAGGCAGTGGGGATACAGAGTGAGAAATCAAATAGTTCTTCCTTCAAGAAAATTTTATTCTTTTGAGGTAGACAATAAGGGCATATACAAATATTTTTCAAAATGTTCTCATGAAGAATGGGTCAAGCACCAACAACAGGCATGATCAGGAAAGTTCTCACATAGAAGGTGTCCTTTGAAAGAAATAAGGATTCCTAAGAGATAGAGGCAAGGAGAAAGTGCATTACAGGCAGAAAGTACAACTTGTGCAAAGGTGTGGAGATGAGAAATGGCTTTATCATGTGTGAAGAACAGTGAAGAAGCCAGATTGGCTATATTTCTGGGTTCAAGGAGGTGAGTCATAAAAGTGAGGCTAGAATGGTGTTTTGGAGTTAGCTGATAAATGCCTTTAAAGACAAACAAAATTTTCATTTGAAAAAAAGTAATAATGGGCCATTGGGGAGAGGAGCATGACCAGATTTATACTTAAGGAAGATCATATGAGCAGCTGTATGGAGAATAAGTTGTGGAGAGAAAAGACTTGAGAGAGGTAGCCCAATTAAGCAATCCCCACAGTGGTCAGTAGTACTTAAGGAGAGGACCTGTTTTGGTTTTCTCTTTGTAACTCCATTGTTTAACAATGTTTTACACAGAGTGAAAAACCATTCACTGAATTGCTGATAGGATGATAGATGGATGAATTGTTCCCAAGAACAAGTCCTAACACTTAAAATAGTTTTAGAAAGAAATGTATTAGATAGTTTGGAAGAGGAGAGTGACCTAGAACGGAGTTGTGAGGCTCTGAAATGTATAAAAGGTTTAGACAATGGTGGCCCCACTGGAATGACACATGTACAAAGTTAAACAGTTACTCAAAGATATAAAAAGAACAACTTGAAAGCAAGGAATATTAAGATGGACATGAGTAAATGAAAATGTTCAATTTAGACAGCTAGGTGGTACAATGGATGAGAGATATAGGACCTGGAGTCAGGAAGACACCTATTTCTAAGTTCAAGTCAGGCCTCAGACAAATACTAGCAAGTCACTTTATCCAACTTGACTCAGTTTCCTCATCTGTAAGATGAGTTAGAGAAGGAAATGAAAAACCAATCAAGAAAACCCAAAATAAGGCCCAAAGAGTTGGACGCCACTGAAAAAAGATTTAACACAAAACATGGGGCGTCTAGATGTCTCAGTGGATAGAGCACAGGCCCTGAAATCAGGAGTACCTGAGTTCAAATCAGGCCTCAGACACCTAATAATTACCTAGCTGTGTGGCCTTGGGCAAGCCACTTAACCCCATTTACCTTGCAAAAACCTAATAAAGAAATAAACAAACAAATAAAAAACAAACAAAAAACCAAACAAATAAATAAACACCAAATGTAAACATAAAATCTGGGTGAAATCAAAACACAATGGAACCCAAAACACCAGCTTGGGTAAACCAAAAACAAATCCTCCTTGTGGGAACTCAAAACAAGTATGCTCTGGGTAGATCCAGGATCCAGGGGGATCCCAGAATACCTTTTCACATCTCCATCTTTCCTGAAATTCTTGAAGTCAGGGTGTTGGATTTCAACAATATCATAATCTCCCTGAAACAATATATAAATCGTTTCCCCACAAATTGATAAGGAGGAAAAGTTATGGAATGGTATGCAGAAAACAGAACTTGAGCCTAGGCCTCTTCTAGACTTTCCTCTGGTGTGGCCTTCCTTCTTTCTTTCCTTCCTTCCTTCCTTCCTTCCTTCCTTCCTTCCTTCCTTCCTCCCTCCTTCCCTCCCTCCCTCCCTCCCTCCCTCCCTCCCTCCTTCCTTCCTTCCTTCCTTCCTTCCTTCCTTCCTTCCTTCCTCCTTTCCTTCCTCTCTTTCTTTCTTTCCTCCTTTCTTCCTCTTTTTCCTTTTATTCCTTTCCATTTTCAAAAGGACCAAATTTCATCTCCTATCTTTCCTTTACAGCAAATTCTTCGCTGTGGGAAACAATACTTCTCCAACACAATCAAAGCCACAAAGGTGAGTGACGTTCTTTACTTAATTTCTGAGATGGAAGAGATCTTAGAGATTGTGCAGAAAGGTCTTTGACCAAGATTAAGATTCTAAAGATCATCTGGAAAGAGAACATACCAGATACTGAAGTCCTTTCTTGAGCAAAATTGCCTAGCATTCCAACATTACTACAGAGAGTACAGCATATTGTTAGAATGTTAGATATACAGTTGCCAAAAAAGCTGTTTTATGAAGAATTCTCAGAGGGCAAGTGTTCACAAGGGGGTCAGAAGAAGCCATACAGAGACACCCTGAAGATCTCATGAAGAACTTTAGAAGTGATTGTACAGGGGCGGCTAGGTGGAGCAGTGAATAGAGCACCAGCCTTGGAGTCAGGAGTACCTGGGTTCAAATCCGAATGCAGACAATAATTACCTAGCTGTATGGCCTTGTCCAAGCCACTTAACCCTATTGCCTTGAAAGATCTTAAAGAAAAACCTTTGTTTTGGGGTGGCTAGGTGGTGTAGTAGATAAAGCACCGGCCTTGGAGTCAGGAGTACCTGGGCTCAAATCTGGTCTCAGACACTTAGTAATTACTTTGCTGTGTGGCCTTGGGCAAGCCACTTAACCCCATTTGCCTTCAAAGAACCTAAAAAAAAAAGAATTAATTGTACAGCCTTTCCTTTCAATGGAGAATTATATCCTGGGCTTATGTTTGACTTAGTCTAGGGGACCCCTGGGTGGGAAATCTCCCTCTGATTAGTGCATGTGGTTACCTTCTCTCCAATTTACAGGCTTTGAGAGTTTCCAAGAACTTTAAGAACCTCCATGTGTCAAAAGTAGAACTTGAATTCAGGTCTTCTTGGCTCTCTCTCTACCACTATCTTATTGGGAATAAAAAAAATGAGAGACTGGTGTGAAGGCTGGTGAATCTCTTTTCTGGATTTTTTTCCAAATATCGGTAAACAAATGATTATTGTCTTCTGTGGGGACCATGAAGAATTATCTGACCAGTCCTTTTAGGTCTTATGTAGTTAACAGCCTTAATTTGGATTTACTCACACACAAACCCTGCATGCATAACACAAAGAGATTCATTATTCAGTCAACAAAGAGTTGGTTTTTTTTTTCCCTTCAGGACTTGTTGCATAAAGTCCCGTGCTATTTTGGGAAGATAGAGGTTTGTTGTGTAAACAACATGAGATAATATTTAAAATGTTCTATATAAATGCTGGATGTTATTATTATTATTATTTCAAAGTACTTGAAAAAAGTAAAAGCCTTTCATTCTCTCCTTCTCTCCAGTATCTGATAGGTGTAACCCTTTTCCATGCCAAATTCAGATCTTAAGTTTGTTTTCAATTCACATGAT
The DNA here is from genome assembly GCF_037893015.1 of Macrotis lagotis. Taxonomy (NCBI): domain Eukaryota; kingdom Metazoa; phylum Chordata; class Mammalia; order Peramelemorphia; family Peramelidae; genus Macrotis; species Macrotis lagotis. Next base: position 287,042,405 of record NC_133658.1, read on the forward strand.
AACACCAGTGGATCTCTTTTTCCTTTCCCTTCCACTGACTGCTTGATAGCTTTAATTTCTTCTTCTGAAAACTATTTATTCATATTTTGTAACCATTTATAAACTACTAAATGGTTCTTGTAACCATTTATAAACTACTAAATGGTTCTTATTCTTATAAATTGGAATCAGTTCCCTTTTGTTGCTTTGTCATTTTTCAATTGTGTTGAACTCTTTTTGACCCCATTTAAGGTTTTCTTAGTAAAACTTTTGGAGTGGCTTTCCATTTCTTTCTCCAATTCATTTTACAGATAAAGTAAGACAAACAGGGTTAAGTGATTTTCTCTGAGTCACATAGTAAGTATCTGAGGTTGGGTTGGACAAGAGGAGTCCAGGCCCAATGTGTCATCCAGCTTCACTATGCAACATAGACATCAGTTTCTATATATCTTAAAAATGAGACCTTTATCAGTGAAACTTGCTTCAAAGATTTTTCCTGATTTCATCCTTCTTATCTAATTTTGGCATTAGTTTTGTTTTAATAAAATCTTTTTTATTTTATATGTAGTCAAAACTGTTGTATTTTATCTCCTGTGGTCCCTTACATCTTTTGTCTGGTTATGAATTCTTCCCCATCTATAGATTTGACAGATATTTTCTTCCATGTTTGTCCTATTTGTCTTGATATCACTCTGTATATCTAATTCATGTATTCATTAGAAGCTTATCATGAGATAAGCTATAGGCATATATATATATATATATATATATATATATATATATATATACCACATACAGTCATGGGCAATGAATAATCCACAATTATTTAAGTTATCCTTAATTTTTTAAAGATCATTTTTATAATTGAATTTACATATGTGCTAAGTATAATTTGACCAACTGCAAATTAACTCCCAGATATTTTGTGAACTGATTTAAAGTGAAATAAAAGAAGTAAACAGAACTGATAGAAAGTGAAGAAACTTGTATACAGAAATGATCGTATCAGGGAAAAAAATAAAACAAATTAAAGTGATTATTGCAAAAGCACAATGACCATATTTGACCATAAAATCTCCACTGGTTATATATCATCCTTCCAGTGATTCTGAATTCCCAGTGGTCATCATCCAAATCCTATTTCTTGTTCCCCATTGCTGAACCTAATCTCCTCAGAGTCCTTTTCTAAAGCTACTGTGCTTTTTGGAATGTCAGTTCCAAAGGCTACACATTTGTTTTCATCCTTAATCTTTTCTTTTCCCATTCTTTCAGTTTTCTGGCTCTTACTGAGATCTGACTCTATCTATCTTTATGACATAGGATGTCCTTTTGCATCACTGATTGCAGTTTCACTCATTCCCTATCGCTGGGGAACAAGAAATATTTCAATTTCCCCACCTCAACCATATATTAACTAGTGATATTTTGAGGTTTATTTTATATCCCATTAAAAATTTTATGCCTTGAATTTCTGGCCAAATTTCTTGCAATATTGTGGGTGTGGTGTATTTTTTTTAAATTTGCCAATTGAATAACATCAAATGATCTCATCAGTGTTATTAGGTACTCTATGTCAGGCAGTGGGGATACAGAGTGAGAAATCAAATAGTTCTTCCTTCAAGAAAATTTTATTCTTTTGAGGTAGACAATAAGGGCATATATAAATTTTTTTCAAAAATGTTCTCATGAAGAATGGGTCAAGCACCAACAACAGGCATGATCAGGAAAGTTTGCCGGGTTTTTATTTACAACGCCGGCTTCTTAATGCTAGTCCGTCCTCTTACTCACCAGTCCAACGCGTGGTGAGTCTTCGGGGTACCTCCGGCCCCCACTCTTTGATGGGGGAAGAACCAGACAGAGCGCCTGAGGTGGGTAATGAGTCTTTATTCTTCTGTGTTCACATTCCCGCTTCCCCCAACCTCTCAGCAGACCCTTTTATCCCCTCTGTCCTCCCTCCCATGAACTCTTACTCAATGAGGGGCCGAGTTCTGTAACATTCCCTTATAAGGTGATTATGTTTCCCCCTCTAAGCGACCGCCAAGCCTCTTCCCCCCGCCCCCAACATCTCCCCCTTTCTGTTTTACAAGGTTATCACTTGGTGTGACCTTAAGCGGTGCTGAGGTTAGCCTTAAGCGGTGTCATTTCTACTGGCCTCTGATAGCCGGGGGCGAGGAACCCTGTCTTAGGTCATCTCCTTCAACCCAGGACCTTGCCCGTCCTAGGCGCCCGACACCCTCAGGGCCTGTCTTAGGTGGCTGGGTCAGGAGAAGTTGCCCGTCTTGGGGTTTACCTTGTCTTACCCCTAGGTGTCACATGTCATGCATGGCGGCTAGCCAGACTTGGGGATCCGCCGGGGGCGAGGAACCCTGTCTTAGGTCATCTCCTTCAACCCAGGACCTTGCCCGTCTTAGGTGGCTGGGTCAGGAGAAGTTGCCCGTCTTGGGGTTTACCTCGTCTTACCCCTAGGTGTCACATGTCATGCATGGCGGCTAGCCAGACTTGGGGATCCTCCCCCGTCTCCATGGCCATGAAGGCTTTCTGAGTAAGAAGCATATAGCCCCTCTGTCGCCTAGCTAGGCGGCAGAAACAGACAACAAGTAGGGTGATTCCCAGAATCAGCGTCCTTGTTCACCCTCAAGGGGGTATCCTCCCGCCATCTGGCAATCCCTCCATGGTATGGGATCCTCGATGTCTTCCCCTGTGGCCACACATGAGGGGCCCCACCGAGGCAGAAGGGAGCCCCATCGATGTATTGGTCACTAGCAGGCGAGGGTAGATCGGGGAGTTCCGTGCTACCGGAAGGGGAGAGGGAATAACTCGGAGTATTCCCCATGTCGGATTTCCTTCAGATGGAGCACCTCCAAGGATCCCTACGATGATCAGAAGGCCTGAAAAAGAAAGAAATTCCTCTCACCCCGTAGGGTTGGGCATTAATCAAGGTCTCTTATCTTGTAAACAGGGAGCCATCTTTCTGGCTCTTCTATCTTATCCTCGGGATGAAATGACAGGTGGCCCTGTCTTCTGTTCTTTACCGTTACAGGGCCATGCCAACCTCCCTCTTCATCTCTCCACATGACTTTAGAGCCTGGTAGGGCCTTGGTGGGAGAGGGCAGGAGCGTTGGTTCTTTCTTAGCATGTCCTTTTGGGGAGAAAAATCTCTGGGCGGCTGTAGTGCCGTCATCCCTGACTTGTAGGAAATTCATGGTAAATAGTACCTGAGACAGGTCTGAATGGGTCAGTGACCTGCCAACTCCCCCTTTCTGTTTAAAAAGATAGGATGTAGCAGAGTATCCATGTAAAGCTGGCACAGGGTGGGGCTATTGGCCATTCCCTGAGGTAGGACGGTGAACTGATAACGTTTACTGGGGGCTTGGAAATTGATCGTGGGGAGGGAAAAGGCAAATTTTTCTTTGTCCTCCGGGTGGAGGGGAATGCTATAGAAGCAGTCTTTAACATCAATCACTATAATAGTCCACCCTTGCGGGACTGCAGTGGGCATAGGGAGACCAGGTTGGAGGGTACCCATGGGTACCATGTTGGCATTTACTGCCCGAAGATCAATCAACATTCTCCAACTCCCCCCTTTCTTTTTTATGACAAAGACGGGGGAGTTATACGGGCTAAGGGACGGTTCCACTTTGTTCTCGTGCAGGAGGGTCATTACTATGTCTGTGAGGGCGATGAGCTTTTCTTTTGTCAGGGGCCACTGCTCAACCCAAATAGGTTTCTTATTAATCCATGTTATTCTGGGGGAAAAGCTCATCTCTAGAGTGGCCCCAATTAATTTCCCCGCAGGCTATCAGGGGTGGCAAGTGTCAGGTTAAGCTGGCTCAAGATATCTCTACCCCATAATGCATAAGGGAGGTCGGGTAGGCACAGTGGGGTGAAGAGTCCAGATTCTTCCAAAGCTGACCACCGTAAGGCGTGTGCTGCTTTCATGGCAGATCTATTGCCCCCCACCCCCGTCACTGCTTGAGGACTCTGTAGGAGTGGCCACTCGCGCCTCCACTGTCCCCTATTTATGACAGAGCAATCGGCTCCAGTGTCAATTATCCCTTCGAGCTTCTGATTTTCCACCGTGACGGTTAACAGTGGTCGCCCAGAGCTGACCGGGTGGACCCAGTTCACATGAGCGGGAGGGGTCCGCAAGGGCAGCGCCTTTCCTACCTCTTGGCCCTATTTTACCAAGGTGGGAAAGGGGTGGGGGTTTGTGACCCTTACGGATGTGGGACTTCCGGGACCAAAAATGACCTGGGTATGGGTGACTAAGTCCACACATCTCTCAGCCCCTGTGATGAGCGCTGGGAAAATATTTAGCTCAATGGGAATCATCGAGGTTTCCCAAGGCCCGATCTCTCTCTGCTGTGTCCCTTCTCTATAGTCAACCCTCATGGGGATAGTCACAGTAATGGGGCCGCTGTCTTCGAGCACGGGGGGGGCCCCGCGGCCGGGCCCCTCCCTTTCCCTTTTCCCGACTTCCCTTTGGATCGGCAGAACCTGGCTATGTGACCTGGCTTTCCACAGGAATAACAGGTCGGAACTGAAGTGGAGGGGGGCCGCTGCCTGCACTGTGCTTTGAGGTGCCCTGGCTTTCCGCACCCAAAACAGGTGGGTCTCACCTGCATACCGTGAAGGGCGGTCAGGAGGCTATCCTCCCGGTTCTCCATGGCAGTCACTAAGGCTTGAATTGAATCCTCGCTGGGCATGTCCAGCAATTTGTCAACAATTTCTTCTAATGAAGCGTCGGGGGGAAGGCTGCTAATGGCTGCGATCCCTTTGGGGCGAAGACCCTCTTTAATCAATTGTCTCATAAGTAGATCAGATCCCGGGGTGTCTCCCATTATACGAGTCACTGTCTCTTTAACCTCGTTCACAAATGAGAGGGGTGTCTGATCTGCTCTCTGCTTCAGCCCAACCAACTTCTGTGTGGCTCTCCCCCCTTTCATGGCTCCAATCTTATCCCAAGCTGCAACATGAGTTTCTTTAACAGTCTCTAGCTCAAACTGGCCATACCGGGCCTGAACAGCAGGGTCAGTATAGGCTCCAGTTCCACACAGGAGGTCAATGGCTAAATCCAGGGGAGTATAACCCCGGGATTTTGCCAGCTTAGAGGCCTCTCTGCGGGCCTGAGCCTTAAAAGCTAAATATAAGGAGGCATCTAGGCACGCGGCTGCAATTTCGTCAAAGTCAGCAGGGGTCCAAGGGTGCGTAGCAAAGAGGTTTTGCATCAGTCTTTTTACATAAGGGGAGTTTGGGCCGTATTTAGTCACGGCCTCCTTAAGTTCCTTAAGCATCTTAAAAGGGACAGGGCGGTAGTCTCGGGCTCCGGTAAGGGGGTCCGTAAATACCGGGTAGAGGCCCCAGTCATCCCAGTCCACCTCCTCCCCTTTCTCTATTGCTATGGAGGCACTGGTGGCAAGTAGGCCGGATGGGCGGAGCCCTTGAGGGGATCTCTGAAGGGCGGACAAGGAACACGGGGGATTTTTTGCCTCTGTCTCCTGGCTGGCTCGCCAAGCCTGGGGCGTGGCAGCTGTCCAATCAGCGCGGACTCCTCCCTCCTCGTCAGCAGCCTCCCGGTCCCACCTACTCACGCTCCTCTTCCTGCCACCCCTGAGGACTGTTTGCACCCCTCCCTTCCTGCGCTCGGAAACTTCCGGCCCTGAATCTTCTCCCTGGGGGCCCCTTGTTCCCCCATTGTTTCTTCTAAGTTCCTCCCACGGATACAGGGGAGGGAGTGGCCTTCCCTCTTCCTCTGAGCTCTCTGAATCCGATCCGGCCAACGAGCTACCCACCTGAGTGCTGATTGTTCCTGCCAAAGTCACCTTCTGGGGATGCAGGGCTGCATCCACTATCTTATACACTGTAAAATCCTTGGGGGTCAGTTTTCCCGGGCAGGTGTCATTATAGGAGGCCATCTGCTGCCCTACCACCTTCCATTTATCTGGTTGGATCCCACTATGTTGCACCCAAGGGCAGATGTTCCAGATATTCTCAACAAAAGCACGGCACGTCTTGATAGGTAATTTACGACCATGCTTAGCGCAGAGTTTATAAAGCTGCCCTGCAACGGCCTCTTTTTCCTCCGGCTCAAAGGCGGGAATACTATTCCGGCCCCCCATGCTGTCTACTAGCCGAGGCTGCAATCCTAACAGGTGGCAGAACTGGAAAGTTCCCGTTCGGCAAAAGAGAAGGAGGAAGCAGGGCACAATCAGACAGGCCAGCACGGCAAGGAGCGTGATTAGAGCAGAAGGAGAAAGGGGAGAGAAAGAAAGCATAGTCAACACAATAGGGATATGTCCCTCAGGCAATATCTGAGAGTAAACGCCCTCTCCTTCCTCCCGGTCAGAAACGACCGAGGCTGTCTGGAGAATCCGACCAGCGGATCCAGACGTTCCCTAGCAAAATCAGGTCCCGGGTTTCGGCACCACTTGCCGGGTTTTTATTTACAACGCCGGCTTCTTAATGCTAGTCCGTCCTCTTACTCACCAGTCCAACGCGTGGTGAGTCTTCGGGGTACCTCCGGCCCCCACTCTTTGATGGGGGAAGAACCAGACAGAGCGCCTGAGGTGGGTAATGAGTCTTTATTCTTCTGTGTTCACATTCCCGCTTCCCCCAACCTCTCAGCAGACCCTTTTATCCCCTCTGTCCTCCCTCCCATGAACTCTTACTCAATGAGGGGCCGAGTTCTGTAACATTCCCTTATAAGGTGATTATGTTTCCCCCTCTAAGCGACCGCCAAGCCTCTTCCCCCCGCCCCCAACAAAAGTTCTCACATAGAAGGTGTCCTTTGAAAGAAATAGGGATTCCTAAGAGATAGAGGCAAGGAGAAAGTGCATTACAGGCAGAAAGTACAACTTGTGCAAAGGTGTGGAGATGAGAAATGGCTTTATCATGTGTGAAGAACAGTGAAGAAGCCAGATTGGCTATATTTCTGGGTTCAAGGAGGTGAGTCATAAAAGTGAGGCTAGAATGGTGTTTTGGAGTTAGCTGATAAATGCCTTTAAAGACAAACAAAATTTTCATTTGAAAAAAAAGTAATAATGGGCCATTGGGGAGAGGAGCATGACCAGATTTATACTTAAGGAAGATCATATGAGCAGCTGTATGGAGAATAAGTTGTGGAGAGAAAAGACTTGAGAGAGGTAGCCCAATTAAGCAATCCCCACAGTGGTCAGTAGTACTTAAGGAGAGGACCTGTTTTGGTTTTCTCTTTGTAACTCCATTGTTTAACAATGTTTTACACAGAGTGAAAAACCATTCACTGAATTGCTGATAGGATGATAGATGGATGAATTGTTCCCAAGAACAAGTCCTAACACTTAAAATAGTGTTAGAAAGAAATGTATTAGATAGTTTGGAAGAGGAGAGTGACCTAGAACGGAGTTGAGGTTCTCTCCCACCCAGGCTCTGGAAGTTATAAAAGGTTTAGATAAGGGTGGCCCCACTGGAATGACACATGTACAAAGTTCAACAAAATTAAACAAAGGACAACTTGAAAGCAAGGAATATTAAGATGGTTATGAATACATGAAAATGTTCAATTTAGACAGCTAGATGGTACAATGGATAAGATATGTAGGACCTGGAGTCAGGAAAACACCTATTTCTGAGTTCAAAGTCTGGTCTCAGACACATACTAACAAGTCACTTAACCCAACTTGACTCAGTTTTCTCATCTGTAAAATGAGTTAGAGAAGGAAATGGCAAACCATTTCAGCATCTCTTCAAGAAAACTACAAGAAAGGCTCAGAGTTGGAAGCCTCTGAAAAAAGATTAAACACCATATGTAAACACAGAAGTCTGTTGAAATCAAAACACAATGGAACCCAAACACCAGATTGGGTAAACCAAAAAGAAGTCCTGGTTGTGCAAACTCAAAACAAGAATGTTCTGGGTAGATCCAGGATCCCGGGGGAACCCAGAATACCTTTTAGCCATCTCCAGCTTTCCTGAAATTCCTGAGGTCAGGGTGTTGGATTTCAAGATTATATTAATTTCCCCAAAACAATTATATAAATCATTTCTCCACAAATTGATAAGGAGGAAGTCTTGGAATGGAAATGCAGTAAACAGAACTTGAGCCTCGGCTCTTCTAGATGCTCCTCTGGTGTGGCCTTTGTTCCTTCCTTCCTTCCTTCCTTCCTTCCTTCCTTCCTTCCTCCCTTCCTTCCTCCCTTTCTTTCTTTCCTTCCTTTCTTCCTCTTTTTCCTTTAATTACTTTCTATTTTCAACAGGACCATATTTCATTTATTGTCTTTCTTTTACAGCAAACTCTTCACTGTGGGACACAATACTCCACCACAATCAAAGTCACAATGGTGAGTGACCTTCTTTACTTCATTTCTGAGATAGAAGAGATCTTAGAGATTGTGCAGAAAAGGTCTTTCACTAAGATTACGATTCTAAAGATCATCTGGCAGGAGAACATACCAGACATTGAAGTCCTTTCTTGAGCAAAACTGCCTAGCATTCCAACATTACTACAGAGAGTACAGCATATTGTTAGAATGTTAGATATACAGTTGCCAAAAAAACTATTTTATGAAGAACTCACAGAGGGCAAGTGTTCACAAGGGGGTCAGAAGAAGCCATACAGAGACACCCTGAAGATCTCACTGAAGAACTTTGGAATTGATTGCACAATATGGGAGACACTGGTACAGGACCAGCCAACATGGCATGCCCTCATCAGTGAGGGGGTTGCATTTTGTGAGGAAGGCAGAATTGAAGCAGCTCAAAGGAAACATGGCATCTTTAAGTTTAGAGTACCCATCACATGGAATATATGTGACTACCTTGTAGTAGAGCTTTTGTAGCTCATATTGATCCAATGAGCCACAGTTGGACACGCCGTGATTTGTCTTAAACATCTTTTTGGTTTTCTTTGATAATGAAGGAGAAGAGCCAACCAGGATAGGGCATCAGTCTTTCCTTTCAATGTAGAATTATATCCTGGGTTTATGATTGATTTAGTCTAGGGAACTCCTGGGTGGGAAATCTCCCTCTGATTAGTGCAAGTGGTCACTTTCTCTCCAATTTACAGGCTTAGAGAGTTTCCAAGAACATTGAGAGCCTCCATGTGTCAGAAGCAGAACTTGAATTCAGGTCTTCTTGGCCCTCTGTCTACCACAATCTTATTGGGAATAAAAAAAAATGAGAGACTAGCGTGAAGGCTAGTGAATCTCTTTTCTGGATTTTTTCCCCAAATATCAGTAAACAAATGATTATTGTCTCCTGTGGGGACTATGAAGATTTATCTGACCAATTCTTTTAGCTCTCGTGTAGTTAACAGCCTTAATTTGGATTCACTCACACACAAACACTGCATGCATAATACAAAGAGATTCATTATTCAGTCAACAAAGAGTTGTTTTTTTTCCTTCAGGACTTGTTGCATAAAGTCCTGTGCTAGTTTGGGAAGATAGAAATTTTGGGTAAAACATAGTTCCCACCTAGCTTTGTTGTGTGAATAACATGAGATAATATTAAAAAAAGTTCTATATAAATACTGGCTGATATTATTGTTTTTGTTGTTGTTTTTGTTTTTATTGTTGTTGTTGTTGTTATTTGAAAGTACTTGAAAAAAGTAAAAGTCTTCCATTCTCTCCTTTTCTCCAGTATTTGATAAGTAGTAACCCTTTTCCACGCCAAGTTCAGATCTTAAGTTTGTTTTCAATTCACATAACACCAATGGATCTCTTTTCCTTTCCCTCCCATTGACTGCTGATAGTTTTAATTTCTTCTTCTGAAAACTGTTTATTCACATTTTGTAACCATTTATCAACTGCCGAATGGTTCTTATTCTTATAAATTAGAATCAGTTCCCTTTTGTTGCTGTCATTTTTCAATTTTGTTCAACTCTTTTTGACCCCATTTAGGATTTCTTAGTAAAACTATTGGAATTGCTTCCCATTTCTTTCTCAAACTCATTTTACAGATAAAGAAAGTAAGACAAACAGGGTTAAGTGATTTTCCCTGAGTCAGTATCTGAGGTTAGGTTTGAGAAGAGGAGTCCAGGCCCATTGTGTCACCTAGCTTCCCTGTGCAACATAAGACATCTGTTTCCTACATATCTTAAAAATGGGGCTTTTTTCAGTGAAACTTGCCTCAAAGATTTTTCCTGATTTCATCATTCTTATCTAATTTTGGCATTGGTTTTGTTTTTAACAAAACCTTTTTATTTTATATAGTCAAAACTGTCTATTTTAACCTCCTGTGGTCCCTTATATCTTCTGTCTGGTCATAAATTCTTCCCCATCTGTTTTCTTCCATGTTTCTCCTATTTGTTTTGATATTATTCTATATATCTAATTCATGTACTCATTTGAAGCTTATCATGAGATTTAATGTGAGGTGTGAGCCTGTAGACCTAGTTTCTATTGAACCATTTTACAGTTTTCCCAGAAATTTTCATAGAATTATTTTTCTTGAGCAAGAATCTTTGGTTTGTACTTTTCCACTTCTGTATATTATATACTTTTTCTGTTCCACTTATCAACTTATTTTCTTGTCCAATACCAATTATTTTGACAATTATGACCTTCTTATATAGGTTTTACACATCTAGAAATAAATTTAATTTTGTCCGCTTTTCTCTTTTTATTAATATGAATCTACTTTCCAGTTTTCCAAACAATTTTTGTCAAATAGTGAATTCTTATCCAGAAATCTTTGAATTTGTCAAACAGCAGATTGCTGTAATCAGTTATTGAGATTTCTTTTGAACCTATCCTAATCCACTGATCCATTATTCTTTTTCTTAACCAGTACCAGGAAGGTTTGATGACTGCCACTTTAGAGTATATTTTTAGATCTGGTAGAGTTAGGCCACCATCCTTTCATTTCTTTCATCAGTTTCCTTGCTATTCTTTATCTTTTGTTGTTCCGGATGAATTTTGTTACTATTTTTCCTAGTTTGGTAAAATAGTTATTTGGTAGTTAGATTGGAATGGCACTGAATAAGTAACTTAATAGAATTGTCATTTTTATTATATTAGTTTGACCTAACCATGAGCAATTGACATTTTCCCAGTTATTTAGATCTGACTTTATTTGGGTGAGGAGTGCTTTATAATTGTCTTCATGCAGTTTCTGGGTCCTGATGCTATTCTAACAACATAGAAATTTCCACCTGTCTCTTCTCTTGCTAACACTTCCATTATAAATAAATGACTAGAATGATCCTGAAACATGATTTTTCCAACTCAATGCCGTGACAAGCATAAAAATGGCAAGGTTACCATTTACAGAGTTTTAATCTTTCATCTCTCCATTTATTTATAAGCACTCTCTTCCCTGCTAGTTTTTTTCTCTCCAGGGACTAATGAAATTGGGTTGGATAGGGCTGGGTGATGACTCTAGGATTTCCACATTAAGTTCTTAAAATGTTGTTATGAAATTGGTGCTCCCATAGAAAGGCAAAAGATATTTGGATTTTTTCATTCGCATACATATCCAACTAAAGAATTTTTCCATGCCTGTCAAAAAATTATTTCAAAATAAAGTTCATTTTGTTGTAGTAGAAAAAAGGAAAGAGAGTGTTTGTTTGGAATCAGGAAGATCTGATCTCAAATCCAGCTTCAGCCAATTACTGGCTGTGTCACCCTGGGGAAGTGATTTGTACCCCAGTTTACCTCAGAAATTAATGATTTTCCACAAAGAAAAATGTATCTTTATGGTTAATGTCTTTTAGAAGAGACCCAAATCATTATAGAAACCAGAGTGGAAGGAGTACTCATCACAGCTACCACTAGCTTCTCTTTCCATGTCTTTAAATAGAAGATTGGGCTTTTCCTTCAAAGATAAGATCATAAAGGACTTCAATTCATGCTGGAAATTCTTTTTTACAAATCACTTAGCTTCTGTTTCACTGTTTGGGTCTCATTTTCCTCCTCTCAAAAAAAAGAGAATTGAGTTAAGGGATTTCTATAATTTTCAGCTCCAATATAGTCTTGTGATTCCATGTTTCTTAGGCGCATTGATGTCCCCCTCCTGACTCCTTGGCTTGCACCCATTGTTTGGGATGGAACTTTTGATGAAAATATACTGAATGAGCAATTTCAGGGCAAGAATATCACCATTGGATTGACAGTATTTGCAATCAAAAAGTAAGTCCTGGGTTCTGAAGGGTCTATATAATTGGGGGAGGAAAAGAATGTTACTTAGTAGTTAAGAAGGAAATGTATCTTTTGTTCTCAAGGCACCTCATCATTTTGATCATAGTTTTTTTTTTTTTTTTTAATCTGGAGGAGCCTTTAGGACACCATAAATGTTCTATGGATACAGGTAAGGCTGTTCATTAATGTAGGAAGAGTAATCATTTATATGATGGGATAGAAAGTGATCCTGCATAAGATTTCTGAAATGCTGCTGAGCTAAGTGGAGGCTTCACAGAAGAAGCTGCTGGATCATAATACAAACAATGGTCCTTTAATTGTAATGTCGAGTTTTTATGGGAAACCTCCAAGTCCGGGAATACTATGGGGAGGCCAGACAACAAGCCAAAGACCTTGGGCAGGCCACCTCAAGTGGCAGCCGATACCTTTAGAACTAAACAGGGAAGGATAGGTAAAGAGTTCAACGGTAGAAAGTGTCAGGGAGACTCAAGCATAATAGTCTTTTTTTTTTTTTTTTTTTTTTTTTTTTGGTCTTTAGGACATAGAAGGAGAATGGAAGCTATGCTGATCCTCTGAGGGGCTGAACTCAGGTCTTACAGTCAAAAACAGATTTCTAAGTGACTGAAAGTAAACAAATGCCAAAATTGGGATAGGTCCTTTATAGCCATGGCATGGTATTAACTGAGGTTTTACTGAATTGTCTTAACCTGGTTGTCACAAAACAGACCAGAGACATAGTGACAGTAAAGCAGTATGGCTTTATTAATTACTTTCTTTATAAGGAATTGATTTGCAAATCATGGAATTATTATAATTCTTGAAGCTCCACTTTGTTGTTATGGAGGCAGATATTTTATACATAATCATAAGTGAGCAGGTGGATCACAGAACAATCAGATTTTGGGGGGTTGAGTGATCTTTCCAGGGCAAGTCCACCATGCAGGAAAATATAACTTATTATATCACTTGTGACCATCTAAGTAGGAATCATGTATGAATAGCTGGGTTGATTCTATAGTCTTGGGAAAGAACAGGGCTTGAGTACAGAACAGAACAATGGGTAGGTTATATTGCTACATCAGACATATCATGCTCATCAATATGAAATCATATCTTTTGATGATAGAAATCATTTTTAGGATAATGAACACTATTTCTACTAGATAATCAGTTGAGGGAATGCTTGGATAAACTCAGGCAGAAGTAAAACAACTTTTTTGTTCAGACTCAGTCTATACTGGGACTGATGATAAGTATATGAATTCCCAAATTGAAAATCCACAGTAAATTCAGAGAAATTTCAACCAATTTTGTTTGTATTATTCCGTATTAAGAAATGAATTTAGCCTCTTTATTTTTAATACAATAAATCTTGGGAATCCTATTATCTCTTCTTTTTTAACTCTGATAATCCAGATTAGACTAAAAAGATTAAATAAAGATTCAGATACCAGAATAAATAGGTATCACAGTGGACAGAAGACTGAACCTGATCTCATGAAGATCTGAATTCAAATGTGACCCCCAGCACTTAATACCCGTGTGAACCTAGAAAAATCACTTATAATCTCGTTTGCCTCATTTCCTCATAAAATGATCTGGAGAAGGAAATGGCAAACCCACTTTAATAACTCAAAAAGGAGTCAGGTTAGATATGACTGAAAATGATTCAAAGACAACAACAAATAGCAGATATTTTAGAAGCTCCCTATTCCTCATAAAACTGAGTTTTCAGCTCATTAATTAAGGGTGGGTTGACCTCTTAAAAGATCTAATCACACTCATACCCATACTGCACCCCCCCACACACACATACACAGAGTTTTCCAGGATTGACACAATTCATTAAAAAAAAATACCAAGACTTTGGTGTCCTTTAATAGTTCTTTGTACCATTCATGAAGGTGTAAATTCCCTGCCCCGTCTCCTTTTTTTTTTTGCTTTAATATAGTATCATGGAATTCAATTTTTTTTTTTCTTAAGGGCACCAAAAATGTTCCTTACTTCTTAAGTGGAGTCACCCATAGTACACCAACTCTGCCTATCAGACAGGTTTGGAGAGAATAATGAAAATAATAGGCAAGAACTAGAATTGTGCTTCTCCACTATTGTTCCCTCCTGCAGCCACATCTTCAGACCTGCCCACAGTAAAACTCTGCTCAGTTGAGAGTCAGTTTAGAGGACCTGTCCCCATTGTAAACAAGTGAGAATAACAAAGAGAGACTTTTTTAGAACGTGCCATGATCTCTCATCAACAAGCCATGTGGCTGGGCCTTGTCAGTAGTAGGACTTCTGCGAATTGGAGCCCAGAGAGAAGTTTCATGAATTCCAGAAGCACCAAAAGAGAGGAGGGGTTACAGAAGTAAACAATGAAGATAATCAGAGATAATAATGGTTATTTACAATACACTGGCCCTTGGGTGTTTAAAAACTTTTTCAGGCAGCTGAGTAGAGTTGATGGAGTTTCCTTGAAGGTGAACCTATTAAATGTTCTCCAAGCCTCTTGGGGATCCCTTTAAATAGACACTACTATGGATTGTTGATAGATAATCCCTCTAAAAGAAAATCTTTTTTCTTGTGAACCTGATGTGTTTTGTTGAATGGAGATGATGAAACAGATTTTTCAATAAAGAATTTTACCTCTGGGAATCAAACATAAGGCAACAGAATAATGGATTCACTGACCTATCCAAACCTGCTCTCTTCTCCACCCCCCACTCTCACATCAAAAAAAAAAAAAAAGAGGAATCTTAATATCTTAATGGGTATGGAACATAAAACTCAGGAGTACTCTGGTAAATCTGCATCATTCACATTTTCTCCATCACTTTCTTAGTGATCTAGGCAATCAACAGACAACTCAAACCCTGATTTATAGTATTTGCTGATTTCTGAAGTACAGATGCTTGAAAATTTAACAGTTGGCTCTAAGGACCTCTAGGAGCTGCCTCCAACCACCGTCTTCTGAAACTTCTCTGTGATTAACATCCTGAATTCTTGGCCCAAGTACAAGTTCAGTCTTTGTGCTTAGCTCTCAACTTAGCATACAGGTCAAGAGAAGTTTTATTCTGAAGCATAAACTATTAAAGATGTAGGAAGAATTTCCCTAAACTGTGGTTATTTGAGCCTTTTGTACTTTGAGAAAAACAACTCATCTTTGAAACTGTTTGTAGCTGGCCTTATAAGCCAGATAGGACATCATTTTTTTTTCCTCTATAAGTGATCCAAAACAGGTTCAGGACCATTTTTTCAGCTACCATTTGCTTTGGAAATGGAGCAGAGAAAGGGCTTGGAAGGAGGAGAGGGTCTCATTTTGGGAAGAATTTAAATTTGAAATAGGTATTTGTTATTTTTACCTAAAAGGTAGCCACTCAAATTAAGAGGAGGTAATAACAAAACCTTTTCTAGGTTCCTCTTTAAACCTAACCCCTTGATTCAATGTAGTCAGCTGATCACAGAAAACTCAGATCCCCCTCTAGCATCAATCTGAGTATGTGTGAATTACCAAACCACTCGTGAACTTGCGTTTCTTTATCTGTAAAACTGAGGGGATCATGATGACCTTACACAGCTGTAAAGAACTGGATTTGTAAGCCTTAAATTTACATATAAATCCACAGAGGAAGAAATAGCCTCAGAGAGTGATCATATCAAGTAGCTACTTAGTGACACAGCTGGTATGACAACTCCAGACTCCGATTCAAATCCTACCACTTACTGATTAAATGAGAGTATTGCTTCCATGAAGTAATCCATGTCCTTCTTCCTTCTCTTCCCAACAGTACAAAAGAGACCTACTCCTTTGGATGCTACGTTATACGTTTTTTCTGGGGGCACTGTGATTTTATATCCCTAAAAGTCACTCATCTGAATTATTATTTGAGCAAGTAATCATGCCATACTGCCATTGTTAGATTTCATTTATTCTTTTTATTTATTGTTTCTTTGCTCATGCAATTGTTGTTGTTGTTGTTCAGTTGTTTTTCAGTCATGCCCAACTCTCCATGATCCCATTTGGGGTTTTCTTGGCAAAGATATTGGAGTAGTTTCCCATTTCCTTCTCCAGCTCATTTTACAGATGAGGAAACTGAGGCAAACAGGGTTAAGTGACTTGCTCAGGGTCAAACAGCTCATGTCTGGGACTGAATTTGAACTCAATTAGAATCTAATTAGTAACCCTATTTGTATTATTATTAATAATAATAACTTAGTTTTTTTATAGTGCTTTCAGATTTACAGGGTAATTTATATACATTAACATACTTGAGCCTCCCAATAACCTTTATCCATAAAGGTTGATTTTTCAGATCATTTTATATATCATCCTGAGTCATTTTACAAATAGACAAAATCAGAACTGTTCAATGATTTCTTTGTGGCTACATACCTGCTAAATGTGTGAGACAAGGATCTGAGCCTTTTCTTCCCAGAATCACCAAATGTGAGATTTAGAAGGACTCTCAGAAACTCTTGAGTCTAGTCCAAACCTACCCCATAAAGAATCCCCTGTACAAAATACCTCCAATAAAGGGGTCTGCCAGGTAAGGGAAGGGGACTCACTAGTTTCTGAGGCTCCTTCCTCATTCCACTTTTTAGACAGGTCTAAGTGCCAGAAGGTTTTCTCAATGTCACATCTCAATTCTCTTCTTCGTAATTTTCATGCATTGCTTCTGATTCTGTCCTCTGGAACCGGACCAAGAGCTCTAAGCCCTTAAGCATTCAAGTTGAATGCTCTGTCCTGCGCTAATTTTCATCTCTATTCTGTATCATATTGAATGATGATTCTTTGACATTTGGACACAAACATTATATTGTGAACTCCATGAGGGCAGGTACCAGTGTTTTCCGTGGTGCCTGGCCCAGTGGTAGCTCCTT
Organism: Macrotis lagotis; assembly: GCF_037893015.1. Classification (NCBI taxonomy): domain Eukaryota; kingdom Metazoa; phylum Chordata; class Mammalia; order Peramelemorphia; family Peramelidae; genus Macrotis; species Macrotis lagotis. The sequence goes on from NC_133658.1 coordinate 287,059,375, forward strand.
TAAAAGTATTTTATGATATTCATATGGAAATAATACTTTTCTCTAATTTGGGGGGGGGAACTTATTGCCCTTAGGTATGTGGTCTTCCTGAAGCTGTTTCTTGAAACTGCAGAGAAGTATTTCATGGTGGGATACAAAGTGAATTACTACGTGTTCACTGACAAGCCAGCTGATGTTCCAAAAATTTCCCTTCAAGAAGGAAGGAAGGTCATTACACTGGTGGTCCAGAACTATGCCCGATGGCAAGATATCTCCATGCACCGAATGGAAATGATTAGCAATTTTTCTCATCAGTACTTTTTCCAGGAGGTAGACTACCTCATATGTATGGATGTAGATATGAAGTTTAGTGATCACCTTGGGGTAGAGATCCTTTCCAGCTTGTTTGGAACTCTTCATCCTGGCTTCTATGGAGCTCAACCAAAAACCTTTTCATATGAAAACCGGCCTCAGTCCCAAGCCTACATCCCCAGGGGCAAGGGTGATTTTTACTATGCTGGGGGCTTTTTTGGGGGCAAAGTACAACAAGTTTATGAAATGACCAAGGCTTGTCATGAAGCTATGTTGATAGACAAGAGTAATAATATTGAGGCAGTATGGCATGACGAGAGTCACTTAAACAAATATCTATTTCTTCACAAACCCACCAAGGTCCTTTCCCCCGAATATCTGTGGGATGAGAACCTACTAGGGCGGCCAGCCTTCCTCAGGAAACTGAGATATGTGGCCGTGCCAAAGAATCATGCTCAGATTAGGAACAAAAGAGAGTCCTCTTCTTATGAAGGAGTTGTTGAGGGAATATTTTAAAGTTAGTAAAGCCAGAACCTTCCTTATTTCTTTGACCAAAAGTCAATTATAACTTAACATTAGCTGAAACTAATTCAAAATCGGTTCTCTTTCTTTTTTAGAGTGATAAACTCTAAAGAATAAGGAGTCAGGAACACCTGAGTTCAAGTCTTGCTTTCAACATTTACTTGGGCATTTACTTGGGCAAATCATATGTCCTCTCTAAGCCTCAGTTTCCTCCCTGATACAATGAAGATAATGATAGCATCTGCCTCCTAGAATTGTGAGGATTAAAATATATACATATCTATCTATATAATATATGAAAATACACACATACTAACACATGTATATATATTATATATAAGCACTTGATATACAATATAATTATATGTATAAAGGAACCATATATGTCTATATGTCAACATACATATATAAATACATATATAGTGCTTTACAAACCATGAAGTGCTATATAAATGCTGGATATTATTATCATTATTTTATTAATCAATAAGCATTCTTGAAGCACCTACTCTGTGCCAGGCCCTCAGCCTGTATACAGCCATACAAAGATAGAAATGAAATAGTCCCTGCCTTCAAAAAAGTTGTATTCTACTGAAGGATGCAATATGTATAAATAGGAGCATATACAAAATAGATATGACATAATGTGCAGGTGGGGCGCATCTAGTGGATATAAATAAGAGTTATGTTTATAAAAGAAAGGTGTATGGAAACACTATATAAATTATTTTTTAAAATAGGAGTTCTGCCAAATTCCTTTTATGATACCAATGTGGTGCTGATACCTAAATCAGAAGAGCCAAAACAAAGAAAATTATAGACCAATCTCCCTAAGGAACACTGATGTAAAAATTTTAAATAAAATTTTAACAAAGAAAAGGGAATGGAATTGTGACACATTCCTTTATTTTTTTCACAATGATGAAGAGGTAAGGCACATTTTAAAGATTTGAATAGTTCATTTGTATCCATTGAGTGTGTTGAAACTTTGAGGCCAATTAAAAAGAAATTATTATCCACTTGATAGTTGAGGAAACTGAGGCTGAGAGAATGAAATTACTTGTCTGGGTATAACCAGTGAGATGATAAGAGAAGCAGGCCTCTCCCTCAGTTCTTGTCTTCCTTCCCCTCCTCTTCAGTGATGGTAGTGGTGGTGTATTTCCTTCTCTAATGACCCTTCTAATAGATGACATTATATCATTAACTGGCATGATCTTTGATAGCTCCAATGAATAGTTCTGGGGCACATCATTTTTAAGTGGATTACTTTCCTCCTGTCAAAGTCAAGTCATATATATATAATGTATATATGTATATACAATATAGTGAAAATCTTTCGAAGTAAGAATGTGCCAGTTTTCCAGAAGGCAAGATGATAATTTGATACTTTATGCCACTTGGTCACAGACAACTTAGTATCTTGGCAAGTCCCTCAGAACATATTTCCTGAGCATCAGAGAGCAATATTCTTAATAGGTATTAGGAATTTAGATATTATATACATTTGCTTTTATTTCTGAAGACTTTCATATGAACATATTAACCAATAAATAAATAAGCCAGTTATTTATCATATACATTACATTGACATCTACTACGTGCCAAGTATTGTGTGCTAGATTCTGAGAACATGAAGCCTAAAAGACCTTCCCTGAAGGAACTCACATACTACTGGAGGAGACAATAGGTAACTATATAGAGAAATATGAAATAAAGACAAATTTGATACAAGGTGATACAAGAAAGGGTAGGAGCAGCAATGGGCATCAAGAAAGGTTGATGCTTTGATATAAGGAGACTTTAATGAGGTAATACTCAAAAATAAAATAAGGGTGAAAAATAAGATTGCACTAGAAGAAGAAGGAATGGGGAGGGATAAATTATTTCACATAAAAGAGGCATGAAAGAGCTATTATAATGGAAGGGAAAATTGAGAGGGGGTAGAAGGCAAAGCTTAAACCTTACTCTCCTCAGAACTGACTCAAATAGGAAATAATATACACACTCAGTTGGACACAGAAATCTATCTTACCCTATAAGAAAGTAAAAGGGGATGGAGTTAATAGAAAGTGATGGGGAGACTGATAGAAGGGAGGATAGACTGGAGGAGGTGATGATCAGAAATAAAATACTTGTGAGTAGGGACAGGGTGGGGATAAGAGAGGGATAAATAAAGGAAAAATAACAAGGAAGAAAATACACAGCTATAATAATGTATAGTTATAACTATAAATGTGAATGGGATGAGCTCACCCATAAAACAAGTAGCATAATGGATTAAAAATTAGAATACTACAATATGTCGTTTGCAAAAAACATGTGAAGCCCAGAGACGCTGAGGAAAGATAAAGGAATGGATCAAAGTCTATTATACTTCAGCTAAAGCAAAGAAAACATAGATAGCAATCATGATCTCAGACAAAGCAAAAGAAAAAAATAGATCTAATTGAAAGAGACAAGGAAGGGAACCATAGCTTGCTGGAAGGTACCATAGATATTGAAGTAATATCAACGCTAAACATATATGCACCAAATGGCATAGAATCATAAGTTTTTGAAGGAAAATTTAAATGTTACAGAACAATAAAACTATACTATTGAGGGGATCTCAATTTTCCTCCCACAGAAGCAGATAAATCTAATGAAAAAATAAGCAAGAAATTGGGAGGTAAATAAAATTCTGGAAAAGCTAGATATGCTAAATCTCTGGAGAAAATTGAATGGGAAAACAAAGGAATATACCTTTTTCTTAGTAGTACATGATACTTATATAAAAACTGATGATGTATTAGCACAGAGTTCTCACAATCAAATAGCAGAAATAACCAATGCATCCTTTTTAGATTATAATGCAATAAAAATTACATTCAATAATAGATAATGAGGGGGCAGCTAGGTGGTGCAGTGGATAGAGCACCTGCCTTGGAGTCAGGAGTAACTGAGTTCAAATCTGGCCTAAGACACTTAATAATTACCTAGCTGTGTAGCCTTGGGCAAGCCACTTAACCTCATTTGCCTTTCTAAAACTAAAATAATAATAATAACAATGAAAATGACTAAAATTAATTGAAAACTACATCATCTAATCCTAAAAGATAAGTGGGTCATAGAACAAATCATAGAAATAATATATAATTTTATTTAAGAAACAATAGGGGTGCCTTAGAGTCAGGAGTACCTGGGTTCAAATCCAGCCTCAGACACTTAATAATTACCTAGCCGTGTGGCCTTGGGCAAGCCACTTAACCCCATTGCCTTGAAAAAAAAATCTAAAAACAACAAAAAAGAAACAATGGGCATGGCTAGGTGTTGCAGTGGATAGAGCACTGGCCCTGGAGTCAGGAGTACCTGAGTTCAAATCTGGCCTCAGACACTTAATAAGCAACTGTGTGACCTTGGGCAAGCCACGTAACCCCATTTGCCTTGCAAAAACCTAAAAAAAAAAGAAACAATGAAATATAATATGCCTAAAGCAGTACTTTGGGGAAATTGTATTATTCAGGATGTATTGCCTCTATATGCCTCTGGTTGTACCATTGATATTATGGACTCTAGTGATGGTGTTGTCCACATTGTGCCATTTATGCTGATTATGCCTTTTCCCCATGCCATCTTTCATCTAGATCTGACTAGCTGTGACCTGAAAGAATATTTCATGAAGATACAGAAAGATAGTACAGCTTCACAGCCACAGCTGAAAAGGCAATTATTCATGTCATTGAGAAAAAGCTGTGTATTTTGCCCGGATTTTGAGTAAGAGATGGCCATGTCTTCTTCTGCTTCTCTGGGGAAGAGTTAAGAACTTGCTTCATTATGTTCTCTGGGGAAGAATTAATAACTTGCTAATAGTCATTGGTGCCATTGGCAATGAAAGATTCAGTTGTCCAGAGGCTCTTTTCCAACCATCCTTTCTAGCATAGAATCCCCTGGCCCTCATGAAATCACTTTTAACTCTGTCATGAAGTGTAATATTGATATCCAAAAAAAAAGATCTATATGTTAGTACAATATAGGCTGGTGGTACTGGTACTTTTTTAAAATTCAATTTATTTTGAATTCCACAACCTTTCCCCCAATCCTGCTTCCCCCCCACTAGAAGGCAGTCTTAGTCTTTACATTGTTTCCATGGTATACATTGATCCAAGTTGAATGTGATGAGAGAGAAATTATATCCTAAAAGTAACAGTCTTTGGTCTCTGTTCAAACTCCACATTTCTTTATACATTGCTAAAATACTCTTGTTTAAGAGCAAACATAATACCTCCTCCCCCATAAAAAAACATAGAACCTCATGAGAAATAAAGTAAAAGAAAGAGAAAAAAATGTTTCAGTCTGTGTTCTGATTCCATCAGCTCTGTCTTGGGTGGATCACATTCTTCATCATAAGTCCATCACAGAAGCTACCTCCATACTTTTCCACAGTTGTCGCTGCTGACTGTAACTCCCTCCATCCATTCCTCCCCACCACCATATACTATATTCTCTCTCTCCTTTCACCCCATCTCTCTTCCAAAATGTGCTATAAGGCAGCCATGTGGCTCAGCAGACAAAGCACCAGACCTGGGGCCAAGCGGTCCCCAAGCCCACATACCACCCCAGAGACCCAGCAAGCATCTGGTCCTGTGGTCCTGGACAGGCCACCCAATCCCAACACCTTGCAAAAAGTAAAAAAGATAGTGCGCTATATTTGACTATTCTCTCCCATGATCTACCCTCTTCTCCATCACCCACATCCCCCCTGTCCCCTGTCCCCCTTCTCTCCTCCTTACTACAGATGTCTATACCCTATTGAGTATGTATGCTGTTTCATCTTTGAGCCATTTCTGATAAGAGTGAAGGTTCCCTCATTCCCCCTCACCTTCCCCCCTTCCATATCACTGCAAAAGCTCATTGCAAAAAAAATGTCTTTTGTATGAAGTATCTTAGCCTATTCCACCTCTCCTTTCTCTTGTTCCCAGTACATTTCCCTTTTAGCCATTGACTCCATTTTTACAATATATTATATCTTTCAATTCAGCTCTCTCCTGTGCTTCATCTATAAAAGCTCCTTCTACCTGTTCTACCAAATGAGGAGGCTCATATGAGCATTATCTGCATTATTTTTCTATGCAGGAATACATACAGTTCATCATCATTAAGTCCCTCATAATTTACCCTTCTCCTCCACTCTCTATGCTTCATCTAAGTTCTGTACTTGAAGGTCAAACTTTCTGTTCAACTCTGGTCATTTCAACAGGAACATTTCAAATTCCCATTTCATTGAAAGTCCATCTTTTCCCCTGGAAGAGGATGTTTAGTATTGCTCGGTTGTTGATTCTCATTTGCATTCCAAGCTCTTTTGCCTTCTGGAATATTATATTCCAACCCCTATGAACCCTTAATGTAGTTGCTGCTAAGTCCTGTGTGATCCTGACTGCAGCTCCATGATATTTGAATTGTGTCCTTCTGGCTGCTTGTAATATTTTCTCTTTGATTTGGGAGTTCTGGAACTTGACTATAATCTTCCTGGGGGTTGTTTTTTTTGGATCTCTTTCCATGGGAGATAGATGGATTCTCTCAATTTCTATTTTACCTTCTACTTCTAGGATATCTGGGAAATTTTCCTATAGGAATTCATTAAAAATGAGGCCAAAGCTCTTTTCCTGATCATGACTTTCAGGTATCCCAATAATTTTTAAATTATCTTTCCTGAATCTGTTTTCCAGATCAGTTGTTTTTTTAATGAGATGCTTTACATTTTCTTCTAATTTTTCATTCTTTTGGTGTTGAAGTATTGTGTCTTAATTTCTCACAGTTATCAGCTTCCTTTAGCTCCATTCTACATCTGAAGGATTTGTTTTCTTCAGAGAGCTTTCTTATCTCTTTTTCCATCTGGCCAATTCTGCTTTTTAAAGCATTCTTCTCCTCAGTAACTTTTTGAACTTTTTTATCCATTTGACCTAAGCTGGTTTTTAACATGTTATTTTCTTCAGCATTTTTTTTGGATCTTCTTGACTAAGCTGCTGACTTCTTTTTCATGTTTTTCCTGCATCTCTCTCATTTCTTTTACCAATTTTCCTTCTATCTCCCTCACTTGATTTTCAAAAAAATCTTTTTTTGAGCTCTGTCATAGCCTGAACCCAACTTCCATTTTTCTTGGAGTCTATAGATGCTGAAGCTTGTACTTCCTCCTCTTCAGATTGAGTATTTTTATCCTCCTTGGGATCATAGACAAAGTATTTGTCAATGGTCCCATTCCTCTTTTTTCTCTGTTTACTCATTTCCCCAGCCTGTGCCTCATTTTGGGGTGCTTCCTGAGCTTTTTAGTATTATTGGCATGCCCGCCCCCCCCCCCAAGGACCTCAGTGTGTGAGGCTTTGATTGCTCTCCTGGTCTGTGAATGACCACAAGCACACCTTTCTGCCACAGGGCTGAGGGGGCGGCATCCCTGTTCTATGAGGGGGCCTGGACTGTGACCAGGATCTGAATGTGATCAGGGTCCCAGAGTCCTAATCCAGGGACAGAGGACAGACCTCAGACGTCTATCTCTACTCCCCTACCTTTGGTGGACCTGGGACTCAAGGCATAGTTGCCTGGAGACTCCTGCTTGCTGGCTCCTGCTTCTGTTTCCTGGATCTGGGCATGCTGACTGCTGGGACCTGCTGACTGCACTAACTGCTCTGACTGCCACAACTGCCCTGAAGGCCTGGGCTTTGGGCTCAGTCTGGCAAAGGTCTCCTTGCTGATCCTCCAAGTTGTTCCCAGTGCTCCCTTTAGGTCAGGAAACTGCTTCTGCTGCCAAGAGCCATGGCTTCCAGGCTCTCTGGGGTTGTGGTACTGGTATTGTTAACAGAATGCAGGGAAAAAACACAGCACTGGCACTAGTACTGAATGCAGAAAAAAACACAGCACTGGTGCTAGTAAGATGAAAAGGAAAATGATGATCATTGCTCCCCTAAATGTAAATATTCTGTTTGGGGTGGATTAGTCAGGCTTTTCTCTGCACATTCTAGCAGATGTGGATCAGCAAGCAGGACTATTCTCCATTACAAATGCTTCTAAATGGACTGCCAGCAGATGCATAGAATTTTCTGCCTGATTATTTAGAAAGTATAAATTTACCCTGGCAAATGATGCAGCACATGTTAGCCTGATGAATCTGGTAAAATAAGCCTTCTTTGAAAAGAATAAAAAAAAAGAAAAATAAAAAAAAGAAAAGAATCTTGTTGGAAGGGAAGCTTTTATCTGATATTATCCAAGTTTCAACACTTTTTAGATTGTTGAACCATTACTAATACAGTGAACAGTTGATCCCTTAATCTATATTTTAGCATACTTTGTACATATTTATGATCTAATTTATTTTGATAGTAAGGCTAAGAGTTAACTTCTATAGAGAATATGGTTATATATTATATGACTAAATAACAGCCATCAGTTTCACAGTCTAGTTCTATTAAGCATCAAATTAAGGGTGGAACCAAAATGGAGTAAAGCAGGAAATTACTTGAATTCTTCCAAATTCACCTTCAAATAACTATAAAGTAATGCCTCAAAATGTTCTGAAGGGGCAGAACCAACAATAAGAAGGGGTGAACAATTTTCCTCCCAATACAAATTAGAAGTTTGTCAAGAAAGGTCTGTTTCACTGGGATAAAAGCAAAGTTCAGTCCAGTGCAGGCAACATCCAGGCAAGCCAGCAATAAGGCCCCATTGACCCAATGTAGGCCAACATCAAGGCCTGTACCCCTCTCCCACAGGATAGCTGCAAGGTCCCATGCCTGCTGCACAAGAAGCTTGGGATAGTGCCCCCTCCATCTCAGAAGCAGGGCCCAACTTAAATATAAAGTTACAAGTCATAAAATAGGCCAGAAAAATAAGCAAAAAACAAAGAACCTGGGCACAGAATGTTATTATGGAAACAGAGAAGATCAAAATACAAAATCAAAAGTGGACAACAATGTTAAAATGACTATATTTGAAGCCTTAAAAAATGAATAGGTCTCAGGCTGAAAAAGAACTACTGGAAGAACTCAAAAAAGAATTATAAAAAAATAAGAAAAAAATTGGGAAAAGAAATGAGAATAATTCAAGAGAATAATGAAAGAAGAGTCAATAGCTTGATAAAGAAAGCACAAAATATTGTGAAAAGACATGCAAAAATTCTCTGAAGAAAATAACTTCTTAAAAAGTAGAATTGACCAAATGGAAAATAAGGTACAAAAACTTATTGAAGAATGAAATTGAACATGAAATTTCAGTTGCTGAAGAAGAAAAATTATGGAGCTGGGTGAGTAGAAGCTAATGACTCTTAGGAGATATTGAGAAATAATTTTAAAAAATCAAAAGAATGAAAAAATAAAAGAAAATTTGAATTATCTCATTGGGAAAAAATGACCTAGAAAAATAGATCCAGAAGAGATAATTTAAGAAATTATTAAACTACCTGAAAGTTATGATCAAAAGAAAGTAATTTTCAAGAAAAATCATTTAGATACCATATAGTCTGAGGGTAAAATAGGAATTGAAAGAATCTACCAGTCATCTCTTAAAAGATATACAGAAATTAAAACTCCCATAAATATTATAGCCAAATTCCAAAGCTTTTAATTTTTATAGGTATCAATCATTATGTGGAGATGATAAGATATTTGGTGGAGAGTTGTGACTACTTTCTCCATTGTCTTGGATACAAAGAAGTGGGGGAGAGTTGTGGAATATGTATGATGGTCTATATAAACGTGTATAAAATGTAGTGGAAGAATGTGAAAAGTATTGCCTCTCCAAAGAGTGAGGGCAAAGGAAATTTGCAGAAAGTTTGTGAAGAAATGCAACTAAAATATTATTTTTAAGAACAAAACCAAAACAACAGATTTTTTAAAAGGAAACAATTTGGTAAGATTTCTATAATCACATGCTTTCTCTATCAATAACAATAGAGTCATTGTATTTGGATTCTGATATCAGAATCCCCAATGTGCTTAGCAGGAAAGTAGAAATGATGTAAAAGAAGGGGGTAAAGAAAGAAGGAAGAAAAGAAATAATTTTATATAGTGTTTATCATATATATTGAGTGGTTGGTATGAGCATTGAGGGAAGACAAGTACCTCCTGTGTTAGGCATTGCCAAGCTCTTTTCAGGGCTGCTCATTCACCTTTGGTGTCCATCTGGCACTCAGCTCTCACCTATGGCTCTAAGAAGCAGTAATATGTGTAGTGGCCACAACTGAAGGCTAAACCAGCTCACCAAAGGGCCACAAACCCATTGGTGAGTTAGAGGGTGTCTACCCCCAGCATGTAAAAACTTCTTCTTATGCAATGGGATCATGAGAACAATTTGTTCCACTGGCCGTGCATGAGGTGACTTAAGTTGACACTGGGGAAGGCTTAGAGCTTGTCCAGACATTGAAGATACCAAGGTAATACATTATATCTGGAACCTTTTGTCTTGTCATTAGACTTTGATGACTCTGGATGAGAAAGTGAGAATGATGACAACTCCAATAGCATTAAGACAAAGGACAAACAACAACAAAAACAAGGCAGTTTGTTTTCAAAGAGTTAAAATTCTAATGAATAAGACAATACATAAAAGGGAGCTGAAAAGTGGTGGATGGGAAGGGATCCCTTTGCAGATAGTATGAAGTGTCCTGAAGGCCCAGTCCTTAGAAAGAGAAGGTTAAGAAAAGGGAGAGAGCAAGTCACTTGTATGAATTGGGAGGTTTTAGTAGCTGAGTGTAATATCTAAATTTACCACTAAGGGGCTGCCTGCTGAAGTTATCAGCCTTGGCTCTGCCATGTACTTTTTCACACACCTGAAGGAATAGTCATTTTCTGAAAAGCTTCAGTATCCTATGCCAGCCCTGGAAGTTAATCTGTTGGTCAACTTCCCTCCCATCACTTCTCTTTACTCCACCCCCTTCCCCATTCTCTAAACACAGAACCTGCTGGTACCTTGCCTTGGGAGATTTGTTAGTTAATCTATCTACACTGGCTGACTTCCAACTGATCTGTATGAGAGAATAAAATGGAATATTGCTCAAAAATATGAAATATGTAATCGCTATCTGTCTGAGTCCTTATTTCATGAAATAGTTTACTCTCTCAAGTCATTTCCTAAGGCATTTATAGATTCAGACATTTAAGCATGTATCATGATCATACAGTTTTTTTGTACATAAATGAATGAAGAAAAAAGGAAACCAGGTGAGAGACTCCTGTCTGGAGACAGTTGATAAGGTGGCTCAGCTCAGTTAAGGGAAAGAGTCCTGGTTCTCATCCAGGAGCAAATTCCCTGAAGGTTTTAGTGTGGCAAGCTAGGGTGAGGAATTCAACAAATCCTGCTGGCTTCTCTCATATTGGCTTCTTCCTTCTTCAGCAGCCTAAAGTAAGGTTGGCATTATCCTCTCTTGAAGCTGGGTGCCAGAAGAGCCAGAAGCAATTACAGAACCCAGAGAAAATGAAGGTTGTCTCTGTTTCTCTCTGTCTCTGTCTCTGTTTCTCTGTCTTTCTGTCTCTCTGTCTCTGAAGCAGCACCAATCACATCAATGAAGAGAGATCTTATACTGAAGGACTCTCACATGCAGATTACATATCATAGCAATAAATTCTAAATGGATACACAACCTTAATATTAAAGATTTTACTATAAAAGAAATAGAAGAGAAGTAAATTATATATTTGTCACAGATATAGATAGGAGATGAATTCTTGATTAAAATGGGATAGAGGCAATTACAAAAGATGAAACATATTTAACTTCTGCTAAACAAGATTAATGTACCTAAATTAAAAAGAGAAGCATCAAATGGAAGGAAAAGTCTATCAGATTTCTCAAGTGTTATATAATATGTACAAACAGTAGATTATATATAAGACCAAAAACCCCCAATCAATAAGTGGTCAAAGGATATGAACAAACAATTCTCAAAAGAAGTATTGCAAACCATTAACAACCACATGAAAGAATTCTCCAAATCACTAATAATAAGGGAAATGCAAATTCAAACAACATTAAGATTTCACCTAATACCCCAGAAACCAGCAAAGGTGACAGAAGATGGTGGATAGTCAGTGCTGGAGGAATGAGGCATGCTGGTGTATTAGTGGTAAAGCTATGAATCAGTGGAACTATTTTGGAAAGCAATTTGAAATTATGCAAATAAATTTACTAAAAGGCCCATATCTCTTAACTCAGACATTGCTAAGGAGGCCATTGATAAGAAAGTTCCCATATCCACCAAAATATTTTTAACAAAACTTTTTGTGATAGTGAACAATTGGAAACAAAGTAGACCTGCATTGATTGAGCAATGGATAAATTGTGGTATATGAATATAATGGGATATTACTATAAGAAATATTGTATGTGATGAATATAGAAAAGAAAGAGCTACATGAACTGATGCAAAGTGAAATAAACAAGGCCCCCCAAAAATATTCACAATGATTATAAGTGGAAAGAAAAATGACTGCTGCAAAATTATAAAGAACAAGCATATCCTGAAAGAGGAGAGATGAGAAGGCTTTCTCATCCCACTCCTTTGTAGAGATGGCAGGTCTACAGGTGTTTCACATTATACATATTTGCAGTCTTTTCCTAATGTATTGATCAGTTATGTTAACTTTTCCCCCTTCTCTTTTGTCTTTAAAAATACTTTTTCTTATATGGCATCACTCACTGAAAGAAGAAAGGAGAGAGATGATGGGCAAAATTATAGTGATACGAAAAGATATTGATAAAAACAAATTTTTAAAAGGTCCATGCAAAGGAGGAAGATAATAAAACAAAAAGGAATAAACTTCATCTTGTGCCAGTATTATCAGAAATTGTTCTGCTAGTCTGTTGGACTCTGAGGGAAATCATTCAAAAAAGAAAAGATATTAGGATATATTCAATTCCTATATCACATGGGATATTATGGATAAGATGCTTTGGAGCTGAAAGGGGGATAATTTGGGCAAGAATTGAGTGAGGGAGGTAGGATAAAATTCGGGTGAGCAATACATGACCATAAGAATGAATGGGAGGAGAGAGTATATTTTTTGTATGAGAAGAAAGTGATAAAAAAATCAATAAAATATTTCCAGAAGTTAAGAAGGCTAAATAATTAATGATCCACATGAGTTATTAGAAGTAGAACTTCACAATTAAGAAATGACAAAAATCACAATAAAAATTATACTAACTTTTTACTTAACTTTGAATTTCTTTATTTTTAAAAATGTTTTATTGATATAGTTGCTTACATCATCACAGTTTTCCCAAATATTTTTCCCTCTCCCCTTCCCAGAGAGCTATGTCATAGAACAAGTGATTTTCTATTGCAGGGAATGCAGTCTACCACATCAGGCATTATAAATCCAAGTCAATCCAAATAAGAGTTATATTCTTGTTTAATTTCTCATATCTTGGCTCAGAAGTTATTAAAATTAATGTACACCATGAAAAAATAGTCCCAGGGTCTTTGAGGTTCCCTGCCAGAAGGTGTTCTGAGTCTTCAGAATTCTGATGGTTTCCTTCTTCATCTGATGTCCTTGAGAGCAAAGCATGTAGGCTAGGTATGATAGGGTTGGAGTAAGATGAGTGGAGGAATCAGAGGTAGAGTTGATTGTGTGGTTCTACTGAGTCCTTCTTTTACTTACTGCCTTCATTGATCAGAGACTTCAATTAACAAGTCTGTTCCATGAATGAGAATGAGAGTGGGAGAGCTCAGGTTCTGTCCCAGGACTTCAAATTTTAGGAGACACTGACAAAACTTGCAGTCTAGCAGCATAAAAACATCTGAGTTTTGCACCTAGCTAGAAGAAATAATTAGTCAAAATAGGAAGTTAACAAATTCAGATGACTGAACCCCAAGTAAGCTCTTTTCTGGGCCTCTTGACTCTGCTGGCCCACTGCAGATTGTCCCAGGACAACAAAAAAGGTTGTTGGCAATGCTTGAAATACTCCATTTTGTTTTTCCAGAGGTCTTATGCTACCCCCCCCCCTTGCACACTGTAGGGAGGGAGGGGAAGAAGAGTTAGCTTTTCCCCCATTAAAGACTCTGACCTTGTCCAAATTCTCTAATTTATGAACCCAAGACTTCATATCTTTGGTCCCTGCATAGGTCCAAATGTAACAGCCAGAGGCTGACCTTTAAGACCTTTTCTGGCCAATTCAGAGATAATGCTGTTCTGAGGGGTGGGAGACTGGGGTAGTTAGAAAAGTTTTATGAATAGAGTGGGATTTGATCTAGAACCTTAAAATAGGTAGGATTTAGAAAAATCATGAAGGAGTGGGGGAGAGCAAAAGGCTTTACAGGAATATAATGGCATATTCTAACCATATCCAAATGGAGGTATTCCTGTCCTTTGTTTGACAGAAGGGATTGATGTTTCTGAACATCATGGCAAGGCATTTCAATTCTAAGTTTCTTCATCTGTAAAATGAGGGAAGTGGATTGAATTATCTCTAATGTCCCTTCCCATTCTAAATCCTGTAGCCTTAGCCAAAAAGTAAAATGCCTAGATTAGGTGGAAGGAATTATGAAGCAGGCACAACCACTGAGGCGGGGGCAACTAGGTGGTGCAGTGAATATAGTACAGAACCCAGAGTCAGGAAGACTTGAATTCAAATCTGGTCTTGGATACTGGCTAGGTGTGTGACCCTTAACCCTATTAGCCTCAGTTTCTTCATTCATAAAATGAACTAGAGAATGAAGTGGCAAACCACTCCAGTATCTTCCCCAAGAAAACCCCAGATGGGGTCACAAAGAGTAGGACATGACTGAAACAACTGAACAACAAAACAATGCAATCATTGTAAAATCTTGAGTCACAGTTGGAATGTCTATTCCTCACCTTTTCTGTTCTCATTTTCTGCCTTCTTTTCTTGCCTTTCTTTCACCCTCTGAATTCCTTGAATTTTTTCCTACCGTTACCCTTGGTTTTTCAAATATGGCTGCATTTGCTAGCCCTTCTCTTTTTCCTCCCCTTCCCACCTTACCCTTCCTCTTTACTTCACCATATGATCCCAGAGCCCCATCGTTTCTCTTGCCATAAGAGTTCCCAGTAGAGATGGAGACTTGGAGGTAATCTTCACTAGTTGCCCTATTTCTTTGGCCTATTAAAATCTGGGAAACAGGGATTCTCATGAGATGGTTAGGAGTCAACAATGTTACTATTTCTCATTGCCTATGAAACAAAATGCAAACAAACACCCTCACCTGGCATTCAAGGCTTTCCAGAATCTGGTCTTAATCTACATGTCCAATCTATGTTTATAATCTCTTCCTACAATCTTTGTTACAACCAAACCAGACTAATGGATGTCTCCTGAGGTTGACCTGTTACCTTCTAGCTCCATGCATTTGGGCAGGCTGTTGTCCACATCTGTAATACACTCTCATCCATCATTTTATTAGTTTCCTCCCAGGAGGTCCACTAAAAGCCTATAGCTTCCAGACTCAGTTCAGGTTGTATCTCCCTCATGAAATTTTTTTAGGTGAAACCTTTTCAGCGTAACTCCTCCCACATGAAAGCATGTGATTTTCTATTTCCCTAGAACATCCTTTCAAGCTTTTCTCTTTTAAAGCCTTTACCTTTTATCCTCCTTTTTTGTATACATGTTGATTCCACAACACCCTCTCCCCCCTACCTCCAGCCCTTTCAGATAGACTGTAAGCTCTTTGAAAGCAAGAATCGTGTTATTTATATTTTGTATCTATAACACCTAACATGGTTCTTGTATGTATTCCATTTCCTCAAGGATCCATTTTCTCATTATTGTGTTTATGTTAACTAATATATAATACAGTCTCTGACTTGATAGAGGATCTTTGAGAGTTCCTGTGACTGAAAAATCCATCTGTCTACTCCCAATATGAGAATAACCTTCCCAAAATTTGCTAGGATGATTTTCAGTTTGTAAGAAATTTGGGGAGAGGCAATGTATTGGGGAAAGATTAATCAGAGATTGGTGACTTTAATGGAGAGAGTATAAATTTGGAAAGAGAGGAAAATGGAGTTAAGAGGTGATAATTTGGGCAAGAATGAATGGAGGAGGTAAGAAAATTTTGGAGGGGCAATACATGAACATGAGAATGAATGTGAGGAAAAAGGATAGTTTTTTTTGGTATGAGAAAAAAGAGAGTAAAAACCCACTAAAATATTTTCAAAAGTTAAGAAGGCTAAATAATGAGCAACATGAGTTATTATTACTATATGAAGTTGAAACTGCACAATTGAGAAATGACAAAAAAATGAAAATTATATTAACTTTTTGTTTAACTTTTTATTTCTTTCCTTTAAAAAATGTTTTGTTGATAGTTTCTTACATCACCATGGTTTCCCCCAAATATCTTTCCCTCTCCCCTTCCCAGAGAGCCATCTCATAGAACAAATAGAATCTTTTATTTTTAAGAGAGGGGGACTTGTGATCTTCCCACTCCAAGTAGGTTGGAGTGTCATATCTCCTCAGGCTATTCTGCTTGATCTTTATCATTTTATTACGTTTACTTTAGATTTGTTTGGTGTGTAGTTGTTCTTTTCATTTACATTGTTGCAGTTACTATGTTTGTTGTCTCCTTGGCTCTACTTGCTTTATACTTCTTTTAATGTAGCCTTAGTCTTTTCAACAAAAGCAATGTGTTAAATGTAAACTGTAAGAGTCTTTGGTGAGTACTGTGTAGGCAGAGCCCGTCGCTTCCACACACTGCCATCGGGGGCGAACAAGACAACATCTCAGAGACCTCCTCCGTTGTCAGGGGCAACAGCCCAACTCCCGAGACTCCAAAACAAAGGACTCCGCCAAGTCGGACCATAAAGACAGAGCAGAGTAGCTCGGGTAAGGATGCGAAGCAACCAGTTGGAAGCCCGGGTCCCGAGCTCTTGAAACCCAACAGGCTCCTATTTCCCCCGAATGCTCTTGGATCCTGTGCCTATCCGGCGCAGCCTTTGCCAAGGTAGCTTCTTCCCTGGGGTGTGACAAAGTGAGAAAGTGGAGGGTATGAAGAGTTAGTTTGGCGATGTGAGTACTCAGTCTCCTTCTTTCTTCCATTAATTCCCCCCTCTTCCATTCGTCCTTCTTTTCCTTCTCCCTTCTTCCATTCATCCTCCTCCACATTCTTCCTTTCTCCTCTTTAGTCATCTCCCCCTTAATCTTCCACTCATAAGTTCATCGATCCCCATTCAACACCCTCTCCCAAATTTCTTATCCTTTCCCCAAGCTCATCTTCCCTTTCCCTGATTTATCCTTGCTCCCACCAAATCCATACTTCCTCCAATACTTTGCTTTCTCTCAGTTTCTCCTTTAGGAAATTTGACTTCTGCCAAACCTTTCCCCATTCCATTGATCCCTAAGTACCCATGAAGTTCCTATCCACTTTTTCTCTTCCCTCTAATTCTCCCTTCAGGTCAGAAAGATAATCTTTTCATACCCTCCCCCCATACACATATTTTATATAACACTGCTTCCACCCCCCCCCCCCCGGCCAAACTTTCCCCTTCGGCTTCTCCCAAGCACTACCCCTCCCTAATATGAAAGTCTCTTTTCCTTATCTCCTCAAACCTGAGATCTCCAGTAGTCAGTCTCCAAAGGAAGCTGCCACTAGAGCCTCAGTGACCCTGAATTCAATTCAAGTAAACCTTTATTAGAGCTTTTGTTTCTGTGAGAAAGTCTTCTGGTTGACTTTGGATATTCCTTTTATTTTCTAACATTCTTTGAATTCTTAACAGAGACTTGGGAAGGAACTAAAAAGATGGCTTCTTTGAAAAGAGAAAAATCATTACCTGAAAATTTTCCGCCAAAGAACAATATTAGCACAGACAGCATTTCCCTGGTGGGGAAAATGAAGATTGTTCGAAGTGGAAAAGTCTATAGACAGATCTTTGATGATGAGGTATACTTTACCTTTTGCACTGTCCCTCCCTTCCCACCCCACCCCCGCCCCCATTAATATACCTAGTACAACTGACTTTGCCAGGATGATACTTTAATAGCTCCATAATCTCAACAGTGTAGTTATTCTCTCCACTGGAATGAATGGTAACCCCTCTTAGCCTCCTTATTCTCTGTTTCTTATCCATGTTTCCCCTGAAATCCGCCAAAGAAAGCAGTGTCATGTAGCCCTTTGACAATCCAAAGAACATAGGTGAAACCTCTGGATCCTTTTCAGAATAATGTTTTATTGCCTACTCTCATAATAGAATGAAATGTTAGATTTCAGATAGATGTTAGTGAAAATAAAATGTCATTTTTTCCCCCATCTAAGTTCACAGACCTCTAAAAATCTATCTATAGACTCCTCCAAAGGGCCTTGAATCCCAGGTTAAGAATCCCTTATATTAAATATTTATCCAAAACATTGCAGGCTTTCCTCTGGTCTTTTTTTTTAATATCTCAGGGGTGCCAGTATAGTATACTGTCCATCTTCTGACTTTCATTCTCTAAAAGAAGTTAGTGATTTTTCTTCCTGATTATACATGTCTTTAATAATTCAGTTCACTTGTCATAATGTACTAAAGTCTACTCATATCTACCATAGATCTTTCCAGTTCCCATCAAGTCATATATAATTTTGATCTCTGAGGATTATTCAGTTTGTCTTGAAATGCCAAGGGCTTGCAATTTCTAATGAATTGATTCTGTTATGGAATAGGTCCAGCTTGTTCGTTCCTTGGCAAATTGTCGAAAGAAAGCAGCACAACAGGGTGGGTTTGTGAAGAGTGGAAAGATCCCTCTAATCAGGAACTCTGAAACACCAGTAGGTGAACTCTTATCTCATCGTCAGAAAATGTGGACTCAGGCTCTGCCCAATGTCAAATCCGTGGAAAATCCTGTTTTGTACAGGTACATTGTGGATACTGTCATGTCAAGTTTTCTAGTTACACTTGTTTACTTCTTATCAAGCACATATATTGATAATAGTATATGGAATTACAAAAGGTATTTATGAATATTTTATATTAACTTGTTGAATATGTTAGTTTAGTTAAATTAAATATAAATAGAAATGAAGCTTTTGAACTCCAAGAGCTAAATGGTAGTTAAGAGATTAGTATAGTCAATAAGTCAGTAAAGTATTTGTCAAAAACTTAGTATGTGAAAGACATCTTTAATAGTTCCAAGGGCAGGTAAAGATAAGAAGGCAAAAAAAAAAAGGCAAAAGTTAATCCTGTTCTTAAGAAACTCTCAGTCTAAACAGGAGTGACAACATGTAAACAACCATGTATAAACAAACTATATACAGGCTATATATTAGGGGTAACCCACAGCAGAAAGACAGTAAAAAGAATACTACAATAGGTATCAAAGATATGAATCTGAATCACAACTGCTATTTGCTAGCCAAATGCCCTTAGAAAAATCTATACTTCTCTGAGCTTCAATTTTCTCTTCTATAAAATAGAAATAAAAATAATATTGCCTGAGTCTTCTTTCTCCCCTTTAAGGACTCTTCAGCTATGTTCATTGTGCTGTTAAAAGTAATCATTTGTTCAAATTCACAATTTTCAGCTTCAATCAGTGTTGCTCTTTTTCTTTAAAAAAAATTACTCATTTTGGGGCGGCTAGGTGGTACAGTGGATAGAGCACCAGCCCTGGAGTCAGGAGTACCTGAGTTCAAATGCAACCTTAGACACTTAATAATTGCCTAGCTGTGTGGCCCTGGGCAAGCCACTTACCCCCATTTGCCTTGAAAAAAACCTAAAAAAAATTCATTTCATTATCTAATTCCTAATTACATTTAAAATTTTTAGCATTAATGTTTTAAAATTTTTGAGTTCCAAATTCTCTCCCCCTTTTCCTTCTCCACCCCTTGAGAAGGCAAGCAATATTATATTGATTATACATGTGAAATCATGTAAAACATATTTACATATTAACCATGATGCAAAAGGAAAAAAATAACGCCCCAAGGAAGAAAAATAGTGAAAAATAGTATTCTTCAATCTGCATTCAAAGTTCAATGGTTCTCTCTAGAGGTGGATTTTTCTGTATGTGTACTTTGAAATTGTCTTGGATCATTGTTTTTATCAGAGTAGCCAAGTCTTTCACAGTTGATCATCATTACAGTATTACAATTATTGTATACAATGTTCTCCTAATTCTGCTCACTTCACTTTTCATCAAATCATTTAAGACTTCCCAAGTTTTAGTGAAGTTTTTTTAATGAATAAGATAACACATGAATTTATAGCAAAAAGCATTTAATAAAACCAAGTGAAAAGATAAAGAGGAGTGATTTTTTACTTCCAAATATGTATATGTAAATATATATATCATCCAAATATATACATAAAAATACACATATATAATCATCCTCAAATTCACATGCTGCCCTAGGAAAAAAAATGAATTCTTCCAGCAAGATCCTTATTCTGCCATTGTGTTCTATCTGGTATACCTCTCATATTTCCATCATTAAATCTCTTGGCAATCTATTGTGCTTCATTACTGCTCATTCCACTTCCAAAAATTGCCACTAGCTGACTCTTTGTAGAGTAACTGCTGTCCTCTGTTATGGGACTTCTCTACTGAACTGCTATTCTCATTTGCTGGAGCTATTTCTAACTACGAGAACTTTTCTTAAAGGGAATGATTGCTCTTTAGTGAAACTATTCCTGAGTGCTGTTTGAGTTTTTCTTTTCTTTTCTTTTCTTTTCTTTTCTTTTCTTTTCTTTTCTTTTCTTTTCTTTTCTTTTCTTTTCTTTTCTTTTCTTTTCTTTTCCTTTTCTTTTTTTTTGAGTCCCATAGCTGCTCTCAGCCAGCAAAGCAAAGTCTTTCAGATTTTCTTTTTTTATATTTTCTCTTGGTAAGAGTTCCCAAGGTCTACTCAATGTTTAGACTGGGGCAGGAAAATTCTTTTTAGTTTTTGGTAGATTGAGGCATGGTCCTGAAAACTGCCTTTCAGTGCCTCAAAAAGACATTTAGCAACACTGGAGTCAGTGAATTTTGCTTTGCATTTCTTCAGCTATACCCAGGTTGATGTCTTCCTTATTCACTTATGTGACATTTTAAATTTTATAAGTATTTTCCTTATAATAATTTTGTGAGATAATTAGTAGAAGTATAATTATACTCATTTTACAGATAAGACAATAAGGCTAAGAGAATTTGAGTATTTTCCCCAATATTGTGCATCTGGCAATTTTCAGGATCATGAGGGGAATTCAGGTGACTCTTGATACTTATACTCTTTTTACTACACCAGTATAACTACCTCAAAGAACAGTTAGATTTTGTTTTGTTTGTTCATCTGCTAGCATGGAAACTATTTTCATAGATGCAGATCAACAACTTATTGCCTGGGTCCACTGAGAGGTTAAATGACTTGCCCCCAGGATCACATGACATGTATGACTCAGAAACAGATCTTGAGCCAAGGCTGGATCTATATCCACTATTCACAGGATGATTTATTTCAAGGATCAAATGTGAAATAAAGCATTATCTATTGCCAGTTATTACTATTTTTGTTTCTCTCATGCTAAGAATTCCTCTTGGAGGCAGTCTAAAATCTTCAGATTTTAATTTAGGTTATTAAACTGATATAATTTCTAAGGACAAGGTGCTCACACTAACCATCTTAAGTAGGAGAAATCCATAAATCATCGATCTTTCCAAAGTTTACTGGATTCTACTTTTGATCTGAACAATAATTTAGGAAATGAAGGAAGGAAAAAAAGGAGGGAGAAAAAGAAGGAAGGAAGGATGGAAAGAAAAAAGGAAGAAGGGAGGGAAGGAAGGATGGAAGGATCTTTATTATGCTTATTATTTACCAGGCACTGTACTAAATTATGGAGATACAAGCAAGGATTCTCTATCCTCAAGGTGCTTACATTCTAGTAAGGAAGACAGCATTTAAAGAATAGTCTGAAAGAGAACAGGGCTACATGTGCTCTGGCATAGTTGGGAACTGGTGGCCAGGAAGTGAGATCGACATTTAGGAGCAAAAGGGAGTAGGAATGAATTGATCCAATAGGCATTGAATGTCCTTATTGGAATAGGTGCTGTAATAGTCCTCTTCTAGTTGACAATCTTATAAATTT
Source organism: Macrotis lagotis (assembly GCF_037893015.1). Classification (NCBI taxonomy): domain Eukaryota; kingdom Metazoa; phylum Chordata; class Mammalia; order Peramelemorphia; family Peramelidae; genus Macrotis; species Macrotis lagotis. The sequence continues at coordinate 287,081,196 of NC_133658.1, forward strand.
GAGAGATTATTTAAAATTTCAATGATTGTGGTAGCTAGGTGATGCAGTAGGTAGAACACAGGTCCTGGAGTCAGGAGGACCCAAGTTCAAATCTGACCTCAGACACAATAATTACCTGTGTGACCTTGGGCAAAACGATTAACTCCATTGCCTTTAAAAAACAAACAAAAAATTTCAATGATTATGATTCAGATTTTCTCCTATTCATCAATTCCAGGGAAATTCAAATAGCTACTATGAAAAAAGCTCAAGAAAGTGAAGATGTGATTGCAGCCAGAGAAGTGAGAGGTTTAAATGACTTTATTGGTAAGCTGATGACTAACCCGTTTCCTATGTCTTTCCTAAATTACCTCTTGTGGGAAAAGACCAACTTGAAAACATATACATATTTAGCAATTTTGTAAGATCTTCTAAAATGAAACTATTCACATATCCATTGTACCAAATTATCAAGATGGATTTACAAGCAAAACAGCAGTCCCTGCCCTCAAGGAGCTCACATTTTAGTAGGGGAAAACAACATAGAAATTGGATCGCATATCATCTAATCAGGAGTTGGTTTTGCTAGATACTGTGTTCAACTTTAAACACAAAATATTAGCTGTGTTAGAGTGACAAATATGCAATAATATTTAATGAACATTATTTATCTTTGCATCTCAGAAGAATTAAGGTCATTTAAAAAGCATTATTTCTAAATAATAGACCGAGAGTAAGTCTAAAATATTTATCTTCAACCTATTTTATCTTCCATGTGACAATCTCTAGTTCAGAGATAATTGGCTTTTTAAAAAATAATTTTTATTAATTCCTTTTGTTTTTATATCTCTTTAACTTACTTTTGCATGCTTCCTCCTTCACCTTTTCAAAGAACCTGCCTATAGAACAAAGAATACTTTTAAAGGGAAGAAGAGAAAAACAATCAGAAAATCTGATTAATATATAAAAACCATTAGAAAACATATTCAAGGTTCCATACTTGTGGAACTCCAACCTCTGCAAAGGATTTAGGGGAGGTATCTATCTGTATCTTCTTTTTAACATTATGCTTATTAGTAATTTTGTAATATTTGCTTTCTATTTTGATGTGGTGATGGTTTTTCCACTATAGTGTTGAAGTCATTGTACATGTTGTTTCCTTGGCTCTGTTTGCTTCATTTTGAATCAATTCTTGGAAGTCTTTCCATGCTTCTCCATAGTCGTCATAATCGATCTTTCTTACGGCACAGTAATATTCTGTTATGGATAGCCAGATTTTTTTATAGAAGTCTTGATTTTACAGTTTCTTAGTATTGGAAATTCCATAAATCCATACTGTTTTTAAAAAATGACAGGTTGGGGGCAGCTAGGTGGTACAGTGCATAGAGCACAGGTCCTGGAGTCAGGAGGACCTGAGTTCAAATCCAGCCTCAGACACTTAATAATTACCCAGCTTTCTGACCTTGGGCAAGTCACTTAACCCCATTGCCTTGCAAAAACAATAAACAAACAAACAAATAAATAAAAATAAAAGCCGCAGTTGAGCAAGTTTTTCTATTAAGAATAACTGATTAGAGCTAAGATGGAAGATTAGAGGCAACCTAGTTGAACTTTCTCAATAGTCTCTTCCAATTCGAAAAATGATCCCTTAAATCAGATTTTGAAGCAGTAGAACCAACAAAAGATCAAAATGAAACATTTTTCCATTGTAAGATGACTTAGGAGGTTAGCAGGAAAAGTTTGGATACTAGATGAAAAATCTGTTTGTAGCCCACTAATGAAGTGGTAACAGCAGCAACTATAGCAGCAGCAGCCACTTTGGGAACTCTAAGTCCAGAGATTGTAAGGGTATTAGTTTGTCAGAAAAAAATTACATTGCTGACACTGTGTACAGCTTACACTGATTGTCAACTCTATGGCCAAAACATAATTCTGGGTCATAATTTCAGGGTCAAGAGGAGCACTAGAGGTCAGTTACAAGGTAGCAGCGGTCCAAGTCACAGTTCTAAGGCAAATAGGAGTGCTAGCACTTTTGCTTTTGGGACCCAGGGCTCTTTCTCTGGTAAAGACCAGAGGACAGACCAGGAAGGCAGTGATCACACCTCTCCCAGGATCATATCACCTTGGAAACACCAAAAACTTGCAAATTTCCAGAACTTACTCTGAAAACAGCAGCTTGAAAAAACTTGTGGTTTGGTACAATGCCTCTCTACTCTCAATTGAGCAAAGCCTGACTTTAACATAAAGTTTCAGTCAAGAAATAGATTGGAAAAACAAGCAAACAGCAACAACAAAAATGAATTTGAACAAAAAACTATTGTATTGGTAGGGAAGACCAAGATATAAACTTAGAAGATGGCAACAATGTGAAAATAGCTATAAACAGTCTCAAATAAAAATCCTAATTGAACCTGAGTCCAACAAGAATTCCTGGAATTAACAAAGAAAGCAATAAATGTGGTAGAGGAAAAATTGGAGAAAGAATAATATAGAACAATTATGAAACGATAATAGTTTAGTAAAAGAAGCACAATAAATACTGAAGAAGAAACACCTTAAAAAACAAAACTGGCTAAATGAAAAAAGATATAAAAGCTCACTGAAGAAAAGAATTCCTTAAAAATTAAAATTGGGCAAGTGGGAATGAATGTCTCCATGAAACATCAAGAAATAATAAAACAAAGACAAAAGAATGAAAAAAGAAGAAAATATGAAATATTACATAGGAAGAACAACTGACTTGAAAAATAGATCTAGGAATGATAATTGAAGAATTATTACAATGCTAGAAAGATATGACAAAAGAGCCTAAGAAATATTTCAAAAAACTATCAAGTAAAACTTCCTTGATATCTTGGATCCATAGGGCAAAATAGAAATTGAAAGAATTCACCTCCTATAAGAGATCCCAAAATGAAAATGCCCAGTGATAATATAGCCAAATTTCAGAGCTCCCAGGTCAAGGAGAAAATACTTAAGGCTGTCAAAAATGATTTAGATAACATGGATCCACAGTTAAGGTCACACAAGATTTAATGACTTCTATTGTAAGGAAATAGAGGGCTTAGAGTATTATATTCTGGGAGGCAAAGAAGTTACTGAGCAAAACTTAGTATAATCCTTGGGGGAGGGGGAAATGGACTTTATTGAAATAAAGAATTTTCAAGCATTCCTGATGAAAAGACCAGAGCTAAAAAGAAAATTTGAACCTAAGACTCAAGAAAAGCATAAAAAGATAAACATGAGAGAATATTCATAAGGTCTCAACAGAGTTAAATTGTTAACATTGCTATATAGGAAGATGATGTATATATATAGTGTATATAACTCTTTTTTTTTTTTTTAGGTTTTTGCAAGGCAAATGGGGTTAAGTGGCTTGCCCAAGGCCATGCAGCTAGGTAATTATTAAGTGTCTGAGACCGGGTTTGAACCCAGGTACTCCTGACTCCAGGGCCAGTGCTTTATCCACTGCACCACCTAGCTGCTCCTTGTGTATATAACTCTTTAGAACTTTATCTTTATTATGAAAGATAAACGGAATTTATATGGACAGAGGGCATGGATGTGAGTCAATTATGTTGAAATGATCTCAAAAAATGAAAAGGTAAAAAAAAGATAGACTAGAAGAAAGGAAAAGGGGAAGGTAGAATGAAGCATTTTTTTTCACAAGGAAGAGCTTCTAAAGTGGAATATAACATGTGAGGAGGTTGTGGGAGAGAGAGAGGCAAGGGTGGCAGTTTACAGACTTCTCAGCCCAAGGATTGTTAAGGACAGCTTGGAAGGACAGTGGGGAAAACTCTGCTGTACCAGAGTGAGTATGGAGCCCAGTCTAGCACAGACCTCAGTGCACATTTGGCCCCCAGGGACCAGGAATAGGCCTGGGGGAGCCACCTGGCCGGGCAGCTGTTTCCAGAGCACTAAACCCATGGACCATAATTAGGGAAGGGGAGATTGCATAGGTCTCATATCTTTCCCTGAGGCAGGATTCTGTGATTTTGCCTGTGTTCAGATCCAGGCTGAAGTCTGGACCCCAAGCACAGGAAAAAGAGCTTTACTGCCTTAGAGGCGTAGGGACCCTCCTCACAGTTCCAAGGCAGAGGAGAGTGCTTGTGGTCATCCACAGACCTGAGCACAGGCCAGGAGAGCAGTCAGAGCCTCTCATAAGACCTTGGAGGAATTAAGGTCCCTGAAGGAATCGAGGTCCCTGCAAAAAAATCTCAAAAACTTGGGACAGAGCATCCTCCAACCTGGGAGTAGAGCCCCACCTTAACAAGACTAAAATCAAGTCATAGGCTGGGGAAATGAGCAAACAACAGAAGAAAAAAAATCCAACCATAGACAATTACTTTGGTCCTATGGAGGATCAAAATATATACTCAGTGGATAGCAAAGTCAAAGCTTCTGTATATGAATTGGTCTCAGGCTATGGAAGAGCTTAAAAAAAAAGATTTTGAAAATCAAGGAAGTAGAGAAAAATTGGAAAGAAAAATCAGAGAGATGAGGGAAAATCACAAAAGCAAATCAGCAGCTTGGAGAAGGAAATAGTAAAAAAATACTGAAGAAAATAACGTCTTTAAAACCAGTTTAGGTCAAATTGAAAAAAAAAAAAGCAGTCCAAAAGACCATTGAGAAGAATGCCCTAAAAAACAGAATTGGCCAGATGGAAAAGGAAATACAAAAGCTCTCTGATAAAAATAATTCCTGGGGGCAGCTAGGTGGCTCAGTGGGTAGAGCATCTGCCCTGGAGTCAGGAGGACCTGAGTTCAAATACAACATCAGACACTTAATAATTACCTAGCTGTGTGACTTTGGGCAAGTCACTAAACCCCATTACCTTGCAAAAAAATATGAAAATAATTCCTTCAAATGTAGACTGGAGCTAAGGGGAAACTGATGACTTTGTGAGAAATCAGGAAACAATAAAACAAAATAATCAAAAGAATGGAAAAACTAGAAGGAAATACGAAATATCTCACTGGAAAAACAACTGATTTGGAAAACAGATTCAGAAGAGATAATTTAAAAATTATTGTGTTACCTGAAAGTCATGACCAGGAAAAAAAAAATCTAGATTTCATTTTTTAAGAAATTCTCCAGGAAAATACCATGATATCCTAGAAGAAGAGGGTAAAATAGAAATTGAAAGAATCCACAATTACCTTCTGAAAGAGATCCCAAAATAAAAACTGTCACGAATATTATAGCCAACTTTCAGAACTCCCAAGTCAAGGAGAAAATATTACAGGCAGTCAGAAAGAAACAATTTAAATATCATGGAGCTACAGTCAGGATAAAACAAGATTTAGCAACTTCTACATTAAGGGCTCATAGGGCTTGGAATGTGATATTCCAGAAGGTAAAAGAGCTTGGATTACAACTGAGAATAATCAACTACCCAGTAAAACTGAACATACTCTTTGAGGGGAAAAGATGGATATTCAATGAAATAGAGGTCTTTCAAACTTAACTTTCCTGTTGAAATGACTAGAGTTGAACAGAAAGCTTGATCTTCAAGTACAGGACTCAGGTGAAGTATAGAGGTGGCTATGAAGGGCAAATTCTGAGAGATTTAATGATGTTGAACTGCTTGTATTCCTGCATGGGAAGATAATACTATTAACTCATATAAACCTTCTCACTTATTTAGAAGGAATATAGATAGACAAAGCACAGGAGGGAGCTGAATATGAAGGTGTAATATAAAGATGGAGTTAATGGACAAGAAAGGAAGAGAAAAGGAGAAAGAGAAAGGAGAAATAGAATAGTCTAAGCCATTTCACATAAAAGAGGCAAGAAAAAGCTTTTGCAATGGAGTGGGAGGGGAAAAGGTGAGGGGAGTGAATGGACCTTCATTCTCATGAAAATGACTCAGAGAGGAAATAACATGCACACTCAATTGGGTATAGAAATCTATCTTACTCTAGAGAAAAATAGGAGAGGAAAGGGGACAGGGGAGGGGAGGAGGGTGTAGGGAATAGAAGAGAGTGAGGGGTGAGGGTAGTCAGGTACAACACACTTTTGAGTGAAAGAAGAGAGAGAATAGAATAAATGGGAGTAGGGAGGAATAGGGAGGAGGGAAATGGAAATACAGCTAGCAATAGCAGCTATGGGAAAAAATAGTGAAGCAATTTCTTTGATGGAATTATGATAAAGAATTCTATCCATCCAAAACAGAGAGCTTGATGTTATCTGAAAATAGACTGAAGCACACTTTTTTCTTTTGCTTTATTTTTCTTGAGGTTTCTCTTGGAGGGGGGTTATGTTTACTTTTACAACATGACTATTGTAGTAATGTTAAAAAATTTTTTAAATTAAATAAAAATACAAAAAAGTCTTTTTAGTTTTCCTTATGTGATTCATTTTTGGTAACTCTTGCAATTTGAGGTTAAAGTTAATTCAAATTTAGACTCTTTCATCTAGGGAATTTATCAAATTAGACATTCCCCTTTCCAACCTCTACCTCAGAGGAAAAGTACAAAGGAATAGTTAAATGGGAAAGGAATGAGAGCAGTTTCTTGGCTTTCTTTTATAGACCAACACAGAGAGATGGTTCTTCTTACAGGAGTCTGACAATCTTCCTGAGATTCCCCATTCAACCACTTCTGGGGTAGTACATTCATAGGAATCAATTTCCTAGAAGAAATGAGATTTCATCTGGGAACAACCTAATCAATGACTGTATTTGATCTTTAAATAAGGTGTCAGTGGACATTTTTATACTCTGTAAGATGACATTTTTCTGATCATAAAGGTACCCACTACCCTGTAAGTTCAACATTTTGATTCGGGAGCCCCACTTGAATATCTCCCTTCCCCATACCTAAGAAAATCTGCAATATGACTCACAATCTCAGAAAATATCCAGGAGACGTTGCATAGTGCAGTGAAAAAAATATTTTATTTGGAGTAGGAAGATCAAGACATAGATCCCAGTTTTGCTACTTTACACCTGTGTGATCTTGGGAAGTCCCTTAAACACACTGGGTTTTGGTTTTATGCTAATCACAATCAGAGGGATGGATGAGTGAATCTGAGATTTTTTCCAGCTCCAAATCTGTGATCTCATGAAATTCCAGCAGTTGTCATCAAGACTGAAAAGCTTTAATTATAGACCCAATAACAAATCACATGAGGATGAGTATATTTAAATTTTGTGAAGCTCATCATATTGGTTTCATAGGTAATGAGTTTTTTCTATTATAGCATTTCACAAAGACCATATCTTCTAAGGCATAGAAGAAAAGTGTCCATGAAGGGATGATGCATACTGAGAAACCATAGAGCCTATTCAAGGAACTGAGACTATAACTATTCTTCCTCTTGAAACTCTGTTGAAGTTTTAGAATAATGTTTCCCATTTATTTTTTTTAATTTTTATTTTTTTCCCAATTGAGATTTTATTTTATTTTTCCATTTACACTTTATGAACATTTTTCTTTTTTAGCAAGGCATTGGGGTTATGACTTGCCCAAGGTCACACAGCTAGATAATTATTAAGTGTCTGAGGTTGGATTTGACTCCACTGCCAATGCTCTACTATGCCATCTAGCTGCCATGATATGAATGTTTTTCAACATTCCTCTACATGCATAAGAATATAAGTTACACAATTTCCTTCCTCCCTCCCTTCCCACCCCCTCCCCTCAGTGATGAGTCTTTCTAGTCTCCCATTTATTTTTGCAATTAATGCTTTTAGTTCTTATTCCTAAATAAGCATTATGATCAAAAAGAAATAACTTTTTAAAAAATTTTAATATTTTATTTTTTCCAACTCTATGTCAAGATAATTTTTAGCATATGATTTATGCAAGATTTTGAGTTCCAAATTTTTCTCCCATCCCTCTCTCCTATAAAATAGTAAGCAATTGGATATAGGTTATTTACTATCATGTAAAACATATTTCCATGTTAGTCGTAGTTGTGAAAGAAGAAACATATCAAAAGAAAAACACAGAAATAGAGTAAAATGAGTGAAAAAAATATTCTTGTTTTGCATTCTGAGTTCATCAGTTCTTTGACCGGCTGTGGATAGCATTTTCCTTTCTGAGTCCTTTGTATTTGTCTTGGATCATTGTGTTGCCAAGAAAAGCTGAGTCATTCTTAGTTGTTCATCATGATACTATGTACAATGTTTTCCTGGTTTTACTAATTTCATTTTGCAACAATTTGTACAAGTCTTTCCAGGATTTTCTGACATCTGTCTGTCCATAATTTCTATCACAGTTTATACCACAGCTTGTTCAGCCATTCCTCAATGAATGGGCACCCCCTCAATTTCCAAAATTTTGCCATTAAGAAAAGGGCTGCTAGAAATATTTTTGCATATGTAGGTCCTTTTCAAAGGGAGATAACTAGCATTGGATTAAGAATGAATTTTTCAATTTTCCCCCAAAAACATGAGAAAGAAGGAAATATTGAAACATGTGACTATAAATGACTGAAGGTTGAATGGACAATCTGTTGGTCAACAAGATACAAGATTTGGGGCCTGATCTTTTGCATCTTATATGTATCAAAAAGAATTTTCTAGAGACTGTTTGCTTTAATTGTATATTCTTTGGTGATAATGATACATAATAGTTCCATCAGCTACACTAGAGTTAGATTAGTTGTTTTTTTTCAAATTAAGATCCATGAATATTTAACATCTCAGGTCTTTCATCAGAAAACATGATAAACACTTCCATTGTATGTATAGTCCCATATATAGTGGGTATTTGCTAAATAGTTTAAATGAAAATGAATAGTGATTATTATCATCTGAACTTTGTACAGAATAAAAGTCTTCCCTTTATAATTCTGAAGTTGGAACTTTAAGCTTCCTTGCTGGATCTTGGTTCCATTCTGCTGATCTATTATCTCATCTTCTCTGCTGTTTTTTTATAGTTCCTGAGAAGATTAATAGTGATATCATCCAGCGGTTGGATAACCGAAAAAGACGCATCTATGATGCCAACTTGAGAGACCTACAGAAAGAAATATCACAGATTGGGATGGTGAGATTTTATACCTCACCCCCCCACCCCAATCTATCCTACATGCTGTTCCCAGATTAATCAACCTAAAACATTGCCTCAACCTTTGATGGCTCCCCACTATCAAACAATCTCCTCAACTTGGCATTTAGAACATTCCTCTGTAGTCTAGAGCAATATTCAAACTTTTCCTTTAAGGAATCTGTTATTTCCCCTCTCATCCATGGTTTTTTTTAACTTATTTAAACTCTCTCCTGCCTTCAAGTTCCAAACCATTTCTTAAAGTCTTCCATGGAGGCTTTCCTGTCAATTCCTCAATAATCTCTCTTCCTCTGAATTTGTAATGTACATACTAAATGTACATTCACTTAGCACTTTGCTTGCAATATCTCATTATTCATTTTACCATCAGATATTTATTAGTTTTGTGACTCTGGGCAAATCACTTAACCTCACTGTTCCTCAGTATCCTTAATCTGTGAAAAGAAGGGAGTTTGACACTTATTGACATCTAGGGCCTAATCTGTGTTACTATGATTCTGTGCACATGTATGGTATAAATCAGTTAAAGAAAGGAGGTCAAGTTGTGTGTGATATTTGATAGGTAATAATGTTCCTTGCTTATTTAAGGAGATGGAGGCCCTTATCGTGGAGCCTGGAGAGAAGCTTTTGACAAAACTGTCAGAGCATGATGAAAATATTGATGCTCTCTTCAAAGAAATTGAAGGTGATATAGAATCAGAAGTTTTCAAAATTCAGGTAAGAACACAGGTAAAACAGATCTCAATCCTGCTGTGGCTACCTTGACTTCCCCATTGACTTTTGGACCCTACTGCTTCCTCTAAAATCCTAACACACATGCTCTATTTATGTCTTTTTATTTGGAATGTTTCTGTTGACCTGCCATAAACTACACTTTGCAGACTTTGTGGGAACTAAGGAATAAGTTGAGCAAGAAATCTTTAAATAGGAGAAAATACATCAAAGATTTCCATATAGCACTGAAAAAAATTGAAGCCTACAGAGTTGAGAAAGTAAGTTAAAGTTTACATGGTTTCCTTCTAAGTTGTATGTTGATGTTGTGGTGATTTTATTCAGAAGCAATGACAGTGATGTTGATGATGATGTTTGTCCTGAATGATGAAATAGGATACAAGTAATAATAGTACTAGTCCTTAGATCTCAAAGAAGACCACAGCATCAGGGAACTGATGTATGTAAGTGATACATGTAAGATTGATTATAGTGAAGGGTTGTTGTGCAAAGATACCAGCCTCTCTATCTCTTCCAGAAACATGTAAGCCCAGTCGCCTGACATAAGACCAGGATGACTGGTGATGGTCTGGATGTAGTGGCAGGCTTTGACCTTTTAGAGCCAAGTCTTTTTCAGACTGCTGAGGATCCTGGACACTGTCATGCTTAGGGGATTTTGAGATAAAAGAACCTTAGTTCAAATCCTGACACAGATGTTTATCAATGATCTGATCTTGGACAAGCCACCTAACATCTCTCAGATTGTTTCTTCTTGGTAAAATGGGAATAATTATACCCTGCTACTTATCAAGACCCTTTTTTAATGAGACATTATATGTATAGTGCTTTATAAAATATTAGAGCAGTATTTAAATGATAATTGTAATTTTTAAATTAATATTCCATGAAAAAGAAATTGAGAGTATTCATGATGTTGTTTTTTTAATCTCCAGTTAGGAGAAATACTGAAGAAATACATGAAACTTTTAAAAGAGAATGCCTATCTCCTCTCCCCTGATGTAGAAAGGCTGATACATAAAGAAGCTATGGTAAGGCAATCTTCATAGGTGATAGTCACTCTCTTGGAGTACAGCCAAGTCATAAAATATGCTGTTCCATATTAGTAAGTTTTCGAGAGGACTGAGAAAAATAATATTTAAATAATGCTCACTATGTGCCAGGCACAAATATAATCTCATTAGATCTTCACAATAACCCTGAGAGGTAGGTGCTGTTATTATCCCCATTGGACAAATAAGAAACTGAGGCAAATACATTAAGTGACTTGTTCAGGGTCACACAGCTAATAAGTGTCTGAGACTGGATTTGAACTCAGGTCTTCATAACTTTAGGCCAAGTGCTCTATCTACCACACCACCACCTAATCCACCCCCACCCTAGATGCCAACAAATTATTTTAACTGTTTGGTATTTCAATATTTCAATATTTTATATTATATATTCTTGTCTTCTTAGAGTATGTTTTGTTACTGCTCAGGACAATGTTTTCATTGGTATAGGGAAGTCGTGGTGAGGTTATTCCCTCTACCAGTGTCTTAAAGAGTTGAAGAGGAGCTCTTAATGGGTTAGTGACTTACTCAGCCTCTTCCTGACTCTGAGACTAACTCTCTAGCCACTACTACACACTGCGTCTTATATTTTCTTAGTATTTGCTTAACATCATGTCATATTTTCATATCAATATAATTACAAACACCAGTTCTGTACTGTGCATGGGAACTATCAAATTGTTCATCCCTATGCTAAATGTGCCTATGTGACCATGCTTGTTTTGTTTTTGTTTTGTTTCTTGTGTTTGCATTTTATAGTTTTTCTGTCTCCCTCTATCAGCATTAGCTCCTTGCTGCTGTCAATATAGAAGTTCTTGGGAGGTTGAGGGGGGAAATGGAAGGAGAGGTGGGTGGGGTTAGACTATATGACATTTTTTTGGTATCTCCATTTACCAAAGCCTCCTTGTATATAGATTGTATTTAATATGTTTTTGTTCAATTGAATGAAATTGAATTAACTGTGTCATCAATTCATCCCTCTTGTGCTTTTATAATTTGGTGCTTTGCAACTATTGTAGAATAGGAAATCTGATTACTAAGTTTGTTATAATTTTGTGTAAAATAAAAGCAAATAGCTTTCAAATGAGGGCCTGAAGAATCTCACATATTAATAAAATTTATGTCCTTCTGCTTTTGGTTTTTGGAGGACAATTTTGCTGCTTTGTAAGAGTCATGGCTGCATTCCAGTTAGTAAATCCTTTTGAGAAGTGAAAAGTTACAACAAGGCACACACACATATATGTATAGAAATATTTTTATATAAAATTATATGTATGTATAAGTATGTATATCTTTACAATATAAATATTCATGCATATATATATATATGTATATACATCACATAAATCTGGAGTGCTTTTTTTGTCCATATAGGTTATGTCTATTCACATGGGTCTGTCTAGAGGTGGTTCCAAGGCAGGCAAGAAGAAACCTCACCAGCATCTTCTCCCCACAATCTTCTCCTAAAGAAACTTTGATTGCTACCAGAAACTAATTTTCCAGAATTTGACTACTCTGCTGTCCTCAGATAGGGAAGTTATAAGGCAAAACTTATATTTGTCTACTCCCTTAAATATTATTAGTCTAGTGAAAGTAATTTTTAAGTTAAAGATAAACTCCTGATAGCTATTCATTAACAGAAAAGGAGTACTACAAGTTAGATATCCAAGGATTGACTCCCTTCCCCTTTAGATGTCAATTCTATAATGAACACAACATAGTTGGTAAGCAAATCAGAAATTTGATATAGTATACATAGGAGAATAAGCAAAATAACTCAGTTCAACCAGGACAGTCTCAGATTTCACCCAAGAGACTTTTTTGTTTGAAAACACTAGCATAATAAATTAGGCATAGGGACATGATAGACACTGCCAGTTCCTGTCATGTTTAATTCTTCCCAGTGTCTATTTCCACCTTCAACAACCTGAAGAAACATTGAATTTACTTATCTTCTCTCCCGGTGCTAGAAACCAGTAAAGTCTAGGATCTCTTTCCTTTCCCACTCTCATCAACTCTACCTTTAATTCAGGCTCAGAACACTGATCTCCACCAATGAGGAGAAAGTCCTATACAGTTTGTTCTTTAAGTCAGGGTTTTACACACACACACACACACTATATACATGTATGTATATCTTAGATACATATGTACATATCTTTTACAATATGCATATACATACATATATATCTGTGAATGTGGCATATGTATATGTGTATATTTAGAAATTTCCCTTTTTCTTGTTCTGTTGATTACCATCATTCCTTTTACTGTTATCTTTGGTTAATATGCAAAACTATAATCATCTTTGAGGTAGAAACTTGTTCATTTAATTTGTTTTACATAGGGGAAAAAGGGTTTTTTTAAAAATTTTTCCTTTCTTTCTTCCTGCAGCATGATGTATTGAAAAAAAACTTGGAGTCTGGGAGACCTGGGTTCAAATCCCACCTCTGATACTAATTATGCTGTGTGGTAAAAATGAAATTCAATATCTTTGAGCCTCAACTTGGTTATCTATAAAATGGGGATAATTTTAGCTGTAGTACTTACCTCATAGGGTTGTTGTGAGAATAAAATAAGGTAATGTATGTGAAGCAAGTCTTAAAGGCTTCACTAAACATAAACCTTTCTTTCTTCCTTTTTTCTTCCTTCTTTCCTTCCTTCCTTTCTCCTTCCTTTCCTCCTCTCTTCTTTCCTCCCCCTCTCTTCTCCCCTACATTGTGCAAAACCTAGTACTAAGTTCCTTGAAGACTATAGAGAAGAACAAGACACTCCTGTGTTCACAAAATTTTTTGAATCAAATATAAACTTTGACAATAAATACAAGTCAATGTAAAATGTGGCAGAGCAATAAGAGACTCGGACTACTGAAGAGGTGACATGGTGCAGTGGGAAAGAACATAAAATTCTGGCTCAGGATGACCTAAGTTCAAGTGCCAGCTCTGTTACTCACTCCCTGTATGACCTTAGGCAAGTCACATATCCTTTCTTGGCCTCAGAAAAATGAAGGGGTTGAAATACCAACTTTAGTTTCCTTATCTGTAAAATGGGAGGGCTGGAGTGTACAAGGAGGGATGAGGATTTTTACTGTGGAAAGAGAGGGAGAACTTTGTACCCCAAATCACCATTTCCTATCTAACCATTACAGATGATAAACCAAGCCCTGCTAGGAAATCAAAGAGCCATTGCTAAACTGTTCGTTAATCTGATGGAATCCAGTCTAAAGCAGGAAATTCATAACCAACACAGGTGGCAAGATCTGATGAAATTCTGGAAGAACATAAAGAAGGAATCAGTGATTCAGAATTTCAGGTCTATAACCTTATTAAGAAAAAATTCTGGAACCTCAGATAGTATTTGCATAATGATTCAAACTGTCTGTGCTTTTGGTTGTGAGGCAAGGCTTTCTTCTGCAAAAGGGAATAAATAAATAAATAACTTCTGCCAGGGTTTCTAAAGCATAATAAAAACTACCTTTTGGGCAGGGAATGAGGTGGGGGAAAAGAGATATATATTACATTCATTTTTAAATATTCAACTTTATTTCAATTCCAAATTCTTTCCCTCTCCTTTTCCTTTATCCTTCCTATCATGAAAGCAAGAAAAACAAAACTTGTTATAAATATGTATAATAAAGCAAAACAAATCCTTATGTTAGCCATATTAAAAAGAAAGAAAGAAAAATTCATTGAGTCTTTCACCTATTTGGAAGTAGATAGCATGTCCATTACATTTGTTCATTTGCATATATAATTATTTTAAATATAAAAATGGTCATATTGAAGTGAGTCTTCCTGTTAAAATACAGGGGAAACTAAAGCCCTTAGACATTCATTTGTGGTTCAAATTAGGATTTCTTTATGGTCATAGCCTCCTTGCTTAATCTGGGAATGGGGAATAGGAGAAAAAATAATAGTTGAATTTTTGAAAAATAGATTTCTGGGAATGATATTTAAAAATCTGTGTAGTTTCCTTTACATTGATTTCCCATTTTTCCTGCCCAAATATTTTTGTGTCCTTTAGGGAATTCATGGAAAGTAAGAATATCCAGCATCCTCCATCTGTAAAACTAGAAATGGATCACATGATAAGTGAGTTGGAAAGATTAAACCAGGAGAGAATAAGAATTCTCAACTCAGTCAGGTAGGGAGAGTGGTGAGCAAAACTAACTGGAATGAATGCAGTTAAACAACTTGAATCACTCACTAATAAATGAAAAGAAATAACTAATTCTGAGGTAGGGAAGCAGAAGGAAAGAAGGAAAGGATGAATATAACAAATTCTAGCTTCAAGATATTTTCTATATATTTAAAACTAGTTCTCAAGGAAGTAGTGTCCAATGAAACCCAGGAGATTGGAAATGGTGGGTGTTCCTCATTCCCCTCTCCTAATCAGGCTTTTGCCCTGGTTCACATGCACTGGTTAATTTGGTCAGTGATGACATGGGGTAGGAAGAAGAAGAAGGGAAAAAAGAGGAGGGAGAAATGAAGAAGAAGAGAAAGGAGTAGGAGGAGAAAAGAGGAGGCAGAAAAAGGAGGAGAGAAGAAGAGAAAAAAGAAGAGGAAGAAAGAGGAGGGAAGCAGGAGGGGGAAAAGGAGAATGGAGGAGGAGGAAGAGGAGGAGGAGGAGGAGGGGGAGAAAGGAAGGAGGAGAGGAGCAGGGAGGGAAAGGAGGAGGGAAATTGGAAAGAAGAGAAGGGGAAGAAGGAAGAGGAGGAAGAGAAGAAGAAAAAGGAGTTAAGGAAGAGGAGGAAAAGAAAAGAAGAGAGAAGGAGAAGGAGGGAAGAAGAAAAGGAGGAGGAAGAAAGAAAAAGGAGGAAAGAAGGAAGGAAGAAAGGAAGAACAAGGAGAATGAGAACAAGAGGAGAAAAAGGAAGAAGATTACAAGGAGGAGAAAGAAGAGGAGAAGGTCTGATCCAAAAGACAGAAATGTTTACCACAGCTAATCACAATTGGGTAGATTCAATGAGATCTGTAGTTTCAGATTTCTGTAATTCAAGTTCTGTAATTTCAGATTTCTGAAATTTTGTAACTTGGTGGAGGAAGGATTGGGGGGTTGGAGAGTGCCTGGGCCACTTTCTGACCCCATGACTCCCTATTATGTGCCTTGAACTGTGCTCCATACTTTAAAATATTATCTCATTTGATCCTGGGAAATGGATGTTGTTACTAACCTCAATTTGTAGTTGAAAAAACTATGAACAAGACTTGAGATGACTCCTTCCTGGGTCACATGGCTACTAGGCCTCTATAGCTAGTGTTGAACTCAGATCCTCCTGACTCTGAACCCAGCTCTCTCTGCCTGATC
Organism: Macrotis lagotis; assembly: GCF_037893015.1. Lineage (NCBI taxonomy): Eukaryota > Metazoa > Chordata > Mammalia > Peramelemorphia > Peramelidae > Macrotis > Macrotis lagotis. The sequence goes on from NC_133658.1 coordinate 287,097,280, forward strand.
CACAGTTCTGTCTACTAGCCTACAATAGCTCCTCCTTCAAAACATCAACAAAAACTTGTGGCATCATAGACTGATACAGCCAATCTATTGGTATCAGAGCACCTGCCTAATTAGAAGGGGTGGGGAAACTGTCAGGGCTCATTCCATGCTATTTTCTGGGGAACTAGGGAATGCAGAAGCACTGATTCTTGTATTAAATCCAAGACTCCTTGAACCATCCTTAGTTGAATTTTGTCCAAAAAGCTTAATGTAATCCATTTTATTAGGATGCTACTTGATTCCATTAAGGATAAGTATGAATTTTGTTGTGGAAAGTGTATTGCCTCCTTAAAACTTGCTTCTTTTCTCAGTGATATTGTGACTCCAGCCTACACAAGAGATACTTTGGATCAATGGTATTCCTCTCTTCAGTCTTCAAATAAAAGGTTAGGTAAGTGGTGGTATTGGAGAGCTAAGACTCTGGGATTTTTTCTTGACAACTATTGAAAAAGAATAGAGACAAAGAATGATTTAGTGGAAAGAATCATAAACTTGGAGGTAGGAGGCCATTTAGTATCTGTGTAACCTTGTAAAATAAGGGGATGTCTCCTAAGTTTCAATCTAGGAGCCTTCAAGTTCCTTCTCTGACTTTATTATCTGTGTCATCTTTTGCAAGTTATTTAAAATCTTTTGCTTTCATCTATGATATGAAGAGAGTTGAGAGAAGGAATCATCACAGCAGCAGACTAGGAGTCACTATAATCCAGGCCCATCACACTCTTAAGAGACTGGGAATTTTACTCTTGATCTTTCAGTTACCATTATTCCTAAGACTTCTCTTGTTTTTCTTGCTGTTTCTATAATAATTGACAGCCAACTCTTGTGATCAGGTTGTCTCAAGCCCCTTTTTCAACTTCCTTATTGTCAACCTGACTTCATCCATATCCCATTCTAATTCTGCCTACTTTTTTCACTATGCTCTTTGGAATTCCTGTTTCATAATGAACAAACTCTCTTCTACACTGGATCTCTTTCTTACTAAACTCCCAGACATCTTCTCCAGTATTGGTTCTACCTTCAGACATACTAATCTTTTTTTTTCCAAATTGGAAAAAAAATTTAATCACAAATCAAATTTACATAGTGTTTCATGGTCAATAAAATCACTGAAAGTTTCACAAAGAAAACTCCTGAATGCCAGGGACATTTTATGAATCTATAAGAAATCCCACAGAACTGTTCTCAGATACTCCCCCTTGACCATGGGGCAGGCAAGGATGTTCAGATATATTGGAGGGGATCATTATTGAACACAAGAACATTTATTAAGTGTCTGCTAAGAGCCAGGCACCATATAAGGTGCTGGGGGTGGGGAGTACAAAGACAAAAATCAAACAAACAGTATTAGTCTTCTTATACAGGTGGTTCAAATACATAAATCACAACTATTCAATCCAAAATACATATGAATTAAAATGGTTTTGGAAGATTTGACTAGTTTAGGATGAGCTCCTCATTGAGTTGAGAGTTGTCCACCCATCAAAAATCTGAGTTTTTATAAAATAGTTTTTAATTTCATTTCCAGCAGCTTTGATTTGAGCTCCTGAATGTCTGTAACTAGTATTGAAATTTCAAGGAGCTGAGGCAGAAGAACTGGAGAGGATGCTTACTGTACCATGTTGAGAAAACACCTCTCCACCAGGATGGTCCTCCAAACAATCACCAAGGATATGGGAGGATGAATGAGTGTGTGTGAATATAAGTGTGTGATACATGACTGGTAAGCTTGAGCTGTGTTCAGAAGCCTGTACACATCAATAAGTCTATAAATGGTTTCCTTTAGTGTTGTGCCAGTGTCACATGACTGGCAACCCATCCAAGCTGTGTAGAAAATATCAGAATGATGCTCTCTGGACAAGGGGAAATCATAATCCAAATGGGACTCTAGAGAGAAAACTCTCCAAATGCAAGTCCTGTATTGCAATTGCAAATCTTTTCTCATATTAGAGACAGACCTCACAAAGGAAGAAAATCAGCACAAGTAGAGTGCTAGAGTCTTTCAAAGTCTGCAAAGGTCTAAGGCTAATGGCAGAATGTCTTATGTTCTTTCCAGAAATAACTTATTTTTTGGAACAACCAATGTGGGAATTTATTTTTGTCTACAAATTCATTGCAAAGGTTGAGTTTTTTGGGAGGACATTTTTTGGGGGGAAAGTTTATTTTTGTGAAGGAAAGTTTATTTTTATTCATTGAAAAAATTTATATTTTAAAAAGAACTTTCTTTTGTCTGCCAAGTTGCTGAGACCATCACTAATATCCATCATCACCACACCAGTAACAGCTGAGAATACTGCCAAAATCAGATGCCCCACCACCCCACAGGTGCCAAAGAGTAAATGAGAAGGTATTAAATCACAATCTTCCTCTAAAGCTTATAAATACAAAGAAATGTGCAAATGTTTCCTAATTCCTACCCATCTATTAAGAGTGATGGAAAGAATGAGAAGTTTGATCCTGCTGTTTCCTATGTGAAGAAGTGTGAACAGTCAGCAAGTGTGAACAGAAAACAAGGAGAAACATTTTTCCAACCTTCACATCTAGTAAGTGTGGAATAGCTCTAAGCAGTTCTGACTGGGTTTCTATTTTTTTTAAATTAAAAATCAGAAAATGGGAAGGCTTCATAGTAAGGGGTACATAGACCTCAATAGGAAGGACAAGGGAACTGGTTCTACTCAAGGTGACTGACTGTTCTGTAGCTTAATGTTTAATATTTCTATAATAGCAAAAGTAAGCATTTTAAAGCCCACATTTAAACTTTCCCCACCCAGATGATATCAACAGCTCAAAAGGGGAAGGTCACAAGTAAAAAAAAAAGATTCCAAGTTTTTAACATCTTTTCAGGACAATCATCCCAAAAACACACAGTGGATCATAGATAAGAACCAAGAGGGACCTGGAACTTTGTGCAATGGCACATACATTTGGTTAAGTTCACACAGTAAACCATAGAAATGCACTGGCTCTGATGGCTACCTGTGGAAGGACATACAGGCTAACCCAGTGCCTAGAAAGTGTAGCCCCCGCCAGCAGTGTCTTCAGGTAGCAGGGCTTTAGTGATGCTTACCGTCCATCCACAGTCCAAGAAGGACAAACCCAAAGCAATTAAACACTGCCAACCCAGATAAAACACAAAACAGAGATAGGCCACAGAGATTACAGCAGCCACCACATAAAGTGCCAAGTCCCCCAAGTCTTGAACATAGACAGTCACAAAGTACATACTGATGCCACAGATAAGAAAAACAAAGATCCCACTTATTATTCTCCAAATTAGTCCATTGGCAAAATCATTCATCACTGGATGAAAACTGGTAAATGTGAGGACAGGGATGAGGGCAAAGGGAAGCTGTAAGCTCTGCAGTACATTCAGGAAGTCATTCATCCCTGTCAGATGCTCCATGTCCTTGAAGACTGCAATCAATGGTGTTGGGATGATAGCAATAGAATGTGTCAAGATCACTCGAGCAAACTGTGACCATTTTAAGTTCAGGAATCCCTCTATGACAAACTGGCCAGAATAGGTCCTAGTTATGGTGGAGCTCTGCTCTGCAGCCAGGATGCCAACAGCCCAGATGTAGAGTGCAGCAGGCCCAAAGTAACATCCCAAGACTACTTCCCCTTTGTAGAGTTCTACACACTCAACAGAGTGTCATTTTGAGGGAAAAGGTCACTGTGAGGACTGCTATTATTGACACAAATCTCATGCACTTGCCAGTCTGTTTGACTAAAAAAGGCCTCAGCAAAGATTGGGATGACAAAGACATTGATGATGAACAAGATGAAAAGTGCGATGCAGGACTCAATGAAGAAGTACTTGTTGGCTTCTCAGACCTCCTGTTTGCTGGACCTGTTCACCTGCCTGGACTTGACTAGTGTAGAGTGCAGATACATGTTGTGTGGCATGATCAAAGTACCCACAATGCCCACAGCCTGCTCAGTCTGTGGGGTGTGACAGCCTGAACAAGAGGGTACGAACATGCCCCGCAGCACCTCAGCCTGGTTAGGTTTCACTGCAACGTATTCATATCCGAAGGTCAAGGTCATGATGGTGATAAGAAAGCCAAAAAATGCTTCAAGTTTCCCCAAACTATATTTGTCCAGAAAGAGAAATACGTAGGTATCTGCTATGGTAATAAGAACTCCAGCCCACAAAGCCCTCCCAGCCGACAGAAGATTGATGGCAATAGCTGACCCTATGACTTCTTGCATATCAGAGCCTATGATGGCTGTCTCCACCTTCAGCCACAGAATAATTCGAGGGATCTTGGGATACTGCTGGTGACACACTTCAGCCAGATGCAGACCAGTGACAACACTCAGTCTGGCTGCCAGGCGCTGCAGCAAGAGCCCCACCAGAGTAGCCATGAGGAGTACCCAGAGCAACTTAAACCCAGCCACAGCACCAGATTGCAAATCAGGTTCAATGTTCCCTGGGTCCAGATAAGCAATGCTCATGAGGGAAGCCAGGTCCTGTAAAGGCCCAGAGTTTGGGGAAGCTAAAACAAGAATACTCTTCATCAGGAACCAAAATCTTCTCATCAAAGTAGGTGATGAAGGGCTCTTCTTGAAATGCAGGTGCTTGTGAAGGGGATTGATTACTATAGATGGTGTTAACTGCACCCAGGCTGGTGGTGTCCCCATGGTCTCCAGAACCATCTTCAGCAGGCATCTTCTCTTTAAAACTTAATGTCATGGTGGATAGTGGTACATTCGAGGACTTAGAATAGGATTTCAGCTCACAGCTGGGCACAGCCCCATCCTTAGCCAGCTTCTTCCCCATGATGCAGAACTGGTTTGCTCAGACATACTAATCTTAAAGAAGAAATCAGAAAACTAATTTACTCTGCCAGACTCTTGCCTTTTCCTCTATCACTCAGCAGTCAAAATTTGAGTCTATTCAAATAAAAAATTTCCACCCAATCCAAATTATTGTGACCACCTCCTTTCCTCCCCCAATCCAAATTGTCTGCCTTCTTTTTCAAATATGCAGCAACTGACTTCCCATCTTTCTCTCCTCCTCCTCCACTTTTGCTCTTACACAATCACTGTGATAATCCCTCAAAAACCCTATCTACCTCTTCAGTCTCCTTAAATCATAGGACTTGCTACCTCATTTCACACAGAGGGTTAGTCACACATGAGCTCTTACCTTATGTTATCTTCTACTATCCTAATAGAAGCTGACATTCTATCTAACCATAACTACCTATCATTTTACTACTCTTTTTGATATAGGTTACAAATACCATGAAAGTTCAGGAGAGGCAAATTTAAGAAGATATGAGGAAATACATCTCCCTTCTTTTCTTGGAGAGATGGGGAAGTATGGGTGTAGAACATTCCATACAATCGAAGCGTATATTAGTTTTGCTTAATTGTTTTTTCATTGTAAGGAAAAGAACTTGGGGGTTGGGGAAAGAGGAAGGAGTTCATATCTGGAAAGGACTATGGCATAAAAACAAAAAGCATTAATAAAACTTAGAGACAGAGATAACACAGAGGTCAGTGAAGGGTAGAATAATAAAGGAAGATGTCGGGTAGGAGGTGAAACTCAAACTGAATCTGAAAGAATGTGTGTGATTTGTATCATTCAAAGGAAAACCAATGAGATGAGTGAGTATGGAAATATGAATGTCTATAAAAAAGTTCATGGAATGAGATTTGGCCAGTTGCAATGAAGGCTTCCTATTGAAGACAAGCAAAAACATATTACTGGATAGATAAGATGAGTCCAGACCATAGTAGTCTTGAAAACCAGGGATAGAGTTTATGCTGCAGATACAAAAGGCTTTGGAACTGGAGAGAGGTAGGATCAAAGTTTGGTAATAGAAACATAAACTAGATAATGGTATGTAGGATGGTTTGTTGTAAAGAGAGACAGGAATCAAGGAGACCAGGCAGAAGACTGGCAATAGCTTTTAGGTTCTGGACTAAGGAGGGGGTAGTGGGAATGGAGATTAAGGATAAAGAAGATAGAAGAGAGCAACAGGCATTTTAAAGAATTTAGAATAAAAGCTCCTTGAGGACAGTGACAATTTTGTACCAATTCCTGGCTACTTAGAAGGCACCTGATAAAAACTTTTTTTGAATTGAATCAAATTAAGAAAAACCAATAGGATCTCATGGATTTTTTTTAGCTTCGATTTATAGAAATACTTAATTTGTATGACTGGCCATTAAATTCTTCCCTACCAGCCTTTGGTGAAGTAAATAATATAATTTGCAAAGATCTATACTTTTCTTAAACTAATCCCGTAACTTGTCCAATGTCAGCTGGGATAAAACTTGAGTTCTATGTAGATATGTAGATATGTATGTATAAGTGTTTAACAATCAGTTTTCCAGGAGGGAAAAGGTAAGTTTGATCTGCCTTATTAACATTTTCTTCATCACTTTTTAAGACAATCAATAAAACAATAAATTAAGCCCCAGTTTGTAGCATTTGCCAAATTTTGAGCTATAAATGCTCACGCTGAATATTTAAGCTGGTTCCAGCACATCCCTGGTTATATTACCTTATAAGGATCAGCTAATTCATTTAATTCTTCTAAGAATTATTTATTGAGTACATTCTATAAAAATCCAATTTGTCAATTTCATCTGTATAATATCTCTGCCCTCTACTAAAGATGCTTCACCATAGCATGCAAATGATCCCAGGTTCTTTAAGGCAGACAATAGAACCTAACTGCTATAAGGTTTAGGTATCAAGGAAAGGCTGACTTGCAGGAAATGGCATGTACCTGTTTTCTGAAACCCCAAGTGACCCATGAGGGGATGAATTTTTTAGACAGAAACTCAAGGAAAGCATTTCCTAAGGCATGGAAGGTTTGTAACCTGACTGAATGAAGGGATTGCTCTTAGTGACCCAATCCCTTGAAGGGCTGAATTATTTTTAAAGTAATATCTCTCACATATTTCTCTCCTCTTTCCATCCCTGCTATTGCCACCCTCATCTTTTTTTTTTTTTGCAAGGCAATGGGATTAAGTGACTTGCCCAAGGTCACACAGCTAGGTAATTATTAAATGTCTGAAGCTGGATTAAGTCCCGGGTCAATGCTCTATCCACTGTGCCACTTAGCTGCTCCTGCCACTCTCATATTGCCAACCCTTCCCCACCCCCCATCCCCCATCACCTTGCACTTGGATAATAGCAATGATTTCCTAAACAGTATCCCTAACTTTTATCTTAGTTGATTAGAATTGTAAGGTAGTTAGAGATCCTTAAACCTTCATTTGAATAAGATAAAGCTGCTCCCCCAAAAGATGAAGTGATATACCTAAATTCATATAGCTTGTGACAGAATCTCAACCACAGATCATCTAACTGTTCCCCTTTCATTTTGTACATTTTAGTAAGAGTAAAATGTGAGTAGGACTGATTATGTTCCCACCTTCCTCTTTTTCCTCATACCCCCATATATTCCAAAATGTTCAGGTGTTCCCTCTTGCCTATCAAATACCATCTAAACTCTTTAACCTGACATTCAGAATCCTTCACAATCAGGACCCTCCCTTTCCTCACATACTTTGCTTTATTCTATTCAATTCAACATGCTTTTATAAATAGGCATTAAGCTAAATGACATTTCAGCAGGAATCTCACAAAATGAAGCAGGGCTTAGTTGTAAAGTATTAATGTCACTGGGGATAAAACAGTTTTGGTTAAGACATTCCCAAGTAGCATGTACCTGTAGTGGAGCCAATGCAAATATAATCCACCAGAAAGACAAAGAATGAACACATTGTTCTCAGAGACCCTTCTAGCTCCATAAGTATCTTAGAATCATCAGCTTATTCAGTTGGCAAGACTTTCCAAAATGATAGTCACAAACTTGAGAATAGCAGCAAATGAGATTTCTGAGTGACTGGAATGCTTGACCTCTGGCCTCCAAACTGACTTAGATCTTTATCCCTTTTTTTGTTTATAAAGATTATTGTATTTTGGAGGGTTTGATGAAGATTCGCCTTCATAATGAGGAAACTTGGCAGAAGTGTCTGGACTTTATGGAGCATTGCAAGGTAATGACTCCAGAGAACATTGCTTATCTTTGAGAATTCTTATAGGTGCAGAATTCTTATGATATTGTAATACTGGTCAACATTAATGCAAGTACAAAAAGATAAAATCAAATCAAATCAAAAGAATACAACTCAAAGGGGTAATGCAAACAACACCTGGTAAAATAAAAGATTCACTGAGGGGCTGACTAAATCCTCAAATCTGAACCAAAAAAGCTAAATATGTTCAGGAAGACTGAAGTTGGCTGGAACTCTGGGACAACTTGAAAAATTAAAGGATCTTATTTTTTGGTAATTGGAATGGCAAAATTTTTTGCAAAATTACAGGAATTAAAACTAGTGTTTCCTTTTGGGACAATTCAAAGTGGTATGCTTTTTTTTTAAATGTTACTATATTAATAGGATTGGGAAATTTTCAGGTGGGAAAATTCCCTCTACTGATGCAAGTAGACCCCATTCCATCAATTTATTGCCTTAGAAGCTTGTGTAGACATGGAGAGGTTAAGAAACATGGCTAGATGTACACATCCAGTCTATTTCTGAGACAGGATCTGATCTCAGATCTTTCTTTAAGGCCAACTCTCCAATTACTGAAGCTGCCTCTCATTTGAATAAATACTAGTTGAATTGAAAGGACAATGTAGAACCCTGGACAACAGGAAATAATTTGGAGTTGCCAATAAATACCAAGAGTAGTCACTGATATCTTACAGAGAGAGTAACACTGTTGAACTGGTCATGCTGTTTGAATGCCAAGCATACACTTGCCAAAAAGATTAGTTTATGGAGAACTCACACAGGGCAAACACTGACAGTAAGGTCAGGAAAAGAGATTCAAGGACACTCTCAAGATCTCTCTTAAGAACCTTGGAATTGATTATGCAACATGGATGACACTGGCACAGGACTGCCCAGCATGGTAGGTCTGCACCAGAGAGGGTGCTGTGTTCTCTGAGCAAAGCAGAATTGAGGTAGTCAAAAAAATGTGAGAAGTGAAAGTTCGAGAACTCACCCCAAATGTTCACGTGGACCATTTGTCCTCAACCTGTGGTAGAACATTCTGAATTGTATTATCATTGTATTGATCTGATCAGATACAGTCAGACACACTGTAACTTGACTCTAAAATGGTGATGTTTTTGATCTTGTTCCAGACCAAAAGACAACTACTAACCCAACTCTGCAGTAGTATGCTAGTAAATGTATAACAAATACTTCTTGGGGGGGGGATATGCACAAGACACTTTTATGTTTAATCTACATTGATACTTTCTCTAGTCCTTTCTAGATGATCAGCAGAACACTAAATCAAGCCCTGATTTATAGCGTCTGTCAATTTCCAAAGTGTCAATTTTCATGCTGACAAATCACTAATTGGCTGTTGGGATCATGTTCAAGCTGACACCAGCACACTCTGAATATATGTACAACATGTTTCTAGGAGTAAAGCATAACAAAAAGAAAACAGGATAAAGTGTTTCTTAGAAGTTTTGTGCATTATCCAAAGGGCAGTTGACACATTTCCCTTTTATTCACATGCTTTTCCTTCTAGATTTCTTAGGAAGAGGTGGTTGGTATTTTAAGTAGTGCTGTTGAGTGTTTATTATGCTTACAATGTCATGAATTTAACTTGTTGTTTTTAGAAACAATTGCTGGACTGGAAAGTTTTTTCATCAGAAGAGATAGAAAATTCCATGGGTCATGCCTTCTTCCAGATGATTGGAAACCTCCAGAATCAGGTGGAAAGCGAATTGGAAATGATGAGTGTAAGTCTCTGAAAGGAACTTTTCAATTAGGAAAAGTTGAGTCTCACTTCTCCTTTGACAGGAATATTACAAGACATGTCCCAGCTACTAAAGAGGTAATGCTCATGACGATTCTTTAAATTTAGTAAATTAAGTAGCATGAGATAGCTTTCCAAGTGATTGTTTAGGTCTTGATTTTCTTCCCTCCAATCCCAGGTCATTGTATTTAGTGAGGACTAAATAAGATTTACAAGGTACTTTGTGAACCTTAAAGGGCCATATAAGTGAGATTTTTGTTATTATTTTGTTAATTGACTTGGGTATGATTTCTGACTTTTGGAGAATTTAAGTCAGCTGGTTGCACAGCTTGATCTTATTTCCTTAAAAATGATTTTCTTAAGAGTGTAAAATTGACTTTCCCTTTGTTCATTGTGTTATTCTGCTAAAATGAATATCTAAAAACTTCAGTGCTTGCTCAATTCTTTTTTTTTTTAGTTTTTTGCAAGGCAGTGGGGTTAAGTGGCTTGCCCTAGGCCACACAGCTAGGTAATTATTAAGTGTCTGAGGTCGGATTTGAACTCAGGTACTCCTGACTCCAGGGCCTGTGCTCTATCCACTGTACCACCTAGCCACCCTCAATTCTTTTTTTTAAGAAAAAATTCATTTATTTTGAGTTTTACAATTCTCCCCCCCCCCCCGTTCTTGCTTCCCTTCCCCCACCCCCACCCCCACAGAAGGTATTCTGTTAGTCTTTACATTGGTTCCATGTTATACATTGATCTCAGTTGAATATGATGACAGAGAAATCATATCCTTAAGGAAGAAAAATAAAGGATGAGATAGTAAAATTACATAATAATATAACACCTTTTCCCCCCTAATTTCACTGTAATAGTCTTTGGTTTTTGTTCAAAGTCCATAATTCTTTCTCTGGATACAGATGGTATTCTCCATTGCAGATAGCTCAAAATTGTCCCTGGTTGTTGCACTGAAGGGATGAGCAAGTCCATCAGGGTTGATCATCACCCCCATGTTGGCTGTTGGGGTGTACAAGGTTTTTCTGGTTCTGCTCATCTTGCTCAGCATCAGTTCATGCAAATCTTTCCAGGCTTCCCTGAATTCCCATCCCTCCTGGTTTTTAATAGAACAATAGTGTTCCATGACATACATATACCACAGTTTGTTAAGCCATTCCCCAATTGAAGGACATTTACTTAATTTCCAATTTTTTGCCACCACAAACAGGGTTGCTATAAGTATTTTTGTACAAGTGATGTTTTTAACCCTTTTTATCATCTCTTCAGGGTATAGACCCAGTAGTGGTATTTCTGGGTTAAAGGGCATACACAATTTTGTTATCCTTTGGGCATAATCCCAAAATGCTCTCCAGAAAAACGGGATGAGTTTACAGCTCCACCAACAATGTATTAGTGTCCCAGATTTCCTGTATCCCTTCCAACATTCATCATTGTCCTTTCTGGTCATATTGGCCAGTCTGAGAGGTGTGAGGTGGTATCTCAGAGATGCCTTAATTTGTATTTCTCTAATAAGTAATGATTTGGAGCAATTTTTCATATGACTATGGATTGCTTTGATTTCCTCAGCTGTAAATTGCCTTTGCATATCCTTTGGCCATTTGTCAATTGGGGAATGGCTTGTTTTTTTGAAAATTTGACTCAGTTCTCTATATATTTTAGAAATGAGTCCTTTGTCAGAAAGACTAGCTGCAAAAATTGTTTACCAATTTACTAGATTTCTTTTGATCTTGGTTACAGTGGTTTTGTCTGTACAAAAGTTTTTAATTTAATGTAGTCAAAATTATCTAGTTTGTTTTGAATGATGTTCTCTATCTCTTCCTTGGCCATAAACTGTTTCCCTTTCCATAGATCTGACAGGTAAACTACTCCTTGATCTTCTAGTTTGCTTATACTATTTTTTTTATGTCTAAATCCTGTATTCATTTGGATCTTATCTTGGTATAGGGTGTGAGGTGTTGGTCTAATCTAAGTTTCTTCCATACTAACTTCCAATATTCCCAACAGTTTTTATCCCAATAGCTGGACTCTTTGGGTTTAATCAAACAGCAGATTACTATAATCATTTCCTGCTATTGCACCTAGTCTATTCCACTGATCCATGACTCTATTTCTTATCTAATACCAGACAGTTTTGAGGACCAATACTTTATAATATAATTTTAGATCTGGTAAGGCTAAGCCACCTTTTGCACTTTTTTCTTTGAATCCTTGGAAATTCTTGACTTATTATTTCTCTATATAAATTTACTTACAACTATTTCTAACTCATTAAAGTAATTTTTTGGAATTTTGATTGGTAGGGTGCTAAACAAGTAGTTTAGTTTTTGTAGAATTGTCATTTTTATTATATTAGCTCGACCTATCCATGAACAGTTGATGTTTGCCCAGGTATTTAAATCTGATCTTATTTGCGTGAGAAGAGTTTTGTAATTGTTTTCAAAAAGTTTTTGAGTCTGCCTTGGCAGGTAGTCTCCCAGGTATTTTATTTTGTCTGAGGTTGCTTTGAATGGGATTTCACTTTCTAGCTCTTTCTGCTATATCTTGCTAGTCATATATAGAAATGTTGAGGATTTATGAGGGTGTATTTTATATCCTGCTACTTTGCTAAAGTTGATAATCATTTCTAGTAGTTTTTTAGATGACTTTTTGGGATTCTCTAGGTATATCATCATGTCATCTACAAAGAGTGAGAGTTTTGTCTTCTCCTTCCCTGTTCTAATTCCTTCAATTTCTTTTTCTTCTCTTATTGCTGAAGCTAACATTTCTAATATGATATTGAATAGTAGTGGTGATAATGGACATCCTTGTTTTCACCCCTGATTTTATTGGGAATGCCTCTAGCCTATCCCCATTGCATATAATGCTTGTTGATGGTTTCAGATAGATACTGCTTATTATTCTAAGGAACAAACCATTTATTCCTACACTCTCTAGTGTTTTTAGTAGGAATGGGTGCTGTATTTTATCAAAAAACTTTTTCAGCATCTATTGATATGATCATATGATTTCTGATAGGTATATTATTGATATAATTAATTATACTAACAGTTTTCCTAATATTGAACCAACTCTGCATTCTTGGGATAAGGCCTACTTGATCATAATGTATTATCCTAGTGATAACTTGTTTTAATCCTATCCTAATCATTTAGCTAAAATTTTATTTAAGATTTTTTGCATCTATATTCATCAAGGAGATAGGTCTATAATTTTCTTTCTCTGTTTTAACTCTTCCTGGTTTAGATATCAACACCATATTGGTGTCATAGAAAGAGTTAGGCAGAGTTCCATCTTTCCCTATTTTTCTGAAGAGTTTATATAGAATTGGAACCAATCGTTCCTTAAATGTTCAGTAGAATTCACTTATGAATCCATCAGACCCTGGAGTTTTTTTCTTAGAGAGTTCAATGATAGCTTGTTGAATTTCTTTTTCTGAGAAAGGGTTGTTTAGGTATTCAATCTCCTCTTCATTTAACCTGGGCAATTTATATTTTTGTAAATATTCATCCATTTCACTTAGATTATCAAATTTATTGGCATAGAGTTGGGCAAAATAATTTCGAGTTATCACTTTAATTTCCTCCTCATTGATGGTGAGTTCACTTTTTTTCATTTCAGATACTAGCAATTTGGTTTTCTTCTTTCTTTTTTTTAATCAAGTTGACTAGAGGTCTATCAATTTTATTTTTGTTTCATAAAACCAACTCTTGGTTTAATTTATTAGTTCAATGGTTTTCTTGCTTTTGATTTTATTAATTTCTCCTTTAATTTTTAGAATCTTTAATTTGGTATTTAATTGGGGGTTTTAATTTGTTCTTTCTCTAATTTTTTTTAGTTGCATATTTAGTTCACTGATTTCTTCTTTCTCTAATTTATTCATGTAAGCATTTAAAGATATAATATATCCCCTGACAGCTACCTTGAGTATATCCCATAGGTTTTGGTATGTTGTATATTATTGTCATTATCTAGGATGAAATAATTAATTCTTTCTATAATTTGTTGCTTGATCCACTCATTGTTTAAAATGAGGTTATTTAGTTTCCAATTAGTTCTATTAGTTCTGGGTCTATATCTCCCTGGCCCAGTATTGCATATTATTTTTATTGCATTGTGATATGAGAAAAATGTATTCACTATTTCTGCCTTTCTGCAATTGATCGTCAGGTTTTTATATCCTAGTACATGGTCAATTTTTGTGTAATTGGCTGCTCAATTCTTTATGAAATCACATTTAAATTCTTTAGCCTGGCATTTAAGATCCTCCACAATCTGTCAATAATCTGCCTGTATCACACAGCTATATGTGTCATAGGTAGGATTTGAATTTAGCTTCTAGTGGCTTCAAGGCCACTAGATTCCACACATTGCTTCCCACATACTTATACAAAATTGGATTACAATATCAGAGTCTTAGAAATGGAAGTTACTTCAGTGGCCATCTATAAGCAGTCCTTTACTTATAGATGAGGAAACTGAGGACCACAGAAGTTTAGTGATTGTCTGAGGTCACACAGGCAGTAATTAGTATAGTGATAATTTCAGTCAATCAACAAACATTTATTAAGGGCTTACAATGTGCCAGATCCTATATTATACATTAAAGATATAAAAAGAGGTGAAAGGCAGTCCCTGCCCTCAAAGAACTCATAATCTAATGGGACTGTCAATTCAGTTCTCAGCCTCAATAAATATAATGTATTTTAGGGGTGTGTAAGTGTGGCTAGCATCTGAAAAATTCCAAAAGCCTCTTAAAGGTGGTTTTGCCTTAACCACCTACTATGTGCAGGCAATGCTTATATAAGACACGTGGTCTTCTGCCCTACAGAATCATATGGAAATGAGATAAATACAGATAACTTACTATATGACAAGTATATCAGAAAAGTACAAAGCAGGGTTTTATGACTTTCAAAGGGGAAAGGTTATTATTGATGGGAAATGAAGGATGGCTTAGGAAGACATTAAGTAATGTGACCTGAGCCTACTGACTTTGGCAGATAATTGCATATGATGAGAAAAAACTGGGAGATAGTATTTACCTATATACAAATTGTGAAATTCAAACTAAGTCTCTAGGCAACTCATTCAACTGCATATTCTTTACACACTTGTGTTGTAAATTCCATAAGAAATGCTTTGTATCTTCTATTATTCCCTGAATTTAATCTGCAATAACTGAGCATAAAGTCACTTCCTCAATGCTCTTATCTCTAGTGGATGAGTAATAAAGAATGCTCTTGGCTCTATAAGAATCTACATGTTGGGAGTGGCTAGGTGGCACAGTGGATAGAGCACTGGCCTTGGATTCAGGAGTACCTGAGTTCAAATGTGGCCTTAGACACTTAATAATTACCTAGCTGTGTGGCCTTGGGCAAGCCACTTAACTCCATTGCCTTGCAAAAAATAAAAATAAAAAAAACTAAAAAAAAAGAATCTCCATATTGTACAGTACCTTAGAGGAGGTTTAATCCCACTTTCTACTTCATACAGGAAATTCCTCTGTAGCTTTTCTGACATATGAGCATCTAGTCTCTGCTTGGCATTCTAGTGACAGGAGTTCATTACCTCTCTCACAAGGCAGCTCATTGCTTTGTTGAACAACCAATTGCAAGAAAGTCAAATAGTTGGAATCACCTAATGTGCTGTCTCTTTATTTTATTTATCTGGGATAGAAAGCAATTTCAAGATCATATTGGACGTTTCTGTAGGGCTGACTTTAATTTAACTGAATATATCCTATGTGTAAAGAATTGTGTATTTAAAAGGGTGTAATTAAAATAATCTAAAGAACAGTGTTCCCTCCTCATTTTGTTCTCAAGGAAAACAACGTCTAGCATACATCCCATACTGCCCAGACTGTGATAGTTGAAATACAGTACAGAAAAGCAAAATGAAAACCATAAACCCAAAAGAAGTGTTACTGAATGTCTCCTATGTTATCCACAACTAGTAACCAAGATAATGAATATAAAAGCCTCCATTAGTAATGGTGGATGAGACACAGATTCTGCTTCATGAGGGGAAACAGACACTGAGACACCATGAGGTAGTCCTCTTCTGCTTCTCTTCCTCCTCATTCTATTTTGTAATCCAACTCTGACCCCTAGGATTCTGACTGCTCATTGATGAGCACTGTCCTTCTCTGACCCAGATCTAGGTCTTCCTTGCCACTTCCCAGCTCTTTCTATGCCATTCTTATCCCCTCCCTCCTTTTTTAACTCTAACTCAGAATAGTAATCAACTCCACACCACTATTTCTAGAAAAGACATGTCCAAAGATGACATAAACAAGAAAAATGACCATTATTGGAAAGATTACAGGAAAGCATACTCGTGTACCATTAGTGTTATTATAAATCAGTTTGGCCATTCTGGAAAGCAATCAGGGACCAGACTCAGAAATTCATTGAATTGTGCATGGCTGGCAATACCACGTCTAGGTTCATATGTTCAAAAATAATATTCAGGATGGCACAGAACTGGAAATATAGGGGTAACATATCAGCTGGGGAATGGCTGAATAAATTCTGATTCATGATTACAATGAAATATTATTGTGTCATAAGAAATCATCAAATAAACAGTTTCAGTAAAAACTTGGAAAGATCTCTGTGAACTGATGTAAAGTGAGCCAGAACCTAGAAAATATTTTTACTTCATTATTTAATAAAGTAAGCAGTATTAAATCTCCATCACGAAAATGTCAGGGAGTTTAATAATAACAGCTAGCTCACACACACACACACACACACACACACACACACACACACACACACATATATATATATATATATATATATGGCTTTAAGAATTTCTTTTTTAATTGATATTTTATTTTATTTTTCCAAGTATATGTTATGAAAGTTTTTCAACATTCATCTAATGCATATGCATATTTATGTTACATAATTTCCTTCCATCCTCCCATCCCATTCCCCTTCTTTCATCAGTGAACAGTCTGGTAAAATTGTACATATACATTTGTGTTTAACATGATTACAAATTTTCATTTTCTGTATGAGGAATTAGAACTAAAGGAAAAGAAAGAAAACATGAGATAGGAAGGAAAAGCAAGAGAATTTTTTTTTAAATAAAAGCAGTTTTCATTCAGATTCTATAGTTTTTTGTTTGTTTTTTTCTGCCACTGAATGTGGATAGCATTGTCCACAATAGATCTTCCAGGGTTGTTCTAGCTCTCTGAACTGCTGAGATGAGTTGTATACTTCAAGGTTGATTAATTCTCAGTGTTGTTGTTAGTGTGTGCAATGTTCTTTCACTTCTGCTCCCTTTGCTCAGCATCAGTTCCTGAAATTTCAGTGCTTCTCAGGAGTTTGGCCATTCATATTTTCTTACAGAACAATGTACTCCATAGCATTCATAACTTGTTCAACTACTGCCCAATTGATGGGCATCCTCTCAATTTCCAATTCTTTGCTACTACACAAAGGGTTGCCATGAATACTTTGGAAATGTGGGACTTTCCTCATTTTTTTATGATTTCTTCTGGATATAGGTCTAGTGTTGCTGCTGGGTCAAAGGGTATGATAAGTTTTATTGCTCTTTGGGCATAATTCCATATTGCTCTCCAGAATGGTTGTATTAGTTCTACCAACAGTGCTTTAATGTCCCAAGTCTCCCACAACCTCTCCAACATTGATAGGTGGAAGGTGGTACTTCATAGTTATTTTAATTTGCATTGATTCTTTTCAGTAATGATTTGAAGCAGTTTTTCATATAATTATAAATAGCTTTAATTTCTTTGTTTGAAAACTGCCTGTTCATATCTTTTGACTATTTACCAATTGGGGAATGACTTGTAACCTTAAAATTTTGATTCAGTTCTTTATATATTTTAACCTTTATCAGGACCCCAGCTATGAATATTATTTCCCAGCTTTCTCTTTTCCTTCTAATCTTGGCAGCATAACTTTCTCCCTTTTCCATAGATCTGACAGAGTATTTCTTGATCTATTAATTCATCTATGGTGTTGCTTTTTATATCTAAGTCTTGTACTCATTTTAATCTTATTTTGGTATAGGGTGTGAGATGTTGAATCTGTGCCTAGTTTTTGCCATACTATTTTCCAGTTTTCTCAACAATTTTTGACAAATAGTGAATTCTTATCCCAGAAACTAATGATTTGGGTTGTCAAAAAGTAGATTACTATAGTCATTCACTCTTTCCTTTGAACCTATCCTAATTCATTGGTCCATTACTCTTTTTCTTAACTGGTACCAGGTAGATTTGATGACTACTGCTTTATAATATAGTTTTAGATCAGGTAGAGCAAGGCCACCATCTTTTACATTTTTTCAAGAGTTCCCTTGATATTTTTGACCTTTTGTTAATTCAGATGAATTTTGTTACTATTTTTTCTAGCTCTGTAAAATGTTTAGTAGTTTGATTGGTATGGCACTGAATAAGTAATTTAATTTGGGTAGAATTGTCATTTTTATTATATTAACTTGACCTAACCATAAGCAATTAACTTTTTTTTCAGTTGTTTAGATTTGACTTTATTTGTGTGAAAAGTGCTTTATAATTGTGTTTATAGTTTATGTAGAATTGGAATTAATTGTTCCTTAAATATTTGGTAGAATTCACTTGTAAATCCATCTGGACCTGGAAACTTTTTTTTAAGGAGCTTGTTGATGGTTTCTTCATTTCTTTTTCTTAAATGGAGTTATTGAAATATTTTATTTCCTTTTTCTGTTAATCTGGGCAATAAGTAATTTGGCATACAATTGGGCAAAATAGCTATCTCTTTAATTTCCTCCTTGGTGGTGAGTTCACCCTTTTCATTTTTGATACTAGTAATCTGGTTTTCTTCTTTATTTTTTTTAAATCAGATTAACCCAAGGTTTATGTACTTTATTGGTTTTTTCATAAAACCAACTCAATTTTATTTATTAGGTCAATAACTTTATTGCTTCCAATTTTATTAATCTCTTCTTTGATTTTCAGAATTTCTAATTTGGCATTTAATTGGAGATCCTTAATTTGTTCTTTTTCTAACTTTTTTAGTTGCATACCCAGAACTTGGAGAAATTTATACAATAATAGCATTGTAAATTTAAAAATCTTTGAAAGAAAAAAAAAACAAAAAAGAAGGAAAAGGGATCAGTTGTCTTAAATAATCATTCCTACCTGCCTGTCATTTCCCTGATGGATCTGGAGCAGGGAAGAATGGAGTTCAAAACCAGCCTCAGATGTTTAGTAGCTATGGGACCCAGGAAGAGTCATCTCCATTTCCTCATCTGTAAAATGGAGATAATGGCACGAGGATCAAATAAAATAATAATTATAAAATTCTTAGTGACAATATTTGATATTAGCTATTATTTATATAATTAGTGCTTAACAAAGTATCTGGCAGTTTGTAAGTGACCATTTGTTCAGTTGGGTTGTCTCCCACCTCTTATTCCCTAAGATGATGGTTTCCTATTTTAACTCATCATTCTTGATAAACAAGATGTCTGGTTTTCATTTTTTTCCTCATACTTGTACTGTGAAATTAGTTTACTGGGATTGAAAGGGATACCCTCTTGGTGAGCCAGTTGTGGGGAGGGGAGGAGGAAGATGGGGCACTTCTCCGCAGTCCCATTGCTTCTTGAGCTCTTTGGTACCTCTAGTATGACCCCTAATCTCAGGTGACATGCTGTGAAGCAGGCCCTGTAGGAACTAATCTATATTCATTAAGAAACCAGATTATAGGCCAGAGCTAAACCCAGACCCCTCTTGCCACTTCTGGGTGAGAAAAGAATTTGGACTCCCATCAGCTATGATCTACACCTACCCTCCATGACAAAAGAACAGGAGGAGCCAGAGCTGGCTGTCAAATCACTCCCCTTAAAATGAATGGAACCCTCTAATCCCATCCAAACACTCACTATCCTGTCACTGACTGCTCTATCACCTTTCCATCACCTAGTCCCACCCCTGTCTTCTTCCTTATTGGGTACAAAGCAATGGCTACTTAGTTCCCTCACTTTGGGGCAAATTATCCTGGCCTCAGTAGTTTGCCCCAGTATAGTTATGGTTCTGGAAATATCACTTCCCAGAATTGAAATGGGAGTCTTATAAGTATATTAATTAATTTACAGCAAATGTTTATTGGACATTTGCCAGCACAGGCTAAATACTGTGCAAAGTATGCTAGATATGAAGTCAAAGGAATTGAGTTCTCATGCCATATATCAGAAATTTATTATGTGACTTTGGCTGAACTTCTCTGGGCCACAGTCTTCTCACTGTTAAATAAGGTGATAGTGTTATTGTTTAGTCATGTCCAATTTTTCATGGATCTATTTGAGTTTTTTTTTGGCAAAGATACTAGAGTGGTTTGCCATTTCCTTCTTCAGCTCATTTTATAGATAAGGAAACTGAGGTAAACAAGGTTAAACAATTTGTTCAGGGTCACACAACTAGTAAGTGTCTGAAGCTAGATTTGAACTCAGGTTTTCTTGACTCCAGGTCCCATGCTCTTTCCACTGTGCCACCTAGCTCCTAAATTAAGGATTAGGTAGAATAAGATTCCCTTGTTGTTGCTTTCAGTCATGTCCAATTCTTTGTAACCCCTCTTGGGGTTTTCTTGGCAAAGATACCTGGTGTGTCAATTTCTTCTCTAGTTCATTTTTCAGATGAGGAAACTGAGGCATAGTGACTTGCCCAGATCACAAGCTGCTAAGTATCTAAGGCTGGATTTAAATGCAGGATGTTGAGTCTTCCTTGACTCCAGGCCCTGAACTTTATCTACTTCCCCCTAAGTTTCCTTCCACAGGCTTAAAATTTCTGATGACTGCAATGTTACTATAATCATGAAAACTGAAACTGTTTTCAATGTTCTTGGGGGCTAAAAGGTTTATATACATAAAGAGTATTGAGATGACTTCATAGGATGAGAATGCCAAATGTGTGCTAAATAGTAAATAATATATGAATTTAGAAGAATGAGAAAAAAAAAGCACTATGTCCCAGGTACTGTGTTAAGTATTGGGGAATACAAATATAAAGAAGCAAGACACTTCCTGCCCTCAAGGAGCTTACATTCTAATAAAAAGAGACAATACAATTAGGGGAAGAGTGATCAAGGAGGAATAAATTGGACAGGGTTGTCAGAGGGAATGGTGATTATAGTTCTAGAGAAATTCAAAGAGACATGCTTTCCAGGAATGGTAGCACTGAATGGCTTGGGTTCAAGTTGAAAAGTAGGGAGTGAAAAAAAGGATCACCAGTTTAGAGCTAGAAAAGACCTTAAAGGCTTTTGATTCATTTTATGAATAAGGAAACTGAGGCAGCCAGATATGTGTTTAAGCATCAGACCCCATCTCTTCTTGATTCCAACTTAATTCCTTCATAGGGCACAGCATAGCATGAACAAGACTGAGAAACATGGTAAGTGTCTTGGAGAGAGAAATAGTGACTCATTAGACACTGCTAGAAGTAAAAGCATAAACAAAAGTGTTTTGCAGGAGGGCATGGTGATTTTAAGGGACAGTGAAAAGACCACCTCTTTATTTCTTAAGTTGTGTCATTCATCAGCCCTTTGTTGCTGGTGCACCCCTCCAATGATGTGCATGATCACCCATCTAAGCCTTCTCATTGTGTGCTGTTTTTATCCACATCCTTTTGCAGTTCACCAAAGATCCATCCAGTGTTTGAGAAGTCTTTCTCAGAGCTTGACAGGGAAGAGCTCCAATGAGTATATATGGGTCAATAAATTGCACGTTTAAGACTTCTACTGTAAATCTAATTTGTTTATGATGACCATTGTTCTCTTGGTGTAAGACTGTTCCCAAGCCTTCTAGACTTTAGAGTTACATAAGCCAGAATATCTAGGTTTGTGAGGCAACTGACCCAAGTCCTTAAAATCCTATTCACATGGTTGTAGGAGGGGTCAGGTCATATTACCTAATCTTACTCACCTGCTTTAATATTTCATGGGTATGAGAATACCATTAATCAACTAGGTGACATAGTGGATACAGCCTTTGCCCTGGAGACAGGAAGACCTGAGTTCAAATTCAGCATTAGACATCAATTAGTGGTATGACTCTAGGCAATTCACCTATCCTCTGTTGGTCAGAGTTTCCTTAACTGTAAAATTAGATCAATTATAGCACCCACCTCCTCCCCCAGGGTGGTTGGGAGATTAAGATAACATTTATAAAGCATCTGAAAAACCTTAAAAGTTCTCCATTAATGCTAACCAGTTTTATGGTCTATTTATCTCTCATTCTTGGAACAGACATTGTTTTGGTTGGAAGTATCAAAGACTAAAGAAATGGACAGAAGATTCCCTTTCCTCTCCATCTTTCCTCTTAGTAAGCAATCAGATAATAGATTCTCTGTATTTTGTTCCTCTAGAAAAGTCTTGAGAAGGCAACTAAACAGGCAGATGTACAGAGCCAAGATCTATTTGAGTATTTACAGACAAGTCTTCACCTTTGGGAGGACCATCGGAGCCAGCTGACCCAGGAAGGAATAAATCTTGAGAAAAAAATGGAGAACTACCGCTATCAACATGCTTACAATACTGAGGTAAAAGAAAAATATCTTTCATATATAAAGCATATTGTTATTTACTAAACTTGCCTCAAAACAACCCCATCATTTTGACGGATTCATGGTCTCACTAGTGAATTCAAATCACAACCCATCCATGATTTTATCTTCTGCCTTTCTGCACTCTCTCTTTCCATAGATCTCCCACAGAAGATTTAACCAACATGCTGCAGACTCTCCTCTTTTCCTCTTAAGATTTCGGGGGTAGCAACACAGCATTAGGGCTATCCATCTGTTATCTCTGCATAAACAAAACACCTTCTTTTCTAGTTCTGCATATATTTTATCATACTTTCACTCCCTTTCCTGACACTTTTATCACCTTGGAAGTAGCAAGAGACATAAAGACCTGGGAAACATTTTTGAGACAGGCCTGAAACAGGTCAGTCCAGTGCTCAGGTTTGGGATTGGAATCAAATGAAATGCTTGAAGATTATCTAATATTTAATGAAAGGATATTAACTTAACAATATCATAGAAAGAATATTCAGCAAAGAAACAGTATCAATTCAGTTGAATCCAGTTCTTCTGCCTTGGTATTTGCTGTGATGATACTCTGAAAAAAACAATGTGTGAAACCTGGGCAGTTTTTATGATTAGATAACTAGGAAGCTAGGTCAAAAGTTTGAGCCTTAATCTCCTGAACCAACTAGTTTATGAGAACAATTTTTGCAAAAAAAAAAAAAAAAGTAATTTAGTTTATTTAGCAGGGACCTTGATATAGGTATCTTTCCTACTACCTCAATCTCTTTCTGTCTCAGAGAATTAGTAATCACATTCATTCATTGCTTCTGGAATGGGTGTGCAAATGATCTACCTTATTATTCCATTCATCATCTTTTTGAAAATTTCCCAGAGCAAAACTGCCTTCCTTGGTCACCATTTATTATGTGCGTTGTCTTCCTAATTAGATATTGTACTGGTTGAAAGTAGTCTCACTTTTGCATTTGTATCCCCAAAGCATAGACTAGTTCTTGACACATTAAGTACTCAATAAATACTTTTAATTCATTCATTTAAAATTTATATTTTAAAAGACAATCAGGGTTAAGTAACTTGCCCGGGTCACACAGTTAGTAAGTGTCAAACTAAAATTTTTTTCCCTTAGTATATACTGGGAAAAGGAAAAAAATAATAAAAAAAATTAAACTCCCTCTAGTGTCAGATGCCCAGGACCACAAAAGCAACTTTAATCTCTCAATGAATCCAAACCTGTGTAAATAGCAGTCCAACTTTGCCTTTTTCATCTTGTATAAGTTTTGTTCCCTCCTTGCCACTCATTCTCCAGAAGGGCTTTTTCCAGTGGAGCTGAAGATCCTCCATCAGTTTTCCTCACCCCTGCTACATATCTAGTCTACCCCTTCTCAGGTCAACTATGTCTTTGATGTCTTTAGGAGCACTTTTCATGCCCAAATTATTGTTAACACATGACACTTGATTTAAACCTAGTATTCAATTCAATCCAATTCAGTTTAACATAATTCAATAAGAACAAAGAATCTATAAAGCTGAACAATGGATTGGATGATGAAGGAAAAGGACAAGTGACTCAGATTTTGAATCTGGGTGGCAGATTAAAAGAATAATATTTCTTTCAACAGTTCCAGAATCTTAACCAGAATTCAGGATTCTATGAGACTGCTTTATACCATTTTAATGAATTTCAAAATGAAAATATTTCAACATACACCAAGCACTTTGCTTAAGGCCCTGTGAGCAATGACAAAAAAGTTATAGATTTCAAAACTGACCTCAAGAAATTTATGTTCTTATTTGGGGAGAAAAGAAATAACAAGGGAAATAAACAACACAAGGCCACAGAATGAGTGATACCAGCAGTTGGCGCTACAATAGTTCAGAGTAGAGTTGAAAATAAAAGGGAACAAGCATTTATTAGACACCTCCTATATACTGGGCACTTTAAAACATTGCCTTATTTGATCCTCATGACAACCCAATGAGGGTAGGTACTATTATTATCTCCATTTTACAGTTGAGGAAACTGAGGCAGACAGAAATTTGGTGACTTGCACAGGGTCACACACCACTAAAGGTCTCAGGCCAGGTATCCAATTCATATTTTCCCAACTTCAGGTCCAGTACCCTATCCTCCAATGCTACCTCATGGCCATTGTTATGTTCTGAACATAGGAGAAATAAATGTGAAGCTCAGCATAAAGTCGGCTCTACTTAAAGTCAAAATGACTCTACTACCTTGGGCAAATTCTTTAATCTCTCTGGACCTCTAATTTTCTTACTAGTAAAATGATGGAGTGGGATCAGATGACCTCTATGCTCTAGATCTATGATCCTCTGAACCTGTTCCCTGACCTGTCCCTTCTTCCCCTACCTAGAAAGGAAAAAAGTAGCTAGGAAAACAGATTATGAATATCAGTTTGTTTGATTAACATAAAACCAGGTGAAGGGAAATTGGATGGGTTGCTGTGACAGTCTTATTAAGCCTAATGAAACACTTTTTTTATATACAGAGAAACCTATTAAGTTAATCATATTTATTCTCTTATTTTATCCTCACACTAATCCTGTAAGGTTGGGAGGACATGGTTATTAAGTCTGAGGAAGAACTGAGGCTGTTGAACCTGGAAAATAGAAGATCTAAGAGAGGTGATAAATGATAGTTGTCTTTAAGATATAAAGAGCTGTCACATAGTGGAAAGATTAGATTTGGTCCCCTTGACTCCAGAGAGTAGAGAGAGCTAGAAACAGTTGTTAGAAGTGGCTTCTAAGTAGCTTCCTTATATTGTTTCATAGACATAGAGCTAGGAGAGCCCAGAGATCCATCTACTCCAACCCCCTCAATTATATATATAGGCAAGACCCAAAAGATTAAATTACTTTCCCACACTCTCATAAGTAGCAAGCAGGGACAAGATTGGAACCCAGGTTCTCAAATTCCAGTGCTACTTTTCACTAGTTTATACTCATTTTCTTCAAAAGTCATCTTAGAGGGGGCTGCTAGGTGGCGCAGTGGATAGAGCACGGGCCCTGGAGTCAGGAGTACCTGAGTCCAAATCCGACCTCAGACACTTAATAATTACCTAGCTGTGTGGCCTTGGGCAAGCCATTTAACCTCATTGCCTTGCAAAAACCTAAAAAAAAATTTTTTTTACTTTTTTAAAAAGTCTTCTTAGAGGCAGATGGGCTGCCTGGGGAAAGAATGTGTTCCTCCTCATTGGAAATCTTTAAGTAAAGGGTCGCTGACCACTTGTTGGAACCATTGAAGAGAAAATTCTACATCATGTATAGATGGGACTAGATAGATTGATGGACTAGATATATCCATCATTTTACAGATGAGACATTTGAGTATCAAGAGAAATGAAGTGATATTCCTAAAGTTGTATTACTAGTAGTAACTGGGAAAGTTATGGAATAATAGCCAGGTCTCAAATCCAACTCTTCTGAATCTCACTCCAGTAAAATCTTAACAATATCATATTAATACAGACAGAAAAAACCTCAGGGATCAGCTAATACAACACCCTCATTACGTCCCAGAGAGTTTATTTGACTTTCTGAAAGTCATTTGAGGTTATTTAGCAACAGAGACAAGAGTAGAATTCAGAATTCTGTTTCTAAGAATTTTAGTTGTGAATATTAAAGTAAGCTTATTTAGGGCCCTTCCTCTAGGTAGTGCTTTTATAGAAATACAGTGATAAATTCTACCTCTCTGGCCATATTGGTCCAGCACAACACCAAAGAACACTGTGTGGGGATACAGATGGTCTGGGTTTGAGTCCCAGCTCTGACACTCATTGGTGTGGGCCATTTGAATAAAGTGGAAAAGTCTTCTGCTATCTCCCAAACTTCAGCTTTCCCATCTCTACAACAGAGAGCTAGCACCTTTATTGTTTTACTTTTGAAGGTTACAGTTTTCATAATAATATGAGGAACATGAAGAAATCCTGGAATATTCATGCAAACTGATAGAAACTGAGATAGGGAGAGCAGAACAATTAGCCATGATCTTGCAAAAAATAATAGCAAAACTTCAAAAGATCTCAAATGTAAAAGACAACAGAAGCAGATAGAGTAAATAAGTTACGATTAACTTACTAAGAATTTATTTTAAAAATAATTTTATATATATATTTCTATGTATTTTCAAAAAGTTTACATAAAAACTTTTTTTTAAATCTAGGATTTCTTCAATTTGGGCAAATTGTATGCATCTTTAGTGTAAGGCTTTTCCTAATCTCTTCTCTGGAATTGCCTTGTTTGTTTTTGGCAGTGGTTGGAGTCTGGACCTAGAATTAGGGTGACCTTAATTCAAATCCAACCTATGAGACTTTGGACAAGTCACTTATCCTCAGCCAGCTTCAGTTTCCCTCAATTGTAAAAAGGGGATAATCATAACACCTGCCTCCAGATTGGTTCTGAGATTCAAATGAAATAATAAATATCTATAAAGCACTAAGCAGAGTGCCTGACTCATCGTAGCAATTACATAAATGCCATGATCCTTGTTTTTGCTATATTTTTGTGTGTTTGAGGCCCTGAGATATGGATAGAGATCCAGCTTTCCCATCAGAAAGAGCATGGTTCAAGGCTGGCTCAAGTCTGAGACATCCTGGCTAAGTGAACTTGGGCAAATCCCAGAACTTTTTAGGTTTTTCACTCATCTTTTTGAGGAAATGCAGATGAAGGGCTGGACTGGTCCTGAGCATTTTTTTACTAGGAGTTCTCTATGGAAGCAAGCAGATGGCACCAGCGAGCAAGGCAAGCTGAACACCAGTTATTTGGAGACTCAGTGGAGAGAGGAAACTCCCTCTGGAGGCCCAGCTTTCTGGCAAATCTCTTGTCTCAGAGGAGTGAGTTTTCTTTAGGACCCAGCCTACCAAGAAGGGGAGCAGCAAGTTCATTATATTTTATTGTTATTTATTATTATTATTATTATTATATGATATGTTATTAATATAATCTATTGTATATCAATGGCATAATACAATATTCATAATATTTATTAAATTATTTATTATTATTAATTATTAATTTATGTAGGTTTTGAAGCTCAAATGTAAAGATGTATAAAGCCCTGAGCACAGAGCCTGGCAAGCTTTCCTATGCAGGTCTCTGGCTTAGCCTGCCATTCTCCACCAGCTTGCAAATTATACCTAGGAGTATCTGAATTCCAAATTCATACACCAGGCTTAAGCTATACAATACTACTCTTCTACTCTGTCCCAAGAGCTTCAAGTTTCCCAGATCTTTTGGTTCTCTAGAACTAGAAAATATCTCTTCCTTATCCTTATGTAAGCCAATAAGGTTTTTTAGGAAGTAAATTAGATTATTAAAGAGCGGCAGATTCAGAACAGACAAGCTAGCATACCTGGCCAACTGAAAAAAAAGAGAAGCAACTTAACTAGGATGTAAAAGATTTCCTTGGAACCTTCCCTCCCCCTTGAGCTGCCATTACTCCAGAGCTGCAGGTCTCTGGTGGTACCAGTACTGCTCCCAGTGTATGGCCAAGCAGGGTCCAAATCTTGTGAAAAAGCTTCCTAACTTATATTTGAACAGCTGTCACCCTTAAATACCCTTTAGTTTGCCTAACTATTGCTTATTTTCCTGCTTTGGCTCAAGATCTGTTCCCAATAATTATGATGATAATAGTAATGATTAGTATTTATATAACTCTTTAAGGTTTGTATAGTGTTATTAATCACTCAGTTAATATTTATCAAGCTCCTCTATGTGACAGGCATTATGGAAAATATGGGAGATACAATAAGAAGCAAAAGACCATCCCTGCCCTTGAGGAGCTTATGATCTAATAGGAAAGAGAACAGACAAATAAATATATACAAAGCAAGCAATATACAGAAACATAGGAAATAATGAGCAGAGGGGAAGATAGACATAAAGGAGGTGGGAGAAGGTTTCCTGTAGAAGGTGAGGTTTTAGTTGAAACTTAAAGGAAGCCAAGAAGGTCAAGAGCAGAGGAAAGAGACTATGCCAGTCTTGGGGGACAGCCAGAGAACATGCCTAGAGGTAAGAGAGATAGAGTGTCTTATTGTTGGGACAAGCCAGGAGATGTGGAGTCCCTGGAAGAGTATTTGTCAGGGAATAAAGTGTAAGAAGACTGCAAAGATAGGAGGAGGCTAGGCTATCAAGGGCTTGGAATGCCAAAGCAACCCTGGGACATAAGGGGTTATTACTATCTCCATTTTACAGATAAGGAAATGGAAGCTTGGAAAGGTAAAATGATTTATTCAGAGTAACACAGCTGTTGGGCATTCAAACTCAGGGTTTGAGTTTATCTTATAATTTATCATATAAAATTATAAACCTAACTCATAACTTTACATATGAATAGTTTAAATAATCCATTAAAACAAGAGGAGTTACAAATTGAATAAGAAAACAAAGCCCCTAAATCTGTTGCTTATCATGTCATGTAATTTTTATTTTGAAAGCTGGTTGTTAACCATAGCAATAAGATTGGAAGCCTTGTAACATAGATTTAATTTTTCCTTAAAATGACAATGAAACTATTCTCAAAACTTATTTGGCTCAGGTTCAAATACAGCTTTTAATGATGTTACTTCTTTGGAGGAGTTGAGTCTCCTAATCATAAATACCCAACCCAGAGTGCTCGTTAGGGTTCTACTGTTGTGTTAAGTCAATATATCTTTCTGAACAAGTTTGCTTTGGTGGAAAATGAGGAGATGAAGGAAGCAGCTGAACCAACCCAGTATCTTAGTTGAGTATCTTTTCCATGATAAAGTTTAGGAAACTTTTGTTAAAAGTTAAATGGTTTAGGCATGTGTCATTTCATTCCCATCCTGATCCTGAACTACTAGACTAACTTGAGTTGAACTGGCCAAGAACAGCGATGGAGTCAAGAATTGGGACTCAAGTCTCCTGCCTACCAGTCCGACGGTACCCCATCCCCTGAGTCTAGTGTGCTCCCAAAGCTGTTTCAAAGTCAGTCTTATCAGCTATTATATGGCACCCCCTCTCTTATGTGAGCCCCAGAGCACACTACTGAGAGGAGAGATAGAATCGAGATAAGATCAATCATAGCATCATTCATCTTGAGCTGGAAGGGGTCAACCAGAAGTCAGCTAATCTAATCTCCCTCTTTGGATAGGTCCAATCCAAGAGGCTTGGGCTGGATAAGAGACTTGCCTGAAGTCACTTGGGTGATGAGTAGTTTGTTTGGGGTTTGAACTCAGGTTCTGCAACCACAGCCCTCCACAAAGCTCCAAATTCTGCACTCTTTCCTTTGTACCATTGAGGTACAAGGCCCCCTCCCCCACTCCAATAAAGATAGGATCCCTGTCATCAGGATAACTTTGTAGTCTAATAAGGAGAGAAGAGAGGAACAAAATACATCAGATCCAAGACAGCTTGCAGCTCTCCTGTCATAGAGTTGCCAGTGTCCTCTGGCCATACTGTTTTTCCTAGCTGAGCATGTCCTCTCTGACAGGTATGTCTCCTCTGGACATTGACTTGTCTTTGCAGGATGTCTCTGCTGAACCTGGTGGTCATCAAATTTTTCTCTGCAGGAATTAGAAAGCCTCTCCCCAGTAAGGGCAAATTGATAACATAGTCATAGCTAAGGCTGTGAGCAGCCACAGTTGAACAAACACAATACTAAGACTAGGTCTATTCATAGGACTGCCTACATCTGGAGATGACCCACTGCCCAAATCAATTATCTAAATTATATTTAGAAATTTGCTATACTTAATATTTAACCCTTTATGGAGATCTTGTGACCACAAAATTCAATTCATGGGGCTTTCCACAATGAATAGCAAGGGTGTGCTGGCCAGTTCAAACTATCCCATAAACCTGTTGTACTTCCTTCCTGAAACTGGCAAAACTACAAATCAGGACTTGATTCATTGATTACCTAGATTAATGAGAAGAAAATGTTGGTTTAAAAGTGTGGAAAATGAGTAGACAATCCTGAGCTCTAGTATGCTGAGCAGGCAAATGCCTGTTCACATGCCTCAGGAGCCCTCACATGCCTCAGCTTAGCCAGGGGAACAGGTAGCTTTCAATGGCCAGACTTCCCCATGCTGTAGCAGAGCCCTGGGCAAAGAGGCAGCTGCCAGAGGCCAGACAGCAGTTTAAGTATAAAAGAAAAAAGAGTACAAAAACTGAGGAAAACAACTTAAAAGTTATTGGGCAAGTTGGGGCAGCTAGGTGGCACCATGGATAGAGCACTTGGAGTCAGGAGGACCTGAGTTCAAATCCAGTCTCAGACACTGAATAGTTGTGACCTTGGGCAAGTCACTTAACTCCACTGCTTTGCAAAAAACAACAAAAAAGCTATTGGGTAAGTGGAAGGTAATGACTATATGAGATATCAAGAATCAAATATTTCAAAAGAATGAAAAATATGTAAAATACCTCATTGGAAAAATAACTGACTTGGAAAGTATATCCAGAAGAGATAATGTCAGAATCATTGAACTACCTGAAAGCTATAATCAAAGAAGGACATGTACAGTATCAAGAAATTATCAAGGAAACTACCCTGATATCCTGGAACTAGAGGGTAAAATAGGCATTAAAGAATCTCAGGGAAAAGATCCCAAAATAAAAACCAAATTAAAGGAAAAAATACTTCAAGTGATCTGCCACAACCAAATCAAATATCAGGGAGCCACAATCAGGATTACATGTGAGTTATTAAACACTTGGAGGTCATGGAACATGATATTTTGGAAGGCAAAGGAGCTAGACTACAACCAATAATCATTTACCTGGCAAAAAGCATGATATTTTAAAGGATAAGTTGTGAAATTGTGAATTGTTCCAACCATTCTGAAGATCAATTTAAACCTATGACCAAAGAGCAACCAAACTATCTGCCCTTTGATCTAGCAAAACTACTATTAGGTCTGTATCCCAAAGAGATCATATAAAAGGGGAAAGGACCTACATGAACAAAATTATTTATAGCAGCTCTTTTTGTGGTGGAAAAAAATAATTAGAAATTGAGAGGATGCCCTTCAAGTGGGAATGGCTGAATAAGTGATGGTATGTGAATGGAATACTACTGTATGATAAGAAATGATGAACAGACTGATTTCAGAAAAACCTGGAAAGACTTGCATGAACTGAAGTGAAGTGAAATGGGCAAAACTAGGAAAACATTGAATCAGCAACCTTGTGTGATGGTCATCTTTGAATGACTCAGCTCTTAATAACACAATGATCTAAGACTAGTGGAAAGAACTCATGAAGGAAAATGCCATCCACATTCAGATAAAGAATTGATGAACCCTGAATGCAGATTGAAGCATACTTTTTTCACTTAATTATTTTTCTTTTGATTTATTTCTTCTTTCACATCTGTGACTCATAAGGAAATATGTTCTCATGGTAGCACATGCTTAACCCATATCCAATTGCCTACCATTTGGGGGAGAGAAGAGGGGAGGAAGGGAGAGGGAAACCTTGTAAAAATGAATGCTAAACATTGTCTAGACATGTAACTGGGGAAAAAATAATTTTTTTAAAAAAATGTGTCATGCTTCCATTTTTTTTTTTTTTTGAAGAGCCAGTTGTCAAATATTTACCAGCACATCCCTAGAAATACCCAACAAGAACTATGTGGAAGGGAATCTAAGTTCATTTTGCTCCTAAGATCTTTTCCAAACTACCATGCAAATTAATCTAAGCAAAAATTAAACTAAATGAATAAAGTCAAGGACATTTTCTGCCATCCTCCAGGGCTACATCTTTGCTTTTATCATGTGTGTCAAATCTATTAGTCAATACATAACTTGTTAAAGGGTTTACTGTGTTTCAGGCATTGTGAGCAACACAAGATAGAATAATAAGTGAAAAGAAAAGCAGTCATTGCCCCTCAGGGTGCTTACATGCTAATGAGGGGAGATAACACATAAAAGAGAGTTAAAGAAAGGGTGAGAGAAGGTACCTGTGTGGTCCAGATGGGAAAGATAGCTGATTTAGATCTTTCCTCAAAATGGAGATTCTGGGAAGAATCTAACTAATGGAAGAAGGGAATCACAGGGAAGGAAAGAGAAGTGGAAGTTTTGTGACAAAGCCCAGAAATTGTGGTAGGAAAACTATTGAATTTGGAATATATAAAATGGGGGAATTGAAAAAGATAGCCACTAAGATCTCTCCTAATTCTAAAACTATAATTTTATGTCTTATTGGGGCAAAAAATAATAATTCTAGTTTTGTGCTGTATTCTGAGTCCAAAATATCACTGCCCACGTGAATAATTTCAAATTACTTTGAGAAATTACTTTCAAAATACAATCCTAGCCCTGAGTACAGATCATCAAAGATGCTTGTAGGATTGAATGAACGTGTGTGTTTCCTCTTCTCCCCACCCCCAACCCCTGTTAAATGCAACTCTGATTCTCTGATTCAAACTTTCTATGAAGGAAAGGAATTGATAAAGCTGTCCAATAGACATTTGCAGATTGTTCAAAAATATGTCTCCCCAGTTAAAGGAAGCTGGCCTAGATATTGTTCTGGATCAGATGAGGCAACAAAACAGTGAGGCCATCTTGAAGTGTCACCTGGAGAGGGCTTGCTTACTGCTTCAGGACATTAAACTAGGGTAAGTAAGCATTGCCTGCTATAAACAAGGAGAAAACCTGGGGTGATGGAAAAAGGGAAGAATGTTGTGAATTCAGCCCAGTCTATATAGGTAGGGCAATGAAGCCCAGGGTAAGGTAGGAGGTTTGGTCCCTTCTTTGCAAGGAGATCCCTTGTGGCTCTTCCCCACCCACTGGAGATCCCACAGCAACTGTACTATTATTGTACTTCCAAATAAGGATTTGGAAGGGGAAATTTTTTTTAATCATGAAAGTGAAAAAAAGGAAAAGACTTGTAGTTTTATGTGCAATTCTCTTTTTAAAAATGTTTTAGAGAAACTGTTTAATTTTATTTTTAAGAAAGATTTTATTTATTTTGAATTTTACAATTTTCCCCCCATTCTTGCTTCCCTCCTCAGTTAATGCAAATCCTTCCAGGCTTCCCTAAATTCCTATCCACCTGGTTTCTAATAGAGCAAGAGTGTTACATGACATACATATGCCATGGTTCCCAATTGAAGGACATTCATTTAATTTCCAATTCTTTGCCACCACCAACAGGGCTGCTATGAATGAGAAACTCTTTTTGAGGCCATATCTTTAACCAATCTTTGATCAATCAATTTCCAAATACTTAAAATTGACCACAAGTGAGACTGAACAGAAAAAAATATGGACTTAAAAAGCACCTTCTTTTAAGTCAACATCATCACTTTTACACAAAGAAGACTAGTTTTTTCTAATAAAGTGTTTTTCACATTTATATTTGGTTATGAAGAAGCCTCTCCAATGGATGCCTCATTGTGGTATGAAGGCAATCCCAAGGTTTTGCTGGTAGAGCACAAACTCTAGCAAATCATACCAAACTGGAAATGGTATGGACTCAGGATATATTCTGGGTCTTTCACTTCAAGAGGAACCTTGGCATATTGCAGAGAGCACTGACCAGGAGGACCTGAATTCAAATCTTGCCTCTGATCCAACCTCTGTGACCACTGGAAAGTCCCTTAACTTCCCTAAGGTTCAGTCTCCTCATTTCTAAAATGGGGAAGAGTTATATCTGTAGAACTTATTTTAAAGAACTATTGTGAACTTCAAATGAGATAATAGATATAAATAAATTCTTTTTTAAAAATATAGATTTTGGGGCAGCTAGGTAGTGCAGTGAACAGAGCACCAGCCCTGGAGTCAGGAGTACCTGAGTTCAAATCTGACCTAAGACACTTAATAATTACCTAGCTGTGTGGCCTTGGGCAAGCCACTTAACCCCGCCTTGCAAAAACCTAATATATATATATATACATATATATATATACATATACATATACATATATGTATATATATATATTATTTCCCCCAATTGCATGTTAAAACAATTTTAAACCTTTTTTTTGCTGTTTTGAGTTCCAAATTCTATCCCTCACTCCCCTCCCCTTCCCTGAGATGGTAAGTAATCATAAATAGGTTATATATGTGCAATCATGTAAAAATTTTCATAAAAATGCCATTCCCATCCAGAAAAAGAACTGTGGCATCAGAATGCAGATCAAAACATACTTGTTTACTTTTTTAAAAAATTGTTTTGTTTTTCTCATGGTTTTCCCCTTTTGTTCTGATTCTTCTTTCACTGATATGTCACTAATATGCAAATTTGTGTAACATGATTGTGTGTATATATCACATCCTTAAGGAAGAAAAATAAAGTATATAAAAATAAAGTATATAAGAAATAGATATATACTATATCAGATTATGTGATATCTTAGGGCTGGGGGAAGGAAAAGTGGGAGGGAATGAATTCAAAAATGAATGTTGAAAACAGAAAAACTGAGTTAAGTAAAAATGAAAAATGAAAAACAAGTCCATATTACTCATTTTGTACAAGATGTATCAAAGAAAAAAATGAAAGTAGAGAAAGTAGTATGCTTCAGTCTGTATTCAGATAATATCACTTCTTTCTCTGGAAGTGGATAGGTTGTTTCTTCATGGGATTGTCTTGGATCACTATAATGCTGAGAATAGCTAAGTCATGCATGTTTCTTCAATGAACAATATTGCTGTTACTGTGTACAAAGTTCTGATTCTGTTCACTTTCTATCAGTTCATGTAAGTATTTCTGGTTTTTCTGAAAATCATCCTGCTTGTCATTTCTTACAACACAATGCTATGGCATTATCCTCATATCCCAGACCTTGTTTAACCATTCTCCAATTGATGGGTAATCCTTCAATTTCCAATTCTAATTGTTGCTATTGTTGCTTGTCATTTGTTCTCAAAAAGACCATGACATCAGGGAGGTGACCCAAGACTTGAAGTGAGTTGGATTTAAGTCCAGGGTTGGGGGGGGGGGTGCTGTACAAAGTCACCAGTTTCATTTTCTTCTCTGGTTCTCTATGCTAATGATTCTCAAATCATAACCTCTTGAATCTTAAATCTCCCAACTGCCTATTGATCATATAAAAATGAATGTCTCATAGAATTCTTAAATTCAAATGTCCGAAACTGAACTCATTGTCTTTTTCCCAATATTCTCCCTGTTCCAAACTTCCCTAATACTTTTGAGAGTACAAGTATCATCTTTGATGCCTTACTCTCTCTCATCTCCCATATTTAATCTGTTGCCAAGACTAGTCAATTTTACCATTATAATATCTCTTACATACACTTTGCTCTCTCTGAAATTTCCATCATCTTGGTGCAGACCTTTAGCACTTCACATTTATACCATTTCTATATGATTTGCTGGTTAATCTCCCTGCCACAAGCCTCTCCCCACTCAAATCCATTCTCCATTCAGTTGTCAAAGTCACCTTCCTAAAACACAGATCTGACCCTATCACTTCCCTGCTCAGTAAATCCCTGCAGCTTCCTATTAAGATCAAATATAAAATCCTCTGGCATGAAGAGTTCATCATAGTCCGTCCCCTCACCTTCATTCACTCACATACTCTGGATCCAGAGATGGTGGACACCTTGCTGTTCATTTCACAGAATACTCCACTTCTCTATTTCATACATTTTCTCTGGCTGTCCCCCAAACCTGGGCAATGCCCTTCTTCTCTTTGCCTATTGTCTTCCCTAACTTTCTCAAAATCTTAACTAAAATCTCACTTTCTACAGGAAAACTTTTCCAATTTCCCTTAATTCTAGTGCTTGCTCTCTGAGAATAACCTGATATCTCCTATATATAATTTGTTTACATGTAAGGTATGCATATTGTCTTCCTCATTAGATTGGACGTTCCTTCAGAGCTAGGACTCTCTTTTAACTTTCTTTGAATCCTCAGGGTTCAACATAATTAATCCCTGTCACACAATAGTTGCTTAATTAATGTTTATTGATTGACTGACTAGCTACCTCAGAACTGGCTTCTATATCTTGCTTCCTCTCCTGGTATACTTGATCAAGTAATATCAAGTAATTTTCAACTTTGGTTATGATTTCTGGGGAAATAAGAGACATCCTTCATTCTCATCAAATAACTTTAAGCATATTACCCAAGCCTGGAATATGAATGAGAGAAAATTTCAAGATACCAGTTTAAGTACAATATAATGGTTTATGTTGTTATCTTAGCATTATGTTAGTGTTAGCTTCCTTCTCCATTTTGTAGAAAGGTTTCCTCCTCTTTTCTGAATAAATGCTTTTTAAATAATTTACATGTTTTTTAACAGGTATGAAAGTTTTCATGATGACCTCATAAATGAATTAAAAGACTATCCATTATCTATACTGAAAGTGTTGCAGGAGTACAGCCTTTCTCTCAGTCGACACTTTCAGGTTAGAGAAATCTATGAACAGGTACGAAATAAACAACATCTTAAGTGTGAACATTTATACATATAAGTATATTAATATAGTATAAATATTTACATGTAAAATATATTTGTGAAGAAGAAAAAATATGGTTAAGTTAGCTTGCAAATACTTTCAATTTGTAGACAAAGGTTAAACACTAGTTACCTGCTAGGTGGTGCAGTGGATAGAGCACCAGCCCTGGAGTCAGGAGTACCTGAGTTCAAATCCGGTCTCAAACAAACACTTAATAATTACCTAGCTGTGTGGCCTTGGGCAAGTCACTTAACCCCATTTGCCTTGCAAAAAACTAAAATAAAAAAAACCCCACTAGTTACCAAATGCCTTCTAGGGTCTAATAAGTTATTTCAATTATGCCTACCACATCTCATGGGGTAGGAGGGGCAGGTCTCCCCACCCAACCCCCCCATCCCAGGGAATCTGGAAAACCTGAGTAAATTTTTTGGCCCCTCTTTCATATCAGAAAAGAAGTCTGATGAGGTTTTATCCCCTTTTCTTTTTGGGGTATTTATAATACCCTATTGTAAAATTTGGGTAAAGTAGCTGGTCATAATAAACTCTGGGTCATCTGATGACCATATGTGGTCTGTGACTTCTACAAAACTCTCCCCAAATTTTCACTTAAT
This sequence comes from Macrotis lagotis, assembly GCF_037893015.1. Classification (NCBI taxonomy): domain Eukaryota; kingdom Metazoa; phylum Chordata; class Mammalia; order Peramelemorphia; family Peramelidae; genus Macrotis; species Macrotis lagotis. The sequence continues at coordinate 287,134,687 of NC_133658.1, forward strand.
TTCTTATACCAACTTGTTATATATTGAAATCTAGATGGTAAAAGTTATTATGTGGCACCAGTAAGTATAGCTCAGTTCATGTACACAGCAGACATTTAATAGTTATTCCCTTCCCTTCCCCTTCCTTAGAGGCAGCTTTTCCCTTTTCATTAAAAAGACATTATAATGTTTATATATATATATATATATATATGTATATAATATTTTAAGAAAATTATCACCATTTAAGATTCTATGCTCAGGCAGCTAGGTGGTGTAGTGGATGGAGCACCAGCCCAGGAGTCAGGAGGACCTCAGTTCAAATTTGGCCTCAGACACTTAATTGCCTAGCTGTGTGACCTTTGGCAAGTCACCTAACCCCATTGCCTTAACTAAAACTTTTTAAAAAAGATTCTATGCTCAAAGGGACATAGAACATGAATAATAGAAATAGTGAAAGCTTATCTGTGTGTACATCTATCTCTCTATACATATATAGATAGAGTGTGTGTGTGTGTGTTTTAATTGTTTTTAAAGAAAATTTTTAAATTTTCAGGGTTTTTATAAATTTTTAAATTTTTGATTAAAATTTTTCAATTCTTATTTTAAGCTTAAATACAAATAAACTTAAATACAAACTGAGAAAAAAATAAAACATTGCCAAATGTACAGCAGATAAGAGAGAATTCAGTATAAAACAATAAATTTCCTTTTCAAGAAAATCTATATAATAAATACTATCCATTGTTTCAAAAGCTGGGAAGGTCCTTCAAGCTTTTCCTGTTCCACCCTCAGACCCTGGACACAGTCAAGGAGGTGAAAGTTTCTAAAGTTGAGGCTGCCTCTCCACCCAACCACCCCCAGGGCTTCTTGTTTGTGGATTCTGCGAGTTGGCTGGAGGTGTCTGCACTTCACTCAGGCCAGATCTTGGTCCCTGGAGACCAGATCTTTCCTGGGATCTTCTTAAATTGTTTTAGGAGGACAGCTTCTTTATTTCTGCTGCTCTGAGGCATGTCTTTTGTGTAAGAAATTTGGAGAATGGAAAGTCTTCTGTCCAAGTTTGCCATCTTCCTAGAATCCTTTGCCAAATTTTCAGTTTTTAAAAGAAAATTTAAGAAGGCAATTAGAAGTTTAGATTTTTCTGAAACTCCAATATTACCATATAAATTTTGATGTATGTAACAAATTTATTATAGAAATTCATTAGAAAAACAAAAACAAAAGAACAAATAAACAAAAAATGTTTCTTGGTTGTTTGAAATAAAGAAGTCCACACAAATACTTGGTGCTGGAAATATGTATGTATGCATGTACATGCAACCATATATATATACATGTAAACACACACAAAACATAAACACATATGTAATCTCACAATATTTGGAAGTTTTGCCACAAAGACATATTTTTTACCCTAGACAGAACAAGATGTTGGTCAGTCAGATATGACAGGTTTCTTCCTTCTCTATTAAGCTTGTAGTTTAAGTAATAGCCTAGTAGGGGATATGATACACAAATAGCAATAATATACAATGCTAAATGCTAAACAGATTAGGGAGTTGCAAAGTATGTTGATTTCTGAGTCACCGAAATTTATTTAACAGCCTCATTATTTGCTATGAAAGACATAGAGAAATGCTTAGCTTTAGAAATGTATAGCTGGGGGCAGCTAGGTGGCACAGTGGATAGAGCACCGGCCCTGGAGTCAGGAGGACTTGAGTTCAAATTAGGCCTCAAACACTTAATAATTACCTAGCTGTGTGACCTTGGACAAGTCACTTAACCCCATTACCTTGCAAAAAACCTAAGGGGGGAAAAAGAAATGTATAGCCATCCTGAAGAATATCATCCTTAAAGAAAGATTCCTGTACAGGATGATAATAAATGATTAATATCTTTAGAGACGCCTTCTGGATTGAGCAACCTACTCAGTAAAATGCTCTTACTTAAATTCACTGAAGAGAACATCAGGAAGGCTCAAAAAAATTCCAGACAAGTTGGACAGATTTTAAAGTAATATAATGAATGTTTACATATTTTTTAACCAAAAGCAAGAGGGTACACAATAGAGAATGATAGTTTTATCTACAATCCTCATCTCTGTTTTTTTTAATGTGGATATAAGTTTAGTAGATATTTATAAATTCAGAATTGTTAAATTTATATTACTGTATGGTATAACAAACACTGCTCCAACAAATTAATCACTTTGTCTCAAATTATATTTTTTAAAAATTTCCAGGATCCCCAAAAGATAGAAGCAGGATGTTATTGTATTTAGAAACTAGGCAGGTGTGCTAATCTAGTCTTAAAGTATGTAAAGAGAAACTTAGATTTCCCATTTTCTGGAAATTAACCAAATCTCAAAGCAGAGAATCAACCTTTCCTCTGATGAACTAAAATCAACCTTGGGAAGCGATTCTTCCTCTTTAAGATAAAATCATATCCTTGTTCTTTTGTTTCAGAACATAGATGGCGAGGTGATAATAAAGTTTAGAGATCCAGGTAACATCTTTGCAATGTAAAGTTTAACCCACGTTCCTCTTTGGTTTGGGATTGAGTTCATATTTAAACATTATTTCTATCCATGTGTTTTCTATTTTGGAACAACCAGATGAGATTCTAGAAGAGAGTCCCTCTCATCTAAAAGATATCATAAAAAAAATATTCAAACTTGAGAGCAAGACAGCTACTGAGAGTGGTGAGAGGACATCCCTAAGCACAAGCCAAAGTGATGCCAACCTGTCGCCAGAAGAAGCAGAGGAAATCCAAGACCCCTTGGCTTCCAAAGTAGAGGAGTATGCTCCGAGCTTGAGAGAGAGCATCCTCCTCGAAAGGGAGAAGACCCAAGCCCCCAAAGAGAGGACCCCTGGGGAACCGAGAAGCCTGAGGGAAAGCCTGGCTGAAGCCAGTGTACACCTAGAAGACTGGACCGAAGACCTGGAGAGCTTGGAAGACCAGTCCTTGGAGGTGAGTCGTCAACTTTCATTTTCTCTGGCTGCCCTCCACTCTGACCTCAGACCTGCTCAGCTCCCGAGACAACCTCTATTTATTATTTCCTCCCATTTTTTCCCCCAGCATAAGACTGGGCCTTATATTAATTCTGTCCCAAAAGATACATTGGGGCTCCTTTTCAGGGGAGTCATTCTTGCAGGAATTATTATGTGATTTATTCTCTCTGCAAGGAAGTTCTTCAAGTCTTTACCAGACTAGGCAGAATTCCTTGGCCATCTAGCAAAACAAACAAGAGCATTAAATCGACTGATTTTCATATAACTGATTGCGTACACCAGACTTTTTTGGTTTCAAGAACATAAATGACTGAAACACGTCCAATCTTCCTCTTTCTTGCCTTTAGTGATAATTAGAGGTGGGGCTTTCTTCCCATCCAGATGTTATCAAGTGCATGTGGTGTAGCTATACTTTGATTGGTCATTCAGCTGTAAGTTTCAAGTTCATCTATTTACATGGCTGTTTACCTCTGGTCCAAAGGTGGCTGCTTGAGTATTTACAAATACCTAATTGTAATTTATATTATCATTTAAGTAGTAATGTCAAAATAGTATTTATTTATATTTAATTATATTTTAATATTATTAATTTATCATTCAATACACTTGTCATGTGTTGCAGTGGACATGCTAAATGCATCCATCTGACTGATGATCTTAACTAGGTCTTATTTTTTGGTAGGGCTTTTATTACAAGCATTCTGAAAAAAAAAAAACTATGCTAGGGCTTATTTTCAGGGAAATAAGGGTTTTAATCCTATATATATAGCTTGCTTAGTATATGTTTGTTTGTTTATAGTCTCTTCCCCATTAGATTGTAAGCTCCTTGAGGTTAGGGACTGTCTTTTGCCTCTTTTTGTTGGCAAATGCATTATAAATGTTTATTGTTTGACTTTGCTATTGTGGATATACTTTAGGGCCCATGAAAGTCACATGATATTCAGTCCAATAAAACTCAAAGACAATGCCCAAAACATCTCTAACCTTCAACTTTTTATTGATATCTTAGTTTTTATATTGCCTTCATTTCCAGATATATTCCTCTCCTTGCCCCTTCCCAGGGAGCCATGGGGTAGGGGCAGGGGGATCACATGGAAGGGGGAAGCAAACTAAGTAACAAATCAACTAAGTCTTGTTTTACACAATAGTATTAAACTAAGCAACAAATCAAGAGGGCTGAGATATCACAATTTTATAATTCAGAATCTGGAAGTGCTATCCTCATTCCTACTCTCTAAGATTCTATTTCCTTTGAGGTTATAGACCTTGTGTTCTGCCAAATGATTTTTGTTATCATTTTGCTCATCTCCAAAAATATTCTTAGGCTGTATGATTTGTATAGTACCACAACTGTAAAGTAATTTAGGGGACATTTTTGTTTTTATCATATCAATGCAGCCCAGCCACAATATCATTGATGTGTAAGTTTTATTTGGGCATCTTTTGTTTTTTTTTCCACACTTTCCAAATCTATCATCCACCCTGTAGACCCCTTCTTTATAATAAAGGTCCCTCACCTCTCCAACAAAAAAGAAATCTATGTCATCATCTGTTCTTTTACAGCAAGAAAGAGAATAGAAATTGTGATGGACAAGAGCACTGTGCTTAGAGTCAGGAAGACCTGAGTTCAAAAAGTCTGAGTTCAGACTTTTACTAGCTGTGAGACTTTGAGCAAGTCATTTAACCTCTGCTTCAGTTTCTAGATGAAGATACTAATAGCACCTACTTCCTAGGGTTGTTAGGAGAATCACATGAGATCATAACTATGAATCACTATGTCTAACACAAGGTAAATGCTATATAATTATTTGTTATTATTATTAGTGAGTGCAGTTAATCTGAGTTATGCTACCATTTAGTATTGTGATAATTTACATTATTGTGCTCATTTTGTATATTGCTCTTCTCTGCTTTCTTTGCTTCATTTCATATAAATCTCAAGTTTCTCTGAATTCCTCAAATCCATTGTTTCTTATAATAAAGTAGCATTACAATACCTTCGAATGTCAATTTGTACAATTTGTATGCTTCCCCAAGAAGCATACAACCATTTCATTCCCCTTTTTTTAACCAACCATAAAAAGTATCAGTATAAGTTTTGTTGTCTTTGTAGCCCTCCTTTCTGACTTTGACCTCTTTCTTTTTTAAATTTAATATTTATTCTCATTTTGTACAAATAATGATTTTTTATACATTAATAAAATATTCTTGTTTTAGAGTAAATGAAATACCCCCTCCCCCATAAATATAGACTCGCTTGAGCGATAAAGTAAAGGGGAGAGAAAAAAATTAAAATAAAAAAATAGTAATAATTGTAGGTATGGCCAAGTGGTGCATGGATGGAGCACCAGCCCTGGAGCCATGAGCACCCGAGCCCACATCTGGCCCCATACACCCCAACAATCGCCCAGCCATGTGATATGCAAGCCACCCAAACCCCACTGCACTGCAAAAACCAAAAAAAGAAAAAAAAAGACCCAAAATAAAATAAAATAGTAATAATAGTAGGGGTGGCTGGGTAGTGGACAGAGCAATGGCCCTTGAGCCAGGAGCACCCAGGTCCAAATCTGGCCTCAGATACCCAACGATTACCCTGCTATGTGGCCCCAGGCAGGCCACCCAGCCCCATTTGCCCTGCACCCCCCCCCCAAATAATAATAATAATAATAAAAATGTGCTTGAGTCTTTGTTCCAACACCAACAACTCTGTCATGGGTGGATCACATTCTTTATGATAAGTCCATCACACAAGTTACTT